>NW_026623302.1:1812062-2000974 GCF_030028575.1 Malurus melanocephalus | reverse complement strand
GCTGGCTGCTGCTGGCGGCGCTGGGCTGGCTGCTGCCGGCGGGGGCCGCGGCCAGCGGCGAGTACTGCCACGGCTGGCTGGACGGGCAGGGCGGCTGGCGGGACGGCTTCCAGTGCCCCGAGCGCTTCGACGGCGGCGACGCCACCATCTGCTGCGGCAGCTGCGCCCTCCGGTACTGCTGTTCCAGCGCCGAGGCGCGCCTCGACCAGGGCGCCTGCGACAACGACCGGCGGCAGGGCGGCGGCGAGCCGGGCCGCCCCGGCAAGGACGGCCCCGACGGCGCGGCAGGTGAGGCTGCCCGGCACGGCGAGGATGGCCTCGGGGGTGTCTCCGGCTCGGCGGCTCCGCGGGAGCCGCCGCAGATTGCGGCGAACTTCTTGCCCGCTCCTATTCCCGCCTTGTCGCCGGTTCCCCCCTCTGTGGAGTGCTGGGGCAGGACGGATTCAGTCGGCGCTGGCCCGGCCCGGCGCGGCTCTTATCCCGGGAGGAGTGCCCCAGCTGAAGGGCTGTCTTTTCCCGCCTTGCTGTTGGAAATCCCAGCCGCGACTCTGTCAGAGCAGGTGACACCGCTCTGAATCCCGGGCCAGCCGTCTCGGCCTGGCACAGCTCTGCCGCCGCTTTGAACGGGCTCAGCCCCGGTTGAGCTCCCCATTCAAAAGGGAAGGAAAAATGAGACAGCCCGTACGGGCAGATCAGAAAAAGTAACAGGATATTTCAAAAGGACACTGGCTGGTCCCCACTGTCATTGTATATGTTCTTTCAGCTCAGATATCCCCACTTAGGACTGGTTTTACAAGATTGAATTTCAAGGATAAGCTCAAGTCTTTCTACTGCTGTTTAAAAAAGCCCCGGTGGCTCCCCAGTACCCTTGCTGCCATCCACACATGCTGAGTGCGGGAGAAGTAGCCTGAAGTGATGTTATAATTAGGACTGATTTACTCTTGGAAAACTTGCACATTACAGTGTGGAGGAAGTGTGTGCACCTGCTCAAGAGCTGCTGTAGCACCAAGTGCAGAAGTGGAGATGATGTTTTACAGCCTTTTGTTTAAAAGTGCTAAAATGATGGAAGAAAAGTGGTCTTTTGGTTATAATTTGCTTCATGTAATCAACTGTGCAAGGAAATGTTCTGACGTGAGCAGACAGACAACCCCACTTCGCAGCTCTGAGAACAATGCATTTTTAAAACAATTTTTTTAATTAATATTTATTGCTTTGCAAGTTTGGGAGCGATTGCCCTGCGCTGGCACTGATTAACTTGCAGGTCATTAGCAGTGGCTGCCTTAGAAGGGTCAGGCAGGGTCAAGCAAGGGTCTGTAGCCCTGCCTGAGTCTTGGAGCTGCCAGGTTTTGGTGGAAATGATGAACTCCAGGCATGCTGCTGGAAGCATTCACAAGCACTGAAGGGAGACACTTTCTCTTTGTGATTCCTGGATATATCCGTGCAGATTTCTTACTGAGGCAGAGAAAAAAAGCTTTTTCCTTGGGAGTGCAGAATGGATGAGCTCAGTTGAATAGAGCATGGAGCTTGTAACACCATGGTTATGGGTTTGATCCCTGTATGGGCCATTCACTTAAGAGCTGGACTCAATAATTATTGTGGTTTCTTTCCAACTCAAGTGTATCCTGTGAAATCTGTACCTGTAGCCCAGGTTCTTCCAGGGATGGTGTTTACCATCCTTGGTGGCTCCTGATGCCACCAATGACGCAACATCCATACTTTCTGCTCCTACCCTCAGTCCTCCTGTCCTGATGTCCCTTCATTAAGCCTCACAAGGAGTGATGCTGCCCCTCTGCTGAAAGGCTTTGGAGCACGGTGTTGTCTCTGCTCCACCTGCTCTGTGGAGGGCTGAAGTGCAGAATGGGTGGACACTCATTGCCAGGGCTGTGGGGTGTCAGAGCCCCTGTGACTACTGTCTGCTCATTGCCTGGCTGTCTCCCTGCCCCAGCAGGCTGAGAACAGCCAGAGTGGGCTGGTAATGGACAGGAATGTCATGTGGCACCAGGGTTTGACTGCCCTGTGATCCTGAACCCTCAGCAGGGATCCTGCCCCAAAACATCTCCCTAAGGCACTGTTCAAACCCAGCAGTACCTTGCCTGATTCTTCGTGTAGGGCATTTTGGGCACACGATTTGATGAAATGTGAAGCAGTGGTTGATGTGAACTAGATCACCATCAATAGGAGGGAAATTTAAGCCATTGGTTTTAGCAGCCCTTTTCATCATTCTGGTGTAAAATGCTCTGCTTGTATTGACATCTGCTGGGAAGAGGTGGGCTCTGCTTGGGTGAGGGGGGACTTCTGCCAGAGTTGCCGGGGTTTGTCCTTGTACCCCAGTGACAATGTTTTCCTTGCTGTTGCAGTGCCCATCTACGTGCCATTCCTTATCGTTGGATCTGTATTTGTCGCCTTCATCATCCTGGGGTCGCTGGTGGCAGCTTGTTGCTGCAGGTGCCTGCGGCCCAAGCAGGAGCCCCAGCAGAGTCGAGCCCCTGCGGGCACCCGGCTGATGGAGACCATCCCCATGATCCCAAGTGCCAGCACCTCCCGGGGCTCCTCCTCCCGCCAGTCGAGCATGGCTGCCAGCTCCAGCTCCAGTGCCAACTCGGGAGCCAGAGCCCCGCCGACGAGGTCCCAGACCAACTGCTGCCTGCCAGAAGGGACCATGAATAATGTCTACGTCAACATGCCCACGAACTTCTCGGTGCTCAACTGCCAGCAGGCCACGCAGATCGTGCCGCACCAGGGGCAGTACCTGCACCCGCAGTACGTGGGCTACGCTGTGCAGCACGACGCGATGCCACTGAGCCCGGTGCCCCCGTTCCTGGACGGCCTGCAGAGCGGCTACAGGCAGATGCAGTCGCCCTACCCGCACACCAACAGCGAACAGAAGATGTACCCCGCTGTCACTGTGTAGTGCCGATGCCTTCCCCTCCCCATCCTCACCCAGCTGATTTTGATATCTAAACTGAACGGAGGAGAAAGACTTCCTTGGAACAAAGCTCTCAGAACACCACTTGTAAATAATTTTGAAAGGCTCATGCATGTCAGACAGTGTTTATAAACCATTTATTTTCATCGGGGTCTGTTGCCAGGAACTGTAAGGATGATATCTTGGAATTAATGTTGCCAGATACACCCTCATTCCAGTGCACGATGTACAGTGGCAAAGGATTATGCTGGAAATGCATATGTATTTCAGATCGCTGTACTCATGAGATAAACGTTGGAGCTGTTAAGTGCCCTTCAGGTATGACATGGTCACAAGTATTTGCCTAATTAATTCGTAGAAAGAGTTTTGTTACACGGTACAAGACTGCGGTACTTCAGAAACCTCTCTGCTCTCAGCTCCGTAGTGACATTTCCCATTCCTTTACAGACAATCACAACTGAGAGCTGAACAGTGCAATCCCTGTGTGCCCGGTGCTGGTACCAGCCCCTGTGGCTTCTTACACACACCTGCTTTGGGGTGAAATGCCACCAGAGGCTTGGTCTTGCAAAGACCAATTTTCCTTGTATTATGTAAGAATTAGAAGAGTGAATTATTCTGCTCTTCTTTCCAGTGCACTTGAAACCCTTCTTGATTTGGTTTTGTCTCAAGATCAGGACCCAGAACTGATTTGCACAGACTTTGTCTTTGTGAATGGTGCTTGCTCTTCGTGATGCTCAGCAAAGCTTTTGGTACTGCTGGCAGTGTCTGAGCTGAAACTGCCTTAGCAGAGAAAGGTCAGACTGTGATTCCAAATATGCCTGATTTAACCTCACTAATGAAACAGTAAACCTGTGTGAATGGCCACAAAGGTGTCAGCCCCAAACACTGCTTGCATTGGAGTTTGCCTGTGGGAAAGTGGACTTTATCCTGTCCCGTGGAAGCTCATTCCGAGTCCCCTGCCCTGCTCGGTGGGAGTGGGAGAGTGTTATGCAGAACATCCCAGCTGGGATGTGATGGGGTTGGTGGAGGTTTGAAATCCACCCTCTTTTCTTGGGACAGGGGACTAGGAAGGCACAGCTGTATTTGAAAATAAGGAAAAAGGCCCAGCCAAAGGACAGAGGTGCTTGTGGAGCCACAGCAGATGTGGAGGTGGTGAGATGCGGTCAGGAGGGACACTTTACATTGGAGCTGTTGGCTTTGTCCTGCTTTGCTTTATTTGGGAGAAACACTGCTCCAGGTTGAAAAGGCAGCAGATAATCAGATTGTTCTTATTATATCATCCAAAATGTAGCAAACTAAGGCTGGTTTTATCTCTTAAAAAAATGCAGTCCATTTGTTCCTCAGTCAAAACAGTGCAACAGATACTTCTCTACAAACTCCAAGCAACTACTGTAACCAGACCAGTGGTGACAAAAGGTTTTTTATTGTCTGATCAATATGTAGCAATAACTGTGACACTGTGTTTTGTGTGTCTGCTTTTAAATGACTCACAAGGTGCAGACACATTGCCAAATCCAATGGTTTACTCATAAACGCACCACACACAGGCAGTCTGCAGTGGGCAGAAGTGGTTTGGCCACTGACACGGGGAAATGAATAGGTAACTTATCCTGGATCTGTTGTTCCTGGCTACATGGCCAGACCAGCAGCTCCTCCTGTGGTCGTGACCGTGCCCAGCTGTGAACCAAGTGTGCTCTTCCTGTGCACGCACTGCCTGCCTTGCACACGCCCTGGCAAAGACACCTCCTCCGATCTACAAAATTCAGGTGAATCTTTGTATATTGTTTACTTGTTAAAAAAAAAAAAAGAAAAAAAAGAATAAGTTAAATTTAAGTCTGTAGAAATTAATTTACAACTGAAGGCAGAGAAACCCAAGTTGTAATAAAAGGATTTTTGTGAGATGTGTTGTTTTTTTAATGTAATGTACAATAATGTAAAACCAATGTTACCATTTGATACAGCTTTTAAATCTCTGAAAGAGCACTTGCTTTAAAGTGTTTCTTACAAGTGAAGGAAAAAAGCCCCCTTTGTTTCTTAATAAATACTTTATGGTGTGACTTGGGTTTTGTTTGCTTTGTCATAGGAGCTTTTTTTCCTTCAGTTAATGCTTTGCTTTCCTTTGTGTCTACAAAAGCACATCTGATCGGCTCACTTCTCCAGGTTGGCAAAACCAAAAGTTTGGACTTTCTGCTGCGTTTTTGAACAATAACAATAAACAACTCATGTAGCTGAACACTGTGCTCCAGGAGAGCATGTTTGGAGGGGGTGTTTTTGGAGAGAAGGGGTGCAGGGAGATGGTATCTGAACATCAGCTGAGATGAGGAACCCTCATCTCCTGGTGGCCACAGGGGTGGCTGGGGGGCAGTGTTGGGAGCAGGATGGGCCACAGCCACCTTCAAGCTCTCCTCAAAGAATGCCAAATGCTCTGCAGCCCATAGCATTTTGCGAGCATTTTGGGTTCTGTTGGATTCACCGTTACCAGCTGTGCATTTTTAAGTGTATAACTCAGTAAGTTGCAGTGCAGTTACCACTGCCCTCACTATGAGAACCCTTCTTGCTTGAGCAAACTCCATCCTTGTAAGTGAGACCAAAACCAAACCCTGTTGTGCCAGGGGGTGTAGCTGGGTCTGGGACAAGGCCACTTGCCTTTCCTGGTGTTTGCTCCCTGCTGCTGCTGCTGATGCTGGCATTGCACTGTGTGGGCAGGCAGGAGGCTGGGAGAGCCAAAAGGGCACAGATAGGAAATTGGGTGATGGCTGGATCTGCATGTTTGTGACTCAAATGAGTAGGAAAGAACAGTCTGAGTAAAACACAGCCTTGGTCGGGCTGTATGTAGCATATTCCAAAATGCCACAGCTTCCTGGGGCTTGGGGGAGCCGAGATAGCGTGACTGGAAGCAGAAAGCTGGCAGGGAAGGAGGGGGTCAGCCATGGCTCAGAGCAGATGTGCTGAGGTGACGAGTACTGCGCAGGAGGAGAGGCAAACGATTCGTGTTAAAGGTTTTTCCTGTATTTTGATGTGTGGAATTACTTTGCCCATGACACTTGTTTCCGTGCCGGGGATGGTGAGGGGGGTGAGGGTGGGGAGAAATTGGCAAATCCCACACAGGCTGGGTTTGCCCTGAGCACGCACCACCAGGCTGGCAGTGTCCTCACAAGGGGACCCGTGGGCACAGCACTGCCCGGAGGTGGCTGAAGTCAATCCCATGCCCAAACCACTGAGCTGTGCAGGGAACAGCAGGGAGCCATTGCCGGTGACGGGACCCTCTCCCAACACACACGTGGAGAAACACTTGGAAATGTCACCTCTTACCTGGGCACAGTCAGGGGACAGAGCCCCTTGGCAGGGGTTTGTGTGCCCCTGTACAGCTGTTGCCAGCTGTGCCGTGGTTATTATTGGATAGTGGAGGTTGTTGCAATTTGGGGTCGCTGACCCCTGATGCCCACGGGAGAGCGAGCCAGGCAGCGGGTCTCAGCTCTGCACATTAACCTCAGCACCTCCCTTGCCAAAAATCTCATTTGCTGCTCATTTTTGTTCTTGCTGGAGCTCTTCTTCTCCCTCCAGACTTTGTGCTTTTCTGTTCTTTTCCTCCCACTGAAGTTATTACTAAATATTATTCCCCACATGTATTCCCTTCTATTTTTCCAAGCTGAACCTCATTTTATTGTTTCCTCCTCATATTTCCTGCTTCTCTGTAGGTCCCTTTGTAATATTTCTCTGTTCTCAGTGGGGTTTGCAACATTTTCCTGCCCAGGATTACTTGCAAATGGACTGAACAAATCACGTAGGCCTGTGCCATCCTTTCTCTCCTTCCCCATCTACACACAGGGATGGATTTTCTCTCCCTGCTGCAGAGATCCCCCTTCCTGTGCCAACACTTACAGGTTTTCTGATTTGCCCAAAGAAGCGCTGTCCTAATTGCTTGGCTTAATTTGTCCTTTATCCCTGGAAAATCTCAGCACGCTGACCTGACCCCAGGCCTTTTTCACCTGGCTTGTGACCCTGCACCTCTCACCTTCTCAGCTTCTCCATGCTGGCTGGCTTACCAAGTTTGCTTGACCCTCATGTCGTTTCATCTCCTGCTTGTCCTGGCTGAGCCAGACCTCTCATGGGGGCAGCTGTGCTGGGTGGGAATATTTGGGACATCTGGTCCATGAGCAGAGCCACAGCTTCATTCAGAAAATACCTTCCCACTTAACATCAAAGGTGGCATCTTCCAAGCACTGAGAGCAAGGCAGCAAACATTCTACTAGGCATGGCTGAAATTTGCTCCTTGTTCCAGAGGCTGAGTATCCTCTTACTCCCTGATTTTCAATAGAAGGGGGAAGAGAAACCTCTCTGGAGTGTAACGTGAGTCACAGCTCTCAGATTGCAAGCACTCCAGAATTGTACTGGCCACTGTCTTTGTCAAAAGAAAGTTTGTTAGTTAACTTTTTTTAATATTAGTCAGTTTTGGTGATTATTTCTGATAAGATGAAGCACACAGGTACTAACTCAATGCAGTCACTTTCTGCACTGGGCAAGGCCCGGTGGGCACATGCAGCTTGCCAAGGACACATGTTGTCTTCCATTTGCATTGTCCATAACACATCAGCAAATATAAAAGAAAACTCACTTGAAGCCTCAAAATCCTGTCTGCTGTTGCAGGCTGTTTGCAGACACCTTTCAGACATATAATAGCAAAAATAGGTTTCAAATGTTCAAGAAAGAAAAGCAATAACATGTTTCTCCTAAACTCAATAATCCTTTACTTTCAAGTAAGTAGTCCCTTACTGGCTGTTATCAGTCCTTCCAAAAACCTCCAGCAAAATCAAGGCAAACAGTGACACATCAAGCTGAAAAATGTTAATTCAAAAGATAAGTTGCTTTCCATCAAGCCTTCCTCATATTTAATGCTTAACCAGCTCAGGGCATGGACCACCCTTGTTTGCCTCTCTAGGTTAACTTAAAAACAAAAAAGCGGGAAGGCATTACTTTGGATCCTGTCGATGCTATTAAACGGAGGCAAGTGAGTATCATACCAGAAAACAATAATAATACAGCAATAAAATAAAACTACTTCTCTATCTTCCTTCCAAGATACTCAGCAGCTTCACAGGATCATAAAAAAATTTGGCTGGATTTGAAGGGACCAAAAAGATCATCTGGTTCTAACCCCCTGCAGGAGGGGCATCTTCCACTAGACCAGCTTTCTCGGCGTCCCATCCAGCCTGGCCTTGCACACTTCCAGGGATAGGGTAGTTTGGTTTCGTTCCATCAGGTTTAAAAAGAGCTTTGAAAGCTGATGGGGACAGCCTGGCAGAGTGTTTGATGCTGATGAGTGCAGAGCCCAGCTCAGCTGGGCCACAAACTGCCCGGAGTTTGACAGTGCTGCAGCCGTTGGCACCGGGACAGCCTGACCTGCTGCAGGACAAGACGAGGGATGTCACTGTGCTGTGCAGTCTCTGCTATGATTTAGTACCCAAAACATAAACATTGGCTTATGCAGCTGCTAATTCCCTCTATATCTGCTTTTGAGAGACACAATCCTATTGACTTTACACATCAGTCAATCTATGCATGGTCGTAAATGTCTGGTTATGGGGATAAAAAAATGATTCTCCATTTACATTGCTGCAAAACAAAAGGAACTGCTGTAGATCCACAGTGCAGCCAGAATCAGGCTCTCAGTTCAAAAGCTGAAATGCCACTTTCACTGTGTATGGGCAAATCCATACAGTCATTCCACAGGATTGAGTTAACAGGTCTGATAGTGGCAGGCAGCTCAAGCCTTGATACCAGGCACATCCAAATGAGCTGGCACTAGGATCACACCACTTTTTTATAAACTGAGGCCTGTATGAGTGAGCTTAGAGGCAATTCCTTCCAATGTGTGAAGGAAAGAAGGAAGGAGTGAGGAGGACCAGCACAGTCACAAAACCACCACAATATACAAACCCAGCCCACACTCCATTTCTTCCAATCTTTTTCTCCTGAGGGGATGGGGGGTACTCCTGCTGCCTGTCCTGGATAACAGCAAGTGCCAGCAGCTCCACAGGACCAACAAAGCAGCCTTAGTTTACTGGACAACTGTGCTGGACATTTCTGATGAGGCTGTGGGTCAGTCAGTGCCAGCTGAGCCATCAGACGAGGTGGCTGTGAGAACTGAGACTCCCAGACTCTCCACTGCAGGATTTAAGAGCCAATCTGTCCTGAAAGCCTGCAGCTTCTTTACTCACACTACTTGGTGTGACCCAGGAAGGTCAGTGCTCCCACCACTCCGACACGACACCCTCACAGGGGTAGTACCAAACACCACGAGAAAAATAGAGGGGAGGCAGGACCTCCTCTTTGACCATCACCCTGCTGTCCATTAGAGAGCCACGGCAAGGAAAACACAACAGGAACTCCCTCCCATGGAGCTTCCTCATTGTGGACATCCAGGCTGGACATGGCCACTGCAGTGAGGTCTCACCAGCACTGCTCACCACTCCCTGGCTTGGGACACTGCCCATCTGCCCTAGAGCTCCCTGCTCAGTGTGGACAGACAAGAACCAGCAGTGTCTTTCAGTGATTTTTAAAGCCTTGTTTGCCTGCAGTCCCATATTTCTGCTGAGGAAACCCACCTCCTTCCAGGTTTCTAAGGACTTGCTGTGCCCCAAATACTGTGGGACCTCAAAGAGGCATAGTGGTACTGCCACAGCAGCACTCACTACAAGAGATTATGTTTCTGAAATCTTCTTGCTTAACCTTTCTCAGTTACACTTCTATTTTTTAATGCTCCCATTTCAGACTTGAAATGGTTTAGGGACTTTGATTCTTCTTTGTTCTGGTATGAGGCACTGAAGACTGCCGTCAACAGACTCAGCAGCTGCTCCGGCAAATATTTGGCTCTGGGACACAAGCACTAGGCTCTCTCACAGCCTAGCCTGTTGGACTGTTAGAGGGAAAGTCTCTGGGGTGATTAGTTAACTAATAAATCTAACAAGGGGTTTAAGCAGCAATCCATTATGTTTAACAATTCTGAGAATCATTTCCCTTTTAGTGTGCTGTGCAAGAGACAATGGTGCAGGGAGCAGTTGGCTGAGCCACCAATTCTCCCACCACCAACTGAATAAGGCTTATTTAAGTTTATCATCAATTTCACTTTGGCATAATTGATTGCCCAGAGGTGTAAGAAGCTTTTACATGCAGTTCCTGCTGCTACATGCTTGCAGGCTGGGCTGCAGCTATGGAGGCCCAGGAAGGAGCAGGCACTTACTGCAGCAAAACAGGGATGGATACGCAAGGAGTTCATCACTCCCTTTTTATTTTCCTGTGAAGGAAAAGCAGATATTCATCTGGCTTTTGGGATAAAAATGTTCTGATATGTGCTCAAGCAATGACTTGTAAAGAGAAGAGGGGAGATTTGGCTTACACCTTCTTTTTGTTCCATAATTTAAAAAAAATCCAGAAATAATTGGCATCTTAAAAGTCTCTCTATGCTTTTAAAACTGGTTCTGTCGACAATCTATTAGGAAAAAAAACTATTCATCAATTTATAGGATCCTAAGGGGGAAAAATTTTACCCAGACTATGTATAAATATGCATTTTGGTCCTGATAAAATCTGTTTAATTCCTGCACCTATTAATATTTGGACAAAAGGATCTCTTTGTCAAAGCTCACACCCTTTCATTTTCTACAGGGATCTTACAATGCAGGTTCCCAGTGGTCACCAAATATCATGTAAGACCAACCTTTTCTGCAAATTTAACTTCAGCCGTAACTTGAATCCCATTCCTGAGCTGGTGCACGCACGATGGCTTCGTTCAGGAGGAAGGATGCTGTGCCTTGAGCTGGCTGTGCCCTGATGTCCCACAGCCCAGGCTCCCCCAGCTGAGCTGCTGAGGCTCCCTGGTGTTCCAAGCCCCACTTCCCAGCAGATCCAGCATGAGGGTGAATACACTGGGCAGAGAGGATCACAGCAGGCGTTGCCCGGCGTGTATGGATGCAGTGCTCCTGGAGCCTTCGCGGTGCTTCGTGCTGCCGGTCTTGCCTGGGGGGAAGGAGCTCCAGAGTTACTGCTCCAGTTCTGGCAGCACGGTCTGGGTGAGCTGGGCAATGTCAGATGAGCACCATCAGCAGAGAGATGCGATATTCCCAAGCAGGCAGAAGCAGGGGAGTTCCCGTTCCTGTGCATCCGCCATGGTCTGCCTCCCCTCACATCTCGCTGCACCATCAGACTGTGTTTCCTCAGACAAAAGAGCAGGCGGGCCTAGTGTTAAAAGAGCCTCTTGCAAATTTAGCTCCAAGTAAGGAGGCAAGGGAGGTTTTTTAGGGCTTAATTTTTCCCTCCTGTGTCTATGTGACTTAATTGGGACAAAAGATTTCCAAGCTTTATTTTGGTGAAGCCTTGGTGGGATCAAGTGTATCATTTGTAGGAGAATCTCTCTCCACCCAGCTTATATGAAAAGATAATTTTCTTCCTGGAGACACTATTCAAATACCACGTACCTGCTGTCAGCTCATCAGTACCACTCTTATTTTGCCATACTAGCCTTGCATTTGGGGCCCGATTTGAGACATATTAAAGGAACTCAAGCCTTGTTCTAACAAGCAGGCCCTTACAACACACCCAAAAGGCCACCAAAAAATAAAAATAATCCATTTAAAAGTTTGCAGCTAAATCTCAAATGTATTTAACACTGAACTCTTGCTGCAAAGCTTGTGGGGGATAAAACAAACAAGCCTTGGTCTGCTGGACTGCTTTAATAAAAGGTTTATTGGAAATATTTTTGTGCAGACATACAACAGTCAACAATGCTGTTCAAAGCTACAAATTGTCTAAGTTTTCCAAACCTCCTAAAAATACAAGTAAATGACCTTCATTTGTATCAGTCTGGGAGGGAAACAAACTCCACTGTAATGCGATGCTGTATTTAAACTACCAGAGGACATTAATAGGACCTGAAAATGGTAACACTTCTAGAGGAAAAAACCCACACACCACTGCTGCTCTGCTGGGAGCCAATTAAACATCCCCCCACAGCATCACTCCTCTCTGCATATCCAGATTAAAATGTCCCCATCTGAAACAATATTTAAGCAATTCGAGTACAGATATGACAGACGAGCGGGCACATGGCTTGCCTCGCTGATGAAAAAGATGCTGTTAAAGATCCTGTCACTCAAGACACTGAATATGTGACCTCCCAGTGCATTGGGCTGCACTGTGGGGGCAGGAGGAGGGACAGGGGAGGTTTTTGAGTCAGAGAACTCTTCCAGCACACACATGTACACAGTCCCAGAGGGCTTGGCTGCCTCACTGCTTTATAACTGGAGCCCTTTTTCTTAAAAAAAGAAAAAAAAGAGTCGAGCAACAACTTGAGCAACTTTCCAGTCTGTGAGCTTTTGACAGTAAGAACAGCAAGTACCCTCATTCCCTTCCTGAGTCAACATATTAACCAGAAGGGCAGAGGAGAGCATATGCACTGTCTGGTAAGCTCCATGTTTTCTAAGAAACCCTGCAGATGTTTTGAAATTGATTAATTTATGCCAAGACAACATCTGGAACATCTTCACAGGAAAACCACCCAGTAAGGTAGTTAGAATTTAAAACAATCATGTCTTTCTGTTAATGTTGGCTTTTTCCCTTGGCTTCATTGCTCCATAATTACAAGGGTGCTGACCTTCCAGCTATGCATAGTGACAGTTTGGCAATATATTAACACTTTTCTTCATCGTTAGACTTCTGAATGACTGCCCAGAGCTGGGATTGCCTACACAGAATTTGTCATTTACCAACTTCTGTTTCTCTTTAGCAGCTACAGAGATGCTGAAGGAGAATGGACCCCTTGTGGCAGACTTCAGGAGAACTTGTCTCACCTCCTTCATACCTAAAGGAAGTCTTTGGATAAACACCAATACTCAGCTACTTCACCTTCTGTGCATGCCACAAAAGAGCAGGCCATGAATCCAAATAAAACAAATCACAAAGAGTCCATGTCCCAGGTTAACAAGCCCCTTGCACTGGCCTGAGGGATAGGAACCTGTGCAGGAGCAGCACCTAAGCAGAAATCCTGCTACCTCTCCGTGACGGATTTTCAGTCAGGACTGAACAATTTGAGTGCTCAGTTCTGGTGGGTCCATGAGGCAAAGAGGAGCCAGAAAACAATTAAGCAATCTTCACAACCCAGAAAACAACCTGTGAGAGCCAATGCATGCTAAGCAGGGGGCACTTCTGGCAGGGACTCATTCCCTTTCTCCAAGCCCAGGAACTCAACTTGGTACCGGAGAAATTCAGCTTCAGGAGGTAATGGTGCTTCACAAATTCCCACCTCAGCTCTCCTCCTTCCCAGAGCCACAGGAAAGAATCAAGAAATCAGCTTTGTCACAGCTCTTCAGGGATGCCTGAGGAATCCCTCCCCTCACTGACCTCTAACAGCAGCAGTGGTCTTGGCCAATCTATTTTGTTTCCCTGTCCCTTCACCCCTCCAGACAGCTCCTCCAAGAGCACATTCCCAGCCAGATAAAGTCAGTCAGGCTGTCTAGGGTTCCTGCAGGTCACTGAGAAGTGATCACCTTTGGGATTCACTTGTGCGGCCAAGCAGCACAGGGCACTTTCTGGTTTTCATTCGCCAAACAAAGCTCAAAGCCTCCATCAATCTTACTGCTGCATGTGGAAAAGGTACCCATATGGATTTATTTTATTGTCACCTGTTGTACTGACCTATTTTGTGGCCTTCTCTGGACACACAGCTCTGGTCACAGATGCTGAAAGGTAATGAAGGCTCTCTTGGGTGTCTATAGGATATGAGAAAGATGAGCACAAGAATCCTTCTGGAGGGGACAGAAGGGGTCCAGCTGTCTGGAGGCTGAGGCACATGTTGGAAGCAAACTGCTACCCACATATACCAGGTATAGCACAGACACAGCCAAATTGTCCTCTCCAACCCCTCAGGTATTTCACATCATCACCATGTCCTGTTAGACTCAACAGGACACCCACGAAGAGCTCTCCTGCTGAAGTTTAAGGCATTGATACTACGTGATGATTCAAAACTAGGGTAAAATATCCTCAGTGCTTAACACTAATGAGAAATCTGACAAACCCAAGGTGCTCCTTGTGGGCAAACACCCACTCAAGGGCTGCTCTTCTTCAAACCTGAGCTGTGAGAAGTACACTCCTCAGAGCATTTAAATTAAGTCATGCTTTATAAAACAGAGGGAGAATGTAAATAGGGTATCACTAGGCTTCACTGGTGACTGGAGGTAATGTGAAAGCAAATTTAGTGAATTAGCCCAAAGGGCAAAATAAGCCTGTACCTCTAGGGCTCTTGATTTGTCCATAGAGGGCTAAGTTGCACCCTGTGTGGCAGTGACCATGTCCCCACAATTCACATATTGACATAAATAAAGCTTTCTCTGCTTTATTTATGACTTTCTTATTATGACTATCTCCCAGCAAACACACTCCAGTACATGCTGTAAAAGAATGTAATCTTGGGAACAGAAGACTTCCCTGCAGCATCTGCTGCGAGCTGCTGGCTGAGCAGGGGAAGGGACTGCAGAGTTTTGGCATGCACTAAGAGGTGTGTAGTGAACTGCAGATTAGTGAGGCGTGACTGTTATCTTAATTTACAGCCCATATAGTTCATGTTAACTCCACACACATTTTTAGAGACATTAGCAGCTTAGTTTGACCCAGATACTTTTATTGGTTATTCTCAATTTCTCCCTAACAAGTTATTACTGACTTCCCATTCGAGCTCCCTACAGCAAGACCTGAAGCCCTGTCAAGGAAAAGAAAATGTCAACAGACTTCTCAGCAGTGGTCAGAGCAGCTCAGGCTCCTGCTCGTCAGCTTTAAATTGCTACTAGGCAATCATTAAAGGAACAGCAGTTTCTATGCTCACTGCGATTACGGTGTTATAAAAAGCTGCAACCAGTGCCAAACCTAGCTCGGGGAAATCACTTCCAGCCGAATATCCAAACCCATCCCCTTTGGTCAGTGCAGAGAGCTGCTCAGGAAACCCTTTTCTGCTCAGGCCTCAGTAGTTAAGTCTGGACAGTCACGCAGAAATGCCTCATTCCTTCTGCTCCGATACCCTGTCTAGCTGATAACATTTTCACACAGCACTTTCAAAGGCTGCTGCTCCTGCTCCATGCTTTTGCCCTAATGAACAAGGAATTCTGTTGACGCAGAGCAGCTGTCATTCTGCTTCTGCTAACATACCACCCAAAGACACCTCATCACTGCTCATCAAGACAAGCAACTCCAACATCCCGTCTATGGCATATTACAATGCATTAATTCCCGTAATGGCTCCGAAGAACAAGAAGAATGCCAGGTCTTGACCTGGGTGGGTTCTACAGAATTAACTCACCAGAGATTAAGGCCATACAGTGATGATAAAGTCTGACCCGCTAGCCCCAGTGTCACATACTGTATAGTCCTGTGACAAATCCCATGTGCAATTCCCATTGAGCTGACAACCAACACACGTACCTCAGTCTAAGCCACCATTCACTCTAGGGAGGGTTTTTGTTTGTGACACACACTGACCTCAATTTACAGGGAGGTCAAAATGATACAGCCCATAGTCTGCGCTAATAAAATAAATCACATCAGATAACAGCTGCTCCTCCCCAGCTTCTTTCATTTTGTTCTGTAAAATTTTGTTGCACTGTTAAGAAAAAACTCCAGGACCCCTTCTATTCTCTGCTTAACAAATTTACTTGCCCTTCTTCATTATCCAAAGGCTTTAAAAAGTTTTTTTTCTGCAGCCTTGTGAAAAGCCTCCAAATTGTTTACATGCCGATGTTTGGTGTGTAGCTTAGAGTACAAAGGCTAAGCTGATCTCATTTTGCCTTGGTGGGAAGTTAATTTTCCTTGTGTTTTTACAAAAGGAAGAAACAATTAGCAGTTCTGAGGAGAGGCTTACACCACACATTTCCTAAACAGATTTGGAATAAAAGGAAGTGTTTAACAGGTTATATCAGCATTAAGGTTTAAAAGCTCTTGGGATCAGGTTTGCTCCCTCCTTATTTGTTCTCTGCACTCGCGTTTGTGCCTTTAAACAAAATTCATCTCCCAGAAAATACATACATCCACACTTGGCCCCTTGACATTCATGCCTATGGCAAAATTATTTGCACATTTTCCTTATTGCATAATTGTCTCATTAGCACTGCAGAGGCAATGACTTCTCCCTCTGTGCCATCAGCCTAATCCAAGACCAATCCTGACTGGTGCTGCAGGACAAAAATTGGCCTTTTCTAAAAGGGAAGGAGACTCTGAGCCTCTGAGGTGGCACTAGAAATTGAATTACAGCACTTGAGCACTGGCATTTACTCATAATCCTTAAGGAAGATTAAACCACTAGGCCAGGCTGGAGCTTTCCTTTCATTTGCTAAACATAAACATTCATATTCAAATTGCTTTCGGATATATTTAAAGCAATAAAAAATTCTGGATGATGGTCAATAGGGCAAAAAACAACGCCAACTTTTTAAATACACAGATGTAGTATATACATTAACCATGAAGCCTGGCTTAAACACAGCAGTATTTACTTTATATGATTCAGAAAGGTGGCTTGGTGACTAAAATGAATAGAACTTGTCTGTAGGACAACACAAGCTTTCTAAGGGCTCTTTCAGCTTTAACTTATGGCCCAGTTTTTGCCTTTTTTTTTTTTTTTTTTGGTCAAAATTCCAATCTGTGCAGCAGCACGCCTGTCCCAGTGGCACAGCAAGGCCATGGAGCCAGCATTCCTCCCAGGGCTCATGGGTCTGAGTGTTTTGGGAAGCCTGTTGATGGATCAGATGTAGAAGAGGGGCTGGTTTGGCTGAACAAACAAACAGCAGGTCTTCCCTTCACAATGGCCAGCTCTGTGTGTGTCCATGTGTGCACACACTTGTGTGATCCCTTCCTGCCCTCCTCTGCCAACCCATCTTACCCAGCCAGGGCAAGGCTTCTTTGGGCTTACACTCTCAGCCTCCTCTGCAGATGCACATCTTATCAACATACCTGACAAGATGATCACTTAAAAATTCTCACAGTTTTGTTCTACTGTTAAAGCAGGAATGGGGTCATGGAGGGAAATCCCAGGCTACATTTGAAGTGCACATCTGAATACATGATGAAGCGCTATGAGGAGGCACCCGGTTGAGTTCATCTTGGTGTACAGTGCCATGCACTCAGGACAGCTGCCCTGCCAAGCTCTGGCTTCCACATCCCGGCTTTGTGAGTCAGCTGTTAGCTGGGTTTCAGAAAGCTAGGATAAAACCCCAATAAATCCGGTAAGAGGGTGAGATATATTCTAAGTAATTGATTGCTATCTTGTGTTATTCTGTCATAAGAAGGCAAATAAGCATTTTTAGCTACAAACTGTGTTGCAATCAAAAATTTTGCACCAAATGGTCTGTTAAAAATTTCAGCCAAATCAGTAAACAGTGAATACAAGAAGGAGTAAAGTCTGCATGCAGTCATGTGCACTTAGTCTGTGTGTGACAAAACAAGAAATTTCAGCACCCCGTTCCAATTAAGCATAGGCTGAATTCTCATGGAACATAAATTTTCTACTTTTCTCCCAGAACAACCTTATGCCAATGTTTTAAATAGTGGTAAAACATTGTTTTTAATTTCACACCTCACGTAGCACAGTCAAATGCTTCATAACAACATAAACAAAACTTTAGGCAGAGCTTTGCGACAGAAGTCAAACAATGATTTCCCCCCACAATATTTACTCAAGGTTTGCACGGAGGATACAGAAACTTGTTGGCTAAGGCCACAGAAATGAGTTCTCTGGTGTTTTGGCTGCTGCTGCCAAACCTAGTCAAGAATGTGTTAACAGTGGATGCATTGATCCAAATCCCATTATTCCCACCACCCATCAAGTAAAGAATAATTTATTCTATTTCTGTTCTCCTTTTGGTTGTATCATAGGATCGAACAACTTGCGACTGGGAAACAACACCATGTTCTTCTTGAGAAAATGCATACCCATCTGAAAAAGCAAAGGAAGAAAAAGAGTATCAATCACCGGAGCCAAGCTCAAGAACACAGACAACTTTTAGGAACAGTTTTAGGCATCAGTGAAGTTATGTGATTGAGACTGCAACCATCTTAATTTCTGTGTTGTGTTTCTGACATTTAGAGCCATACTACATTGCCCATGTGGCACAGAAAGGGTGTCTATCCCCAGCTCTGTCCCTCTGCTCCCTTCCCCAGGCCAGCTTGGTGTATATGGTCACTAATACCCTCTGAGTTAGCCTAATAAGCTACAGGCTGATTTGAACACACTCCCAAAGTACTCCCATAGTGGCAGAGCTTCTTTAAAGACTTACCAGCGAAGTAGAGATTTGCATTTCAGCTCGACTTCTCCTTAGTCTGCTTGACATCAGCAGTTTCTCTGGAGAAAGGTGGGAATGTCTAGCCCACAACTGGATTTTTCTCACATCTTTCTCAATTCCTCTCAGGAATTTTTTAACAAGTTTCCAAGTGGCATCAGACAAATGACACAGCAAAACCCTATTCTCTCGGCCAGTCATCCATATCTTGCATAGAGCAAACAAACACATTCTGGACGTTTCTTATTTTGTGAATCCTGCTAGCTAGCACAATCATTTGGTCTCCCAAGAAACCATTCAGATGAAAATTACCACATGTCTGATTTTTTTCAAAGTACTGTGGAAAAGGCAAGTGACATTTCTGATGGCATCTGCACGACACCACACTGCTGGTGAAACAGTCGCAGAAGGGCCAACATGGGGAAACAGCAGACAGACATGCAGATGGGACCCCACAGAAAATTCTGAATGGAGGACTACAGCAAAGGACCAGAAATTTTTTGATGCCCTGAGTCCCAAGCATGACAGGAAATCTTTGCCAGTAAATGGAGAGGATTCAAACAGAAATACAGTCACATTGCTCCAGTCACCTCTCCCTAATGGAGTGACTGCAGGACAGCAGGAACCAATCATGCCAGGATCCCATTTCATTTTCCCTGAGCGATTCCATGCCAGTATACATACTGCTACAGAGGCACAGGCTGGTTTTTCTTGCCTCTAGCTGAAGGTTCACAGAATACATTCATAAAGTGCAAACAGTCTTTTGGAAAAAGGTATGTCCATACTGGATCATTGCAAAAGAAATATGATGTACAAAACAGGCTTTCATTTAAAAAAGGGTAGATTCACACTTAAACAAACACCTCCAGTGGATTTGTTCCATGTGAAGGGCCAGCATCCTGTTAGCTCTTTTGGCTAAATTCTCCATGGATAAGTCAACTCAGTCAAAGACCGCAAGTTTAAGCCCTAGAGGATTGAAGCCCATGTTCCATTACCTGATTTGCATGGAGATGGCTTGGTCATATTTACTTATCCATAAGATCACCCAGCGTAGGGGAACCTTTTACTGCCATAACCACTGCAAATCCAGCCCTGAGCACACAAATCAGCCCCGGGTATCATCTTCCCATGACCTGCTTATTCCCAGTGCTGGCACCGGCCTATGGAGAGGCAGCCCAATCACTCCACAATGCCAATGCAAAATTCAAAGTCACCACTCTTACGCCAGTAGAAAACACTTTTATGCGGCAAGAAATTTCAGGCTAAAATGATCTGTGATTAAGAACACCAGGGGTATCCTCACATCTTCATGTCCTTCACCCATCCTGAACACCCAGCAATGAGGGTTTTGTGCGTCATGGGAAAGGCTGTGACCCCAAAGCTTCTCAGCTGAAGCTCAACATTTGGCAGTTCATTTAAGACTTTTCCTGTAGATCTCTATACAGGAAGATGAGTTCATATTACGTTTTTCTGTTCACTTTACAATTAAAATTGAACTTCAAGCTGTTTAGGCAGCTGACTGTGCCTTGTGGAATCAAAATGCTGCGAATGCTTAAGCCCCATCCACATTCCCCAAGCAGCTCTACATTTCCACTGTTTCCAGACCCCATCCAAAAACAATGAAAGTTTCCATCTGTCAGTTACTAGGGAACTTTCCGGAAGTTTGAACTTTTCCCCCAACTCCAGTTTTAAAACCACACCTATGAGCCTGCCGTGGGAACAAGGCCCTCATTGTTCAACTGTCCTGCAGCAGCCCAAGGAAGGAGTGCAGTTTTTGGGGCTTTTTGGGCACAACCCACTCACCCTCACAGAGGGAAGGATCTTTGTACTCAGAGATTTTCTATTAAAGGAGGAAAGGGGCACTTTTGAATATCTGTCAGTGGGACTCATTTGTTAAGAGGAGATTCACGTTCTCATCAAATCCAAGGTTTCATTGGTGCCAGATATTATCAGGCAATCTACTGAATTTTAAAAGCATCCTGTTAGGTTTTCTTAGAGCTTTTGATATTCCATTAGTAGATCAGAATCTAGTCTCCAGTTAGGTCTCTAATTTAACTCACTCTGTCTGCTCACTGCAATGGCTGTTCTGGTGTGTGCAATGCTGGACTACAGCAACCCCCTCAATGAATGTTCCTTGAACACAGACAGCAATGTTGTGCAAGCCCAACAGCACTCTCGTGGGCAACAGATTCCCAGATCAGGACCAGAAAGAGTCCAGAGGGCACTTTTTATTCCAGAAGACCAGCTCAAGAAAGGAGTGCCTACAGTCTCAATCATGTCAGGGATTGATTTTAGAAGCCTTCTACTCCTTGCACTTTCCTCTGAAACACCCAAATTGTCTGTCCTGGGATTTGTTCAGGCCAACCAGCAAGAAAGCAGTCCTAATGGGCAGCCCATCAGAACTCTCACTAGTTCTGTAGCATTTCACTACTTCAGACTGCAGTGGTATTATGGTTTAGTACAATCCAAAATACAAAATGCATAATTTTCTTTGCCTTTGGAGAAAAACACCCAGATTCAAATCCACTAAAACTTTTAGGGGGTTGGGGAGATGTGAAGGTCTTTTTTTCTTTTAAAATCTATTTTAGGAAATGTTGCTTCTTAAATGGCAAAACTCCCTCTGACATAAGGAAAATCAGCATTGGAGTATCACTTGACCAGCCAAATTCTGTCTCAGGCCAAACGTTTGGATCTGCACAGTTTTTAAGGATATCTGCTGTAATGTCACGGTTCACATTTACCAGTTAAACAGCGAGTGCTAACTCAGCTTTGACTTCTCCAGTAACCATCTTCTATTTAACCTGGGAAAGGAAGAGCTGCCTAAATCTTGAGCAGTTTGACTAATGCTTACAGAAATAATTGATTTCTCTTCTGATAAACTATGCCTGTGCTTTTTTAAGGACCCGAGAGGAATTCCTGACAAATGGTCCCATGTCTTTTGTACCAGATTTCAGCTTACTGGTATTCATATGTAGAAAATAGTGTCAGATGCCACAGCACCAGACTCTAAACCAATTATTCCTATTTCTTAAGTCAATTTTAAAAGACTGCAACTCCACTTAACAGTCAACAAGCATCTATCTTGGAAAAAATACAGAATGCATATTATATTTCAAACACATGTAAGGCAAGAGGAAAGAGAGTTAAAAAAGCATCTCAAGTAGCCACCCTGTTGTTTTTCAAATAAAAATGCACCAGCAGAAAAGTGAAAGGAAGAAGGTGTCTGCTAGTGGAGAATAAATGGTGGGATTAGAGCCCTCAGCATGAACACATTATTATTATTTATTATTTGTCAGCCCTCATACTGTGAAACGAACTTCAGATGACAGATGCTTTTTCTCCACTGATTAATAAGGTGCAAACCATATGCTCTGAATTCAGATTTACTCTATGAAATCACCGTATTCTGCCAAAGGAAGAGGGATTTTGTTTGCTAGCACAGGAAGCCTGGGCCAAGTGCAGTAATCCTCACTCAGGCATGGCTATTGGCATTTCAGGGGGAGTTCTGCCAAAGCTGTGCTTAATGGGAGCAGGACTCAGCTCTATTTTTAAAGAGCATTTTGAGACAAACAAAAACTGAACACCAGCAGGGGCATTACAGGAGGGAAACTGCACTAGAGGGATGCTGTAGAATTTTCCTTACAGATGGAGGGTACCCTTCCCATCCTCTGGAGCACAGGTGATACAGGTCAGTCACGCAGAAGAAGAGGGGAGGTCAAGAGTCATCTCTTATATCTACAGAGTTTGTCACAACAAAAATAAGACAAACTTGGATGGACACCTGGAGAAAACAACCTCCTGCAAACTCTCTGAGGGAGAGTTTTTGGAAATCATTATTGCTTCTTCCCTCAAGTGTGAGCCCCTTTAGCTTCCTCCAGAAATATCTGGGAATGGTTGTTATCAAAAATAAAGTAATTTCCAATCCAGTACTGAATCTTTAAAATCCGTGCTAGTAAATTTAATCCCATTTTCATTCCTTGTTGGGACCAAGGCAATTAATTCGCTTAAGCCTTTGTCAGCTCTAACTAAACAAACCATTTTCCTGCTTTATATGCAAGCAACAGATTCAAAGATGAAGTCGCAAAAGTAATTATTGGTCCTCACAGTCTGGGAATTTAGGTTCTGGTGGAAACATACAAATAGTTCAAGACTTTGAACAGAGTACTAGCAGTGTGATTTAAGATACCAGCCTGGTATGTCAAGGCTACTGCCCTATTCATCAACTCCTTGCTTTGAAGATTTCTAGCATTTAGTAAACAGTTGTACAATTTAGGGTTGTGAAAACAGCACATATGTTCCCTGGATTTCACATGGCCTTGTGCATATAGAAACTATGCAACACTGCAAAATAATATTTGACAAGAGATGACAGAAGTCACAGATACATTACAAAAAGCATCATTCAATCCTAACAGCTTCACAGTCAAAATTTATGTTCATGTGAAAAACAGATTGCGGATTGTAACCTCTCCTGACTGGCCTGACTCATTTAGCACTTAATCATTTGTATTTATAGGGAAGCTGGTTATCCAAACTGGGGTTTATTTAGATCTCATTTTTGTTTCCCAATAGCTGTTCACCTACTAACAACCTGATGATGTGTTCTTTGAGATTAAAAGCACATATTAAGTCTGACTAGTTACTTCTGGTGTATCTCCTTTCTGCACTGCTTTGCACAGACTGTGGTAAGTCTCCACAGCAGACTATTTTGACAGCAATTTATTTATGCATTTCATGGATTTCTTCTGCCAATCATTGCTTTTGGAATCTCCTCAAAGAGTGTGTTTGCATGCCCAAAACCATGTTGCTATCAGCATTCCTGGCTCCTTTATACAAAGGATTAAATCTGGGCAGAAACACATGGTCCACAGGGCTGCTGTGCTCACTGGCCTCTCTTCCCAGATCTAATGGGATTGGTCACTGAAGATCCTGCATCCTTTGGCAGTGATGGCTTCCAGTGGCTCTATCAAGGACAAAGACTATCAGATGCATCACTGCCCCACCCCTTCTAGTCTAATTTCCCATAGGAAAGGTATTATCCCAGCCCAGCCTCCATGACCTGAGCCACAACAGTTCTGCTACAGCGATGAGATTTGACTTCTCTGTCATTCTTAAGCAGTCTGGGTATCACTTCTTAGTGCAGTGGCAATGCAAAACCCAAATCCCGAGTGTCTGCCCCTTGCCCTGTGTGCACCAACACTGCACACTGAGGGGGTTATTTTCTTTGCTAAATGAGCATATTTTGACCACCAGTTTAATCACAGGAGAGACTGCATTTTCCCACTGGAACGGGCTGACTGGACTCTCTGGTCCCTCAAGACAGCATGATCCTTCATGGATCTGGCCTACAGAGCTGCTAGTGATGACTTTTAATACTGTGGAAACCTTTAAAACACTGGCAGAAACCCATCAGGTCCAGCAGATACGAGGCCTGTTCCTCCAGGAAGATGAATAAATGGATGACCTCTACACCAACAAGAAATGCCATTTATTTGAAGCAGCAGCAACAGCAACCAGTTGTGACATAGCTCTTCTTCTCCCAAGACAAAGAGGGAGAGGAGAGAGGCAGCTGTGCAGGCCATGGCTTTCCTCAGTAGCAACATTGCTATATTCTCAGCTCACCACAGCTAATATGGCATTTCATTAAAGAAACCATTTCTATTCAAGCTAGGCTCCATCATAATGTTTATTTTATGTAGAGTTTTTGATTTTTAGACTGTTCTTAGGACTATGAGAATTCTACCTTAAGAGAACCTGCATACTGGGATTTTATCATTTGGGCCTGTTGATTGGATCCTAGGGAATTAACAACATTTGAGCTCCCCTTGCCTAGGGCCAGATACACTAATTCCACTTCCAAATGTATGTGTCTTGCTTGGCAGCTCAGCCTCTGCACTAGATTATCACTACCTACAATTTAATTAAAAAATAATCACCCTTTGCCTGCCTCATCTGGGGCTGAAGCTGTGAAACACTCGCAGACGTGAGCTACTACTTACGTGATACACTTTGCTGGACAGAGTGAGCGCGGAAAAGGCTCGGAGGAGTTTTCCTGCCGAGCCTTTTTAACAAATGGTCACGTTCGTTCACGCTAAGGGAGAGAGAAAGAGAGAAAACGCGAGTGAGTAACCAGATGATTTCAAGCTAAAAGTCAACTGTGTTTAAAGTACTTGGCAGCTTTGACTTTATCAGTATTAAAGGTGGCTGTAGCATGAGAAAGAATTTCTCTTTCTTTATACTGCACATTATCAAGGGGACTCTGTAACAATGGAAACTCCTCCTTTCTAAGGACACTTTGTATAAGTCTACTTTTGGTTAATTCATCCCTAACATTACCATCATTGTGATTTCTGAATGCCTGATGCCTCTAAATTATTACAAACTGTATCAGAAGTCTGACATCAAGTGATATGGAACATTAAGAAGATTTCTCTTTAGTGTTACATACATGAATCACAGCATCCACAAACTGCCTTAGAGAGAAGGAGCAAAGCATTGCAGCTTAGCACAAGGCAGAAGGCTTCTATCACACCTGCAAAATGGCCTGAAGCAACCAAAGGTAGGACCCATAGTTAATTCTGCCTTCCAAAGAACACTCTCATTTAAACATCCCATTAGGAAAGAGACCTTTCTATCCAGTTTCTTTTATTAAAAACTTCCTTGGTTTACATAGCACCTGTCAGAGGCCTGAAAACATTATTGCTGAACTTACAAAAAGTGAAAACACAAACTTAAGATGAAAAACACAGTGAATTTACAATAGTAAATATGTAATACGTACAAAAAATATTAGGGGCACTCTCCACTTCGATTTTTATTAAACTATTATTATTTATGCCCAGAGTTAAAAAATGATGAGTAAGATCCTGACCTTTCAAAGCACTTAATTATGTATATGAGTCCCACTAAGTTCAATGAAGTTTTAAAATAATGTAGGCCTTCAAATCTCATTGCACTCGAGCCTCAAGTAACTTAAATAACAGATTATTTTCAGAAAGATACTACAGTTTACTTTAGTTCAAAGTTCTCCACGATTGGTCTGTTTTTCCCATCTCACCCTTATCCCTAACACTGGGATGGAGCTAGTCCACAGAAGGGATCTGTTTGCTGGTACAGCTCCTTGCAGTGTCTTTATCCCATTTGCATGACATTTACACTGTGTCTCCATTTTCACAGTCTGCTTTTTCTTTCACATCTTTATTCACAAGCAGCGATTCCACTGGTTATACTGCAAACATGGATACAACCTGAATGCCAATGCTGGTATCTTTCTCGGATTAGATTACAAATTCACACGCATCTGGTGCATGAAATGGAAATCCCAGCAAGCACAGCTACTGCTGTCGACAAGCTTACAACAGTTTTAAACAAACAACTCCCTTTCATTGAAGCAGTTTGTTAACTTCAATCAGTATCTGAAAGTAACTGAAGAAACTTCAAGATGTCTGTAATAGAAAAACCAGCCATGCAGGCTTATATTCCACTTAATAGTCCATTAGGGTAATAGCCAGGCTCACAGTCCTCTGTTCTGTGCATAATGAGGTGTCCACAAAAGAAAGGGTGGAATCCTTCTCTTTTACCTCTCAACCCATGCACTTGAAGTAGAAGCTTCTAAACCTAATGACTGCTCTTTAAAATCTTTATAAACTGTCAGCATTTTCAGATATTTGGTCTCTTCCCCTCCTTCCCTTGGCACCACAGAATCTCACCTGCAAGGGGTATGGCAGGCTGCTTTCCCTGCCTGCAATCAGCAGTATTCCCTCAACATAAAATAGAAGTTGATCATAAATTTGGAAGCAAAGTATTGATTCCAGCTGAGTTTGTCAAACAAACTAACAAATCTTGGCTCACAAGAACTGCCTGTTTTCAAAGAAGAATGGATCACGGGTTTCCATTAAAACCAGGGTCAGAGCATGAAAGCTTCTAAAAATCTTGGAGGACCCAATTGCTTAAAAAAGCCCAGACCTGTTGCTTGGTTGCAGCAAGAAAATCAAGTACATATACAAAGAATTTTCTACCTGCTCCAAGCAGGCAGCATGATGGAAAATGCTGCACAAAGAATCACCAGGTAAGGGTGATGCGAAGGAAGGCAAAAGAAGCAAGACATGAGACTCATCCAACCTTTACCAGCTTGCTTACAAAGCTGGCAGCCTGCAGAACCAGCCATGACCAATGACTGTGCCAACTAGTGACGCTGTATCCTGCAACCTCCCCGCAACTGCAGACCGCAGTTTTTTAATATTGCTTGTTAATTTAGTGAAACACTGTCTCAACCTGCAGCTGTCCAGGGAATGACTGAAAGGCAACATTTCTTTGCTTCCTGCAGGTGAAGAACATGCAGGAAGAGTCTTTCCTATCTCAGTAGGAGAACTGGAGGGTGATTCAAAAAAAGGAATCTTAAACCAATGAAAAGCATTTGTTCTAAGGGACAAATAAGCAATATTTGCCACAAAATTTTTACACTGAGAATGGAATTAACCACAGCAGCAAAACACACGAGGAAAAGTTTTTCATCTGCTTGTCTACCACGCAGCAACAGATGAAGTGCAGACTAATGATGCTTAGCTCCTCAGGCAATGTGTGGAGGAAAACGTGCTGTCAAGGGACCACATGAGCAACACACTGCAGCTCTAAGAAAGGCAAAGCTACAGTATCTTTGATATTTCTAATTATAATAAACAAGTTCAAAAATAAAGTTGCATCTGGGGAATCATATTGGATTACATCCATGAAGAGAAAGAAAAACTCATGGTAGAATTAGAGCATTTGTGGTTCAAGTACAAGGGATGACTAAACAGACTTCAAGACCAGTCAAGTACCATAAAATAAGCTCTTAATACATGAAGTTAATGCAACACTGCAACACAAATCTTCTGAACTGGATGAGTATTTGATTTACTAACAGATATTAAACTCCCAGTGGAAACCCTCAAAGGAAAGTGAAGTGGCTTTCTTAACTGTAAAGTGTTTGCACTCATACCAAATCCCCGCTTTCAGAAAAGGTTTCTGCCTGCTGCTAACAGGTAACAAAGTGAAGGCTTCTCAGCTTCCCTCAAGCTTTGGATGCAAAACCAGTGACAACACTGGACTCATAGGCAACAAGTTAGGCCTTCTCACAAAAATATTGCTTGTAAATCCATCCCAAGCAGTAGCTGTGATTTTTGGATTTAATTCTGTTTTCCAGTGACTTTGAGCAGTGCCTAAGCACTGCCATGAGGTCTAAGGATGGCATCTTCAGATGCACAGCGGCAAAAGGATAAAGGACCATGGGATCATACTCTGAATACTGGACATATTCATATTCAGGAACTCAAAAATCTAAATACTGGGCATGTTCATACTCAGGAACTCAAAAATTCTGTCAGAATGGAAGAAGTCACAACCCCAGACATTCTTGTGGGAGTCAGTGACATGGAAAGCCACAGTGAAATATGTGTTAGCTGGTTAGTCAGTGTCCTCCGAGGGGGGAAGGGAGAGGCACCATCTATGTGTAATTATACGGAGGACAAAGGGCACAGACAAAATGCTTTGAACTAAACAAAAACTTAATTAGAACAAAAACTGTTACAAGGTCCCAATTCTGACGGTTTCCATGAAAAAAAAGGTTAAAAAAAATTAGTCAAATTAGCTAAAATCAGATTTAGTTGCTATCAATAATGCAGAATACCTTAGGCCAGGAATACCTTTGTGATGGCTTCATAAGAGGGGCAAGATGACTTCTGCCTGCCTGGAAGTCTGTGCTAGCAGCATCACACTAATTCATTAAGTGAATGACAAAAGCTAAACTGAAGGCAACATGTTATTTCATAACAACGCTTTCCATTCCATGAATAAAATGACTCTTCCATCTTCCTATCTGAATTGCTCTAAGGTGTCAACAGAGACCTTCATTTTATTTTTGTGTTCTCTTCTTCTCATCCCTCACAAAAGCAAACAGCCTTTAAATCTAGGCAACAAACATCTGGCTTTACACATTCAAATGAGGTGCATCAAAACAAACAGAATAATTCAAAGCTGACCACAAGGTCCTGCTGTCTCATTTGCTCAAGTAATTAAAAAAAGATGAGCTTCACCACCAATTAATCTACTGAGCACTAATTAGCATTAATGAGGATTTGTGGTATTTGGTATAGCTTGACCCAGAATGTCCTTCTGAGTCCACTAATTGACTGGTGGCATAAGCAGGGATCACAAAGACTGGAAGGTTAAAGTGGATGCAGGTGTCCCTTAAAATGGGATCTTCTCTTAGAAAACACACACATAGCCCAGTTAAAATAATAATAATAATGAAAAAATTCAGAGCCCTCCTTTTTGAGAGCTGAATTCTTGTTTGTGTTTTGTTATGATTTACTAGAGGACACAGAGAGCAGAAGCACATCAAATAGGCAATACATTCAATTGCCACTGGTTTTAACTCACTGCCCTTCTAGATAATGAAGAATTCAGTCAGATACAGACATACAAAATTATTTGGTTTGTTGCTGCTTTTCCACTTTACAGAAGGAAGAACTGAGGTACTAATGGAGCCTCACCAGGGCTGCTAAAGATGACACAACTAAAGCACACAAGCACATTTCCCAGCTGCTACCCCTGTGTCAAAAACTTGCCAAGAACCCATGGCAGAAGCTTGGGTCTCCAGTGCCAGATACTCAGTGCCCATGGGTAAGCCCAGAGCACAACAAAGCTGCAGCTGTTTTCCCTGTCATCTGAACACCTGTGAAGCCCTCACTATGCTGCCTCAGGTGCAGCTTCACTGGTTCTTCCACCCTACAGCTGCAGCAGACAGCAACAGGTAAATCATCGTGGAGCTTGGTTTAAACCAGAAAATCTCCCAAGGTGTAGGCTGAAGTTCTGTCCCTTACTCCACAGGCTCCCTCCTACCCATATGTGTTTTCAAAAGAAGCAGCAGGTAAACCCTTGTTCAGTCTCTCCTTCCACTGCCCATACTCTGCTGAAGACAGCCTGAGAAACTCTGGCTGGCCTGCTTTCTCTCCTGATATAAGAAACATCTTGGAAGAAATGCCCCTCACACTGTGACAGCAGGGATGGGTGAGAATGAGGGAGGGGAAGAGAAAAAATTTTTGCAAAATATCCCATGTAGGTAAACACAAGGTAAAAGACTAGAAAGTTTATGTCCTTGTCACCTTTAGCTGTGGATTAAATTTTGAGGGCAAAAGAGGGCAAAACTCTTCTCTCTATTTTGAAATTTTAGAATTAAAACATAATAATTGATCTCTTCCACACATTTCAAACAATAACTTACACAAAAGTTTGCTGTTTCTTGCTGACATGTTTCTGTTACTGAAAATCACATCAACATAAAATACAAAGAGCAGGAAGAGAGATCTGAAGCAGACCTCTCCAGCTTTGATCAATCCTAATCACCAAATCCTTTACAAGCAGACTGCTGATTTTAATTTCAGTCTCTTGGCTCTTAAACTCCCTTATGTGTCCTCTGAAGAAGAATCAGGTTCAAGCACAATGGCTTCTCCCCAAGTATGACCTGCCAAAGAGGACTTGCAGATCCCTCTCTGGCTGCTAAGACATAGCAGTATTCCTGTGGTTTTATTCACAAGTTCCATCTCTCACCTTTCCCGCAACAGAACAGCGCTTAAAGGCTTGCAACATCCATCATGGTCCTGGTGGACAAAGTGCAAGCGCTGTTCACCAGGCAGAGACTGCAGCCACACCTTTGTAATTGGCCAGAGGGGATCTATTTCCTTCCTCAGATGCTCCCTGCTGCATGAGGGCACTCCCCCAGAACAGCCACAAGCCTCAGTTTAGCTAGTTTTCTTTCAGTTTAGACTCAAGTGCTTTACTTGAACACATGTACAGGAATTGTTAGGAGTTACACAGTGGGCAGAGACTTTACTAACATAGGCTCACTGACTTGGCATAAAGAGAACATTGAAACAACATTATTACAGACCAGGAATTCAAAATTTAAGCATGCAAATCATCTCAAATGCAAATCATCCCAAATGTTGAGGGTTCAGCAAAACTCTGTGCTCAGACACCCAGAACATCCCAGAAAGGCCTGGCTGGCTGAGTGAGCAATAGCATCTCCATCCTCTGGGCTTCAAAGGCATCACAGAGAGGGTACACCCTCCTACAGAATAGCAAAAGTAGCAACGAGGGGCTTCTGCTGGCTTCTCTCTTTCGATCCACAAAGAGGAGATGTTATTTTTTGTTATCTAGCATTTGATTGCAGGAATGGTTTACTCTGAGGTCAGAGTAGGAGGTCTTTTTAATTTAAAAGGCAAACAGGCATTACTGATAATGAAGCTGCAGTGTAATCAAAAGAAATCTCTGGAGCATTTCACAAGGAAGTGTCTGAGGCACATAAACAGTAAACCAAAAAAAAAAAAAAGAAAATCAGCATTTTCTTTGCAAAGTCAGCGTCTACAAACACTACTCCTTAATCACTCTGGATCCAGCTGAAATAGACATCCCAAACCATGCTCCTTCGGCATTTTACTGTAAATACTCAGTAAGCCATTAATAAAAACCCTCTGCTAGGAGACCAAAGGGTCACCAGGCACAAACCACAGGGAAAAGAAGACAGTAGCACTGCCTGTGCCACTTATGGGCTGGGAGACATCAGAAGTTACCAGAGGTGACTCCTGCAGCAGACAGCCAGGCTTTGGGGGATACCAAGTCCTTGCTGAAGGCTCAACAACCGACAGCTTTGCAGAGCAGCTGAGCTCTTACACCCTGCCATGGGCAGCGTTTCCAGGCCTTCTTTAGTGCAACAAGCTCCCCTCCAGGTACTTCCAAAGCCACAGAGTGTGTGAAAGGTTACAGGGTAACCTTCCCTCTTTATAAACTATATTTGATGTTATTCAGCCAAATGTTCATTGAGAAGCATCATCTGTATCTGGATGGACAGCCCTGCAAGGCTGACTGGGGGCACACTGAGAGCGTCTCTCCAATCCATGGGAGCACAGAGTACTGAGCTCAGCCCATGGGTGGCTGTGAATTGTTTATCCTGCCTGGATGGGAAAAGGTTAAGAGAGTCACACCCCTTCAGCAGCAGCAACTCCATGGATGTTCTTGGGGTCACTGATGGCTAAGGCAGCTCCTGGCCTCGCCAGGCAGTGGCAGAACCTGACAGTGCTCCCCACACCACCCTGTGTGATCCTTCAGCTCACACATCACACAGATCCACAAACACTGAGCTGATACAGCTGAGGAGCTGGGGCAAAGATGGGCCCTATGACCACAACTGGTAACGAGGGGTTTGGGAAACTACGGAGCCAGCCTTGATACCACATCAACAGGAACCCATTGATGCAGGACTTCACCAGAGCCCTGAAGAAACCCTGTGGTTACAGCTCATGATTTGGCTTGGCAACAGCTACTTCAGCCAAAGAGCAGCTCTCCCACTGCACCCCAGAGGTCTACATGAAGGAGCACTGCAGCCAGCACTACCCCTGGGGCAGGGGCACACGGGTCCCCCCATGTCACCACATCACCTTGTACCCATGGCAGAACCACCTTGAAGGGGCTGACAGAGGCCAAGGAATGGTGTGAGCTTCAGCCAGCCCCCATTTGCAGCACCCAGATCATATACAGAGTTCTGGGGCCAAATTCTCCACTCTAAGCCTGTAAAATCCTCTTCAAGTTGGTCCTTAATCTTGTATGGCTAAAAGCAGGACAGAGCTTTTCCTTTCTGTGACAAGCAGGGATGATTTATTTTCTTTTGCCATTAGTAATGTCCTAAGGCAGAAAAGTCAGGTCCTTCTTCCTAAAATCACTTGGACAATCCATTCTAGCCTTAATTTTTGAGACTGTTATTCCTAAACTCCTTTCAAAGACTACTACTTTGCACAGAAGGACATTTGGTTTGCCTAGCAAGGTTTTGGCAACGGGAGGCTGAAGGGGTGGCTTCTGTGAGGAGCTGCCAGAAGCTTTCGCCGTGTCCCACAGAGCCAATGCCAGCCAGCTCCAAGATGGAATAACAGAGCAGGTTCGATGGGCACCCAGTGTACAGCCAGGGTGAACCCATCATAAGAAGACTAAGCACCTTTCAAAAATACCATCTAAAAATATCAGACACCAACCATCACATGCCTCTCTGAAATGCAACAATCCTAAGAAAATAACTGAGATCTCTGCTTATAGTACCTTCCATTTCCAAGCACTGCAAACACTAAGCACATGTAGATGCATTTCTGTGTGGGGGTGGAGGGCAGCCTTCATTGTCAGATGTACTAAAGCCAATTAACACAAAACCTGAAGTTGCCCAGTTTTGCCCTCAGTCTTTCCAACACATGGGAATTGACCCAATTTAAATGTTTGAGAAGCAGGAAAGGCTAAGTGTGGCTTACTGCTTTTCAGCTAGCCTCCTTTTGGTATCAGCACTGTTGACTTCTTGTCCCTAAGTGCCTCACTTTACACTTACTCTGCTGGGTGCTTGGTCATATCCTTTACAGATAAAGTAGCAATACAGCTACAATTATAACATTCTTTTCCTACTCACTCATTTTTTTCAGAAGTAGTCACCTTGGAGATGGAAGTTTTCCATGCTTGGTCTCTATGTATAAATTTTTTTTGCTTTGGGTTTTTTGTGTGGGGATTTTTTTAAAATCCAAACTCTCTGGTTTAATAGAGGTTCACATAGACACTTTTACAGAAGTTAGGATTACTTCTGTCTTCAAAAAGCCTAAACTCCTCCTATCAGCTTTTTTTCTTGCTTTTCTTTACAGAAAAGTAAAGCTAAAGAAAGTTCAGTGCAACAACAAAAACTGATGAACTTGAAAGTGTCATGAACACAATTTAAAACATACCTCAGGACATTTGGTTGAACTGAAAAAAACCTCCCAAATTGCTTTATGCTTCTAAGTATTTTGTAATTGTCCACTAAATATTTAATACCTAATACAACTTGAGTTTTCTTGTTCTTGCTATATTAATTTGGCACTTTTTTCTTTACTGCAGATCAGAGAGGAGAATGCAGACTGTCCTACCTCTCCTCCGAGACTGGTTTAGCCAGCAGAGGAGTCAGGGTCCAGGCAGACTGCTGAAGCCATTAGGCTGGAACAGTTATGGAGCAGTTCTCCTGCTGTGCAGCCTGGAGGGAAGATTTCTTCCTCCCTCCCCTGTGGAGATCCTCAGCGCACAACCCCCCGTAACTCTTGATTAGGCATCAGAGAGATTGGCCCCTTAATCAGTTTTAACTCTCATCTTGTAATGTTCTTTTTTTCCTAATCTTTCTTTTCAATTTACAAGTTCATTTTGGCCTTTGTTCTGATATCATACCACCATCAACTGTGACATTTACAGCAGATTTGATCACAGCTCTAAATCCCTCTCCAGGCCATCCGGTTTTAACCCTATTTGTGCAATGGATCTCCCGCAAGGTTATATGACAGGTACAACCAGGATGGGAAATAATTAATGGCACTGGAGAAGGGGCAGGCCAACTCACACTGGTTTGCACTAGCAGCCAGGCACTTGGGTCCCCAGTGCCAGGGTAACATCCCCTTCATCCCTCTGGCCAGGTTCTGAAACCCTCCCTGTCCTCTGCCCCTTCGTGGCTCTGCCCCACAGCCTTGCCAAGGTGGAATCAAACACAGTAATTTCAAGTGCCTCACACATAGGGGTTAGAAATGTCAGAAATAAATGGTACATATTAAAAAAAGGAAATAATGTGATGATTCCTTACTGATATGGGACAGGAGGGAGAGAGAAAAGGGCAAGTGTAGAATAAGACAGAATTATGCATTTTCCACCTTCCATACATGAATGTTTACCATATGGAATCAAGGAATGAAAAAAAAACCACCATGGATATAATTTTATGTGCTTTTTGCTTGTAAAAGGAGTCTAATATCTTTTTACTAGAAAAGCTGCAAGGAAAAACCATAAATATGCCAGTCACTTTTTTGTGTATGCTGGTGGAGAAACCTCGCCTTTCCTTCCCAGAAATGGTGTGAAGAACATCTGGAAAAATTGATAAAAAGGATGCTGAGACCTCAAAACCTAAAATACACCTCTCCACTCTCCAACCTCGTTTTATGCTCAGCTGCACTGGATGGGCTGGATTCAGATCACAGTGATGCGTATCCTGAATAAATACATGGAAGTTAACACATTCATCAAACAAGAATTGGGCTCCAAACATCCAGTGCTGTTTAACCAGCTGGAAGTAGAAGGCTGAGTTGGATTCAAGTAAGATTCATTGTACCTGATGAGGTGAAGAGGCCTTACTGGCATGGTCTCCCTATTCCAGTAGATGTAACTTGGAGGGCATCAATAAAAAAACAGAGTACTTTGAAATATAACAAGCCCAAGCCTCATTCCTCTTGATCTTAGTGAAGAAATTTGTCTCTTCCTCAGGAACCAGATCAGTTCCTCACCCCATTCACAAATTTCTTAAGAGTTAGGTCTACTTTGCCATTTCTGCTCCTGCCAAGGCGAGGCTGAGCCTCTGCCACTCTTGGTTCTGTGCACAGCCATGAGCCTAAGCCAGATTTCTGACCATTCCCCCCCTTGCTCCTCCCCAGGGACCTGTGGAGCAGGGACATCTCCATGAGTGTCCATATCAGCTCACCAGTTACCCACCAGGTCATGCAGCCACTGAAATGAGACAGGCACTTGCCCTCACACACCAAATAAAACCAAGGCGAAGATAAATAACAGAACTCGCTCTCAGGGTGAGAGCTGGTCATGCACATTTCACTGAGGCAACAGGGCTAGATTTAGTGAGAAGCACTAAAATGAAAGAGTCTACACCAGCGTGTCTCCCTGCTGAAGGCAGACAATGGAGAGGCTGTGGGAGCTGCTGGTCTAGGTGCACTGAATAAAACACTGTTTAATGAAATGGAGATGAACAAGGTGCCCAAGGCATCAACAGTGGACATCTGAGAGCAGCAAGCATAAAGGGACATACTGAAAAATGCTGTGCAATCACACACTGCAGCTAACCTTGCTAGGTCCACTTCTCTTCACCTTTGTTCAAGACAAGACTCCACCTCACAGATTTCTGACTCATTTGAAGAAATTCTTCCTATTACTTCAGTGATGAAGGCACTTCACTGCAACACTCCAGAGAGGTCCTTCAGCTCCTTATAAAGTATGTAACTCATGAAAGCCATACTGTTCTTCACTATCAAATAATCTCATCCTGCCCACCAACCAATCAATAACAGGACAAAATAGGCATACCAAACAGGCACCGAACATACCAAAAAGGCACTTTCAAAGGGTTTGCACTCTGGCAATTCCAAGACAGAAATCCTCTGAAACAGGAAATCTACTGTTGCAAAGAGGGTGCTGCACAGCTCTGCTCACTCTCCATTAGCTGGCCAATGGAGCAATAAAGTGGCGTGGGTTTCCAAAGTAAAGTTTGCTTTGGTGCCTAATCAGGCTTTACTCCACCTGAACTCCTGCTGACTTCAATGAGAGGGTAGATGGAGTGAAAAGTGAATGAGAACTTGAAGGTTTGGCCCTTTATGAGCCAAGATTTAAGTTGTAAACTTATTTAAAGACACAAAAGTCTCTGCAGCTGAACTCAATGCTGCTTTTGAACACACGCCTGGTTTGTCTTCTTTGCATAAATCTTGCATGTTAACATGATTAAATCTGCTGGGCAGGTGTCTCCCCATGTCCATGTTTACTTTGGCACATGAACTGCCCCTCTCACCTCTCCGAATTAATGAAAATTTAGTGTTAAATCCTGCCTTTTGTACCATGAGAGTGTTAGGGAGCCCCTGTGCCTTCCTGAGGGGTGTTCATGCTACAGCTGGGCTGGAGCCCAGTCCAGCACTGCCCGGTGCCCAGGCTGGGGAGGGCAAGTACGGCTGCTCCCCTTGCACAGGCAGGCAAGCACGGCACGAGATCCATCACAGCCCCTTCCTGCACACTCTGCTGCTTCTCAAGCTGTTTCTGGAGCTGACAGTTTTCCAGCTACACATTTCCCATGAGGAATTCCCTGCTCCTGGAATCATCTAACTTTGTGATCATATCAGCCCCTATGAAGAGTAAGTTTTTAGTGTTCACATAAGACATACAAAGGAATAAGAGCATGACCCATTACAGCTCAAGACTATACACTTTCTGTAATCTCCGAGCATCACTCTAATGCTATTTGCAAAGTTTCTGGGACCCAGCTGTAGTGCCCAGAGTGCTGAGTGTACTCTGCCCTGCATGGACCAAACAATCCCTCATCTACCTCTTGCCTTGTGTTGTTCCCAGCCATTGGTACGGCAAAAATGTGCACCTGCTTTTTTAGATCAATATGAGCAAATTCAATTTTAGAAACTGTTCAAAGGGGCTAGGATTCAGAAAGATACAGCAAGCACTAGTGAAGACATTTATTATTAACCCAGAAAAATATGTCTAGAAAGAGCAGCTGTCAGGGTGAAGATCCTCTAAGACAGAATATGCATATGTAGGTATCAAATGGCACACACAGCTCTCCCAGAACTCCCTCCCCAAGTGCAGCAACGGCCCAGGTGATATCTGCCCACATTTTCTGCCCACATTTCACAGCAATTCAGCTGAGTCCCAGCAAACTCTTGGCATCCCGTTGAGCGAGTCTAGATGCACTCACTGCTTTCTGGGCTTAGCAAACTGCTTTTTGTTTAGCAGATTAGCTCTTAACATTCAGATCTCACACCTCATTTTTTGTCTAAGGTCTAGGAAATGATAAAAGCAATTAGCTCCCTAAATCCTTCTCTTATCTGTAATTGGGTGTGAGTTTTTTGCTGTTTGTGAAAAACACTGAACAAAAACAGTGTCCACTATGTAGGCCAGCAAAATAGACCCTGATGACAGCCAGCTTATCTTCCACAGCTTGCCTGAACAAACCAACACTAATGGGCTTGTTTTCAGGAGCCCTTCCAGCCAAGGACTGAGGTGACAGACAGACTCATGCAGTTTTTACACAGCTCTCTACTGTTACCTTCCCTTCCTGCATAGTGTCACTTTGCCAGAAACATCTCAAGAGCAATGGGGCTCTGGGCAGGAAGGGAGAAACATGCACCTTAGCACATTGCCACCAGCTTCAAGGATAGTTTTAAAAAATAAAGAACATGAACCAGAGAGACTAACTGCAGGAGGTTCCTACTCTATTTCTTTCCCACCCTCACTCTTCCCGTTGCACAAGCACAGAATTTCTAGCAGGTGTGAAAGAGCCATGAGACAAACAAAAGAGATAAAAGACAGAACAACTCTGAAGAGCAGTCAGGAGGCCACAAGACAAGCACAGCACACCAGCTCCTAGCAGGCAGAGGCACTCTACCATTATCTAGTTCACAGATGGACCACCCAGAAAATCTGGGAGCAATTAGGAACGAGAACAAACAAATGCATGGAAAGAAGGGGGGAGGGAAAATGGGAAGGAGGGCCAGAAGGGATTCCTTACATCATCTCCATGCAAGCGTTTCGAGAATGAAGTGAGGCTATATGGAGGAGGAATGCAGATGAAAGAGTTTGCAGAGAGAATGCAATAAAGTAAAAGGCTATGAAAACATGGAGTGCATGAATGAATTACAACATGGCCATGAAATTTACAGAAAGTCAGGACAGTGTGTAAACAAAGAAGAAACCCATCAAACCCGTGGAGACACAGACATGCATATATAAACAGATCAAATGCTGACTGTCTCTGTCACTGTTAACAGTGATTCAACCCACCCTGCAACCCCGGGATGCACCAGGCACAAAGCTGAGTCATGATCCTCTCTGATTGGCAATAACCAGCATTAAATACTGGCTGTGAACCAGCACCAATGTGATTTCACATGATATTCATGGATAGGAACCACAGCAATGCCCAGGCGGCCCATACTAGCAGAGCCATGTGCCAGGGAACAGTTTTCTCCTGGTCTGGTTTCCACTTACCTGGCATCTAATGACACTGTCAGGGCCAGCACCTCACAGCACCAGGTTACACACCTTTCTTGCTTGGGGAGATTGACATGATTTTGGTACCAAGAGCTTAGGCCTGAAGTGACTTCAAAATGACTGCTCAGTCTTCTAAGAACGAGGCCCATTATTTAATTAAATGTCTGATATTAAGCATCTTTGTTGTTGTAATTGTGGCACAGAAGGTTGCCTCTGTTGCCAAAAAGTTTGCTTTCTCTTTTTAAATAATTTCATGTGCAGTTTGTGACTTTTGCTAGTGAGCACAATTTATAAATTCTATTTTGTTGGATCCAAAACCTGCAGCAGAAAAATTGCTCAAAACAAAAACTGAAGATAGCAAGTGTTTGAAGTGATCTTAATCAATAACACTGTGTTTACTTTGTCTCAGCCTCTGAGAAGCAAACTCTGGTCACTAAGGACATCTTATAAACACATTAAAGTTCACATAAGCATTTTTAAAAGCTTTTTGGTTTACCATAATCTCAGTAAATGATTGCCTGAAAATTTTCCCTAAAAGCAGTCCTTATTAACACACAAATTCCATTGAAAAAAAAAATCTACTATCTGCTTGTCTTAGCAGCAGCTAAAATATGGCAATTAGTTTACCTTAGAATAGACATCAAAGGCTCAAAGGATGACCCTGCCCCAGGAGAACAAAATCTTTTAAAAGCCTCATTCCACTCAGTTTGCTAGTTTATAAGGTTTGCTAAAATCCAGTTTAATGATCGTGTAGTTTCTTAGCAAGTCATGTGGTGCCATATTGTGTAGGGAATAGAGGAGTTTGTTCTAAAACCTTTTTGAACTTGGGGAGCTTTTCCGACCAGCTGATGCAGAACCACATTCTGAGATGGTAAATGAAACTGTTGGATGCAAAAGCCTCACCATGATTTTCTTTAGCTTCTTTCAGAAGAGACAAAAGTTCCCACACAACACATACTCTCTCTCTACAATGAAAGGTTCAATAATAGAAATATATTCAAGTCCATATGGTGTGGTTATAAGGGAGAGGCCCAACGAGAAACTGAGAACCCTGAAGGCAAGAGACCTGCAAGCAGCAGTGAAAAAAGCAAAGGCATAAAATAAACCCTTAAGGTGAAACTGAATAAAGTAGTAGTGCACAATGGATTAGCCAATTCTCCTTTTAGCTACAGTCTTTACATCCCGAGCTGCCGACAGGTCTCTCCCCTGACACTTTTTTTTGGTTTTTTTTTTTTTTTTTTTTTTTTTTTTTTTTTTTTGGGGCAGGGATGACATAACAAAGTGCTCTCAAACCAGTCTGGCTCAGTGGTCAGGTAACAGCACTACACCTCACCACGCAGGAGACTGAGCAGCAGCTTCCAAAAGAGCCTCACAGCAATAATGCAGGAAAAATGAAAACTGAAGGGCTGGTTTCAGTGGGGGAACAGACATGTATGAAAGGAAACAACAACAGATGAATAACACAGGTGAAGAAGCCTTACTAGCCTGTCTATAATCAGATTTTAACAGTGAATGAGAAATAGGGAGGGGAGAGGAAAAGAAGGGTCTGGTTTAAACATTTAGCATGGACTTGCCTCTTTCCATTACTATCACGAAGCATGGCTTTCCCCAGCTCTCTTGTCTTCGTTTCCAACTCCTGAACTTGCTCCAGCAGAGTTTTATGGTAGGTATGCTTCGCCCTGTACCACAAGGAAAGGACAGAAACAAAACAAAAAAAGCCATGTGAACATTTGTTATGCCACAAACCCCCAATTTTATCTCTCAGGTGATAGGCACAGTCTTCCCTTGAATGATTTGGGAAATGAAGCACCATGTAGGCATGTCAGTTCAGGTTCACAACACGTGGGAAAAAATACACATAAAATCAGAAATCAGGACAACTTCAGATTAAACAGAGCTCAGCCACTTGAACACAACACTAAAAAGCCAACTAAACAGCAATGCTGTGGGACTGGAGAGATCTGACACTGCTGCCGTGGGACTGCTCAGGACTCAGCATTCAGACAAAAGAGCTGGGATTCATTGAATATTCATGGCAGTAAAACATGAATCCACTCTGTCTTTTGAGCTAAGCGTGGCACTGCTCTGAAAACCAGAGGAGAGTCTTAGCTAATAATTGCCATTCAAACCCCTTGATTTTCATTATCAGTCTCACATGACTGGAAAGGCACTTCTCTCCTCAATGAACTTCCAAACTGACAGTAACAAGACTGGCTGTGTCCTACTTTTTCGGCTTGATGATTCAAAGAATAACCCACGCACTGCAGATGCAATCAAAATTGAGAGTGCAATTTAGAGTGCCCCATGAAGAGACTTGGGCCTTCCCCCCTCAGTGTTACCTATAGCTCCAGCTATTATACCTGAATTACACTGATACCGAGGGGAAAGTCTACTCCCCTTTGTTTTGACCTGTACAAAGCAAGAATACAAAACACAGGGATCTTTCCCACATGGACAGTTTTTGATCAGCTTCCTCTTTTGTGTCACTTAAAGGAGGACAAGTGTCCCCTGAGAATATATTGATTTGCATGTGACTGCTCAATAAGCCTGAAAACAAGACGGAGCCAAGTCAGCCAATACATTACTTGCTTCATGGCACTAAGATAATATTCTTCAGCTCAAAGATGGCAAAAATCCTTGACAAGTTTTATAAAATCTTACATGCAAACACTAAAATCTTTAACCAATGATATAAAGCAACGTCAAATTCCCTCTAGCAGAAAAATAATAACTGGTGYATATGTAATTAAAATATAATGAAGATGCATTTATTTTTAAAAAGTATGATACTTATTGCCCCTTCCATGGGGAACAAGAAACAAAGACCACAAAATCTTTGCTGACACCATTTAAGATGACAGTGCCTTGATAGTAATACAATGATATTCAAGTCCTCTGGTCTTTGTTTTGCTGAATTAGGCCCCAAATATTTAAAAATGAGAAACTAAAATTAAAACTACTTTTAAAACACATCTGCATTTAAGAGGAAAAAAAATAGAACAACAGAACATGAAGCATACCAAAATCTGAAGGTAAAGATTATCAGGATGTACTTAGAAGGGTACATTGTTAAAATAAACCATCAAAGGTGTATGATTTGCAGCACCAACATACTGTGTCAAAAGAAATGAATAGCAAGGATATTTTTTAAATGCATAATACTTCAGCAATGTGAGATTACCAACAGCTGCAGAGAAATTAATTAGATTCAAGTTGCTATAACTAGTTAGGCTAATGATTAGGCTGGTCTCCTCTTTGAGGAAGGGAAAATATAGTTATTAAAATGAGAAAGCTTTGAGGCTATTAATTTTTATAATCTTTTCAGGTGAATTCACTATCACACTCCTTAATTTAAATAAATACATTGAAATTTTGACCTTCATCTCTTACCTTTTAAAGAGGTCCTACCTATTATTACAAACTTCAAGACTGAGCATATTTGGAATTTTTCAAATCCTTTATAACCAGTTTTCCCCTCTGACAAGAACACAGAAATGTACAAGTTACTCAATCGCTTCCAAAATTCCATATTTATCTTGCCATATGCCATAAGAGATGTTGCTCTTTTCCCTTAGAGTGAATATTGAATCCAAAATTTGACAGAATGAATTCTGAGCAACAAGTCCCATTTATGCAGCACAGCATAAGGAGGCATGGCACTGATATACAAGATGAAAGAAATACTATTGGCCTGAAACTGGGGATAATGAAATGTTTTGCAAGTTGTGTGAAAAGATGAAACACATGGGCTCTTCCAGGGCTGGTAGTTCTTAGGCATTCAGTCATTTCTTCACTTGGAAGCAAGAGCATCCATGGGATGATCAGTAATCAAGTATTTATCAATAAAAAGGCCTGATCTAACCTACGCACATGTTCCCTCAAAAACAAATACCAAAATATGCAACTACAGCTGCCTCACAGTCTGGGCTTGCTCCTATCAAAGCCAACTGCAAATATCCCACAGATTGCAACAGGACTGGATATTTCATGACTTTTCCCCTACAGCATGTTGTAAACTTCTGATACACAGAAATACAGGTAGGATTCTAAGCTTTTAGGTTAATACCCTACAAGTGGCCCAAGATGCACAATCAGTCCTCAATAAATGATGAGATCTTGTGTTTGCTGCTACTGTTCAGCTAAAATTTGATGCATTACACAAAGACAAACTCACCTTTCCCTCACATGCTGGGATATTAAGATCAGGGACTATAAGACTAAGGACTAAGGCAAAAGGTTATCTCTCTATTTTGTGCGGCCCTTTCCCTTTGAAGCCATGGAAGAGCATCACTTCACTGGCCTAGGATATTTAGGGGGTTCAGGAGACCAGAATCTGCCAGGGAGAAGCATGGTAACATTCATAATATTTCTCAAACATGACACCACCTCTATTCTGGTTCATTATCCTCACCACCATTTTATGGGTCTTGTATTCCAGGTAAATTGCAAGTAAATGCAAAGATGGGAAGAGCTCCTTTTACCTTCTTCTCTTACTCACACTGCAGAACTGGCAACTGCAAACTCCTTCTTCCCCACGGTTTAAAAAAAAAAATAAGTACATGAAATTTATGGTAATGATTGGAAGGCTCAGGAGATTTTTCACTGCAAAATAAGCACTGAGACACCAATTAGGAATAAATTCCCTCTTGTCCTGATTTCGCTGGAATACACGCTGCGTTTTTATGATTCCCACATACCTCTGTGAGTCAGCTATTCCAAGACTTCCTAGAGCCAGTGACAGGTATTCAAGTGATATGTGCTAACTGTGAGGGAGCACTCACCTTACAAAGCTCTGTTCACTGTAATGGTGGCACAACTAAGATTTTTACAAGGCAAATCAAAGTACTGAATTCAGGGTAGTGGACCAAAGCTAAAAACATATTGCAACCAAGTATTAATAATAGGCTTCCTTCTCTTTAAAAAGACAGTTTTCCACATTTCCTCAATTAATTTAAAAGGGAGAGAAAAAAAAAGGAAAAAAGAAAATAAAAAAGCCGGGACTTGCAGGGAACACGGGAGGTAAGTGATGTGTTGACAACTGTAGCCTGTGTAACAAAGGAAACACATTCTTGCTTCCAGTATTAGAAATATCGATAGTAGATGGAGCACAGCAGTTCATAAACAAAAGATTTGTATATGCCTGATACAGACTTTCCAACCAACCTTTTTCCAGACAAAACCTCTGTATTGTGTTTATGGCTTTCTGGCAGTATTTTGTACTGAAATTAGGCATGTACCTTTTGGGTCACATGGATGTTATGTCTGTGGATATGTTCTTCATGTCCAAAAGAAACTGAAAGGGATAAATTCCATGGCCACGAGCAGCCAGAATCACTGGGATTTTATGGCCAAAACCATATTCTGCTGAATTAGAGAGAGCAATGTGGTGTAACCACTGCTGTGGAAATGTGCCGGCTGATTTCCAGAAGCCTTAGGCTCCAGTTTTAAATGCCAAGCCTCTTGGAAAGGAAACAGACCTTTACTCCTTCCGTATGGCAGTGCTGATAGCTGTGTCATTTCATTTATCCTAGTTAAAATGTTAATGGTGTTAATTTTTCAGTGATGGCTTAGTCGGGAGAAAAAAAAAAAAAAGTCCTGGTCAGAGAAGAGATTTTTTGCTTAATGTTGATAGGAGGCTCCTGTTTAAAATCTGTTGGGAAAATACTGAGTCTATCAATCATACATGTTTTGTCTTGAGAGCGTCGCAGTTCTCGGTCTGAACGACTGAAAGGATTATGCTGCTGGGATTTCTTTAAGAAATATTAAAGAACAGGCTCAGTCAGTACCAGAGTTTGAAATGACTAATAGCTGAGGATGAGCCTGCCATGGTCTGGCCTGTTTCACAACTCATGAGTCATTTTTGCCAAAAACTGATAAGAACAGAGGACAACTTCAGGACACTCAACTACCATGAAAAACATTAAAAAAAAATGAAATGCTTTTTTTCAGAGTTTTAACAAGCAAGTCACAGACAGAGTTAAGTATCTAAATTTAAAAGTTTTGGCCTCCATTTTAGAATTTTAAAATAATTTTCAATTGCAAAAGTTAGTGAATGCAGAAAAAAAACCCTCTGATGTGCTGTACTATTAAATCATAGTTGAAATTTTACAATACCTAGTTTTAATTTGAGCAGTCCACAAATTAATCAATTTGAGTTGTAAAAATTAAGCTGAAGGACAAAATTCAAGAAGTGTTTACTGACTGGTAGATTTGCCTACTACCAGTTTAATTTCACTGTGCTATCAATCCCATATGAGACAAAACCAGATATTCTGAGCTGTGCACATGACTTGATTTATCTATCATGACAGTGTTTGAAAAGTTTGGGAAAATTTTTTGCTTTTTTCAGTATTTTCTGCATTTCTCTGTAAAGCAGACTGGTGGCCCTGGCCATGTTAGATTTACAGCTGGACTCAATGATTTTACAGGTCTTTTCCAACCTAAATGATTGTATGATTCCAAGAATCTTCCCTGACTGACCAACAGCTCATTCTGGGAGTGAAGTGTTAATGTGTTATGATGCTTTCACTGTGAGCTTTTCTGACAAGTGACAAGCTAACCTGCATTTCCTCTTCATTCCAGCTAGCAAAAATCTACATTTTTGCCAAGACTTGGCATGTCCTGGGTCCTCCTTGCACAAGATTATTATGTATCCATGTAATCAAACCTTATTAATTCTAATACAGCTTTCAAAGGTGCTTAAAACACTTGAAAGCAAGCTGAACAAAATTCTAAATTAAAATTACTACTTCTGTATTTCAAATGCAATGGTAGAGAAGGTAAATTGCTTCCCTTTAAATCCAAGTTGTTGAAAATGTTTGCTTTCTGCAATGCTTTGAAAACAATGCTTTGAAAATTTTGAGAGAAGGGAATTACACAGGCTTGAATTTCAAAAGTTTGTTCCTCCTCTCTAGGCAGTGAAGGTACCATTAAGACTTCACTTCAAACGTGAAGTGCAGAGTATTGCTCTTCTCCCAGTTCAGTCTTCAAAGACTCGCTGCTGAAGGAGAACCTAAAAGGCAGCTGACAAAGAGCTGAGAGCTTACTGAGTATGGATTAGAGTGCCACATTTCTCCTTCCTACCTAACCTTGGTCAGATGGAACAAACTATTTTCTCCATTTCTAGGACGAGGAAATCTCGGATGTTCAATTTAAATTTGCATTTAACTAAAGGATAAACAACACAATCCTAAGGTGACAGGTGATACACCTTCATTACTCAGACAAGGCCACCTCCTTCAGATTTAGACCCAACTATTCATTCTGTCACATTGCTGGGTGTCATGGCAGGTGACAAATCACCCACTCCACCTTTTTTCCATTCCAAATGAGTACCACCATTTTGCAATCACTGAGAGACTTCAGAGCTCTTTACAGAACAATTCTGGACTGGACAACACATGCATAGAGAATAATTCCCACAACACCAAGACAACAGGTTTCAGGACTTACGCTGTCCATGCCACGTCTTTAACAAGGCATGCAGTGGGTACGAGAAACAAGCCAAACCAGAAGTATCCACATCTTAACACCATTCCAGCCTGTGAAGAAAACAAACAAGTAAGTGATGAGTATTTTCAAGCCATTACATGCTAAATGGTTTTTTACAAGCAAAAAGGTAGAGCGATAGCATCAAACTGCCTCTGTGATCTGGGTGATGTTAAAATTTAATGGTGGGCCAATAATTAATAAAGAGCGATGGCATTTTTCATTGCAATGATTCCTTATGACCTCAAATTTCTTACAAATTTTTGAAAAATCAAGCATTTTGACCAAATCCTCCAGCGATATTAAGCTGTGGATCCAGGCAGACACATTTTTATTAATGGAGAAGAGCACCATAAATATATTCTGCCTGCACTTTTGACTATCTTTTGTGCCTTTTACTTACTCTCTTCCTATCTACTGTCCTAGATCTCTGAGCAACATCAAATTGACATGGAAAAGAAACCCCATTTTTCACTAAAATGTTTCAGTCATATTCCACTTAAATACAGCACTTCCTGTTCAAGCTACTGCTGCCTGAAATCCAGAGTGGGAAAGATTCACTCCTGTCCCGCAAATGGCTTTTCTTACAAACAAAGAGCTGCAAGTTTATATTCACGTGTTTTTCATCATTGTAATGCTTGAAGAAAAAGATTGATGGGGTTTGGGAAGGAAGATATCTGGAAACCCTGCATATCCCAGCATACACAAATAGTTACGGAAGGAAGCCGAAATATAACACTATTTACAGATCATTAGAACCTCTTGCTTAATTAGATAAATTAACCTTAATTAGATAAATTAATGGTGACTACAGTCCAGGTTCTTGCTACATAGAGGATTTGAGACAACTGCATCACCTCTTCCATGCAATACACAAGTCCCATCAGAATCATTAAGTTCTGCTGCACATTAGAAAAGATTCTTTTTCTGTTACTACAACTGAAACAGAGGCTGAAAAGTTTCAACAGCACTTCCAGTGACTACATGGATTTTACTCTCTCAGCAGTTACAGGCACTGCCACATCTCTTTCCCAAAACCTTTACTTCTCAATATTTTTATGGCACATATACACACCTTCTGACATTTCAGCAGTGCAGCACAGGCTTGGCTGGCTCAGCTTTGCCTCACCACAGCGCACGAGCACTGCAAGGCTGCAATGCTGAAGTGCCAGGGCATGGTACTGATAAAGACACAGCTAAGCTACAGAGAAAATGGAATGACATGAAACATCTACTGGCCTTTGATGTACATTGGAGACAAAATTTGTAATTATATCCTTTGAAAGACAAAAATGATTGCTCACAACAGAAGACTTCTACCACTCTCTACAGTAAAGCTCTTAGACTTTTCTTAGAGAAAAGCCATCACAGTGCCCTGCCAGGATGTTCACCAGTAGCATCCAGCATCTTCTCCAGGGTCAATCTCTCTCTAAAGTTGCTCACCTAACAACTCAGTCATATTTAGCAGCAACTTGCCCTTGGATTGTCCAGTAGTGAGTACTTCCAAAAGCATTTTTCAATTTTAAATGTTACATCCTCCATGTCACTGCTGGACTAACAGATCAGTGGTAAATCGTGTACTGAAACCAAGAGCAAGCTAGACTGTGCTAAAACATTTATGGGACACTTTGCCACCCACACAGACAGTAAGCAAACACATTCCAGTCAGAGAATCAACTCTCAGTTATTTGGAAGCCCTCATGCCTACATTCACATGAGAATGCCAGAAGCATACAGGCAGTTTTGATCCATGCTTATTTAAGGAAAAGGATGTAGAGGAATAAGAGGGAATTCATAACTTCATTGTTAGCCAAAAAGTTGAACTGTAATAACAGTGGCAAAACATAATGAGATCTATCCGCATGCTTTGCTTTTCTTTGGCCATGACCCTACAAGTGCTAGCAGTCACAGAATCACATCAGCATTTCCAATCACCATCCTTCCACTGCCTGTGCTAATAAAGGCTAAAAAAGGGCCATAGTATTCTACATGCATTTTCTGGTATTTTTGATTGAAATATTTTACGTTCTGCTTCTTGCTTTTCCAGACGAAAGCAAATTGACACACTTTCAAAGAGCAGAACAATTGGAGTATGTGTTCAATAGACGTTTAAATGCTATTATTGTTGCTATAAATGCTGACATCTCAATCAATGGCTATGAATTTAGACATGTGGCATGTCAAAAAAACCTCCAAGCCAAACACTTTTTGCCTGCAATTACGTATTTTATTCAAGTATTATTCAGTCCAAAAATTTCACCATAACAGTGAAACTATTCATCTCATCTGAACCCTGTCAGACACTCATTTTACTACTGGCAAGCTTCTTTCCACACAATTCTCAGTAAGGTTTTACTCCATTCCTCAGCTCATCTGGAAGGTTTATTTCCTGCTCATCTCTAGGTTCCTCTTGGAGTTACAGGACTGCTGTGCTCCATGACAGTGAACTTTGTGTCTCGCATGCACAGCTCTGCCCCTGAGCACAGCCTCCTCACTAGCAGGATTACACCCTCTTCCCACAGAGTGGGAGCTCCTCAGCAGAGGATTCACAGGAAATCACCCTGGGGACATCCACAGGTAAGTCCCCAACTTACAGGATGGAGAGATGGTTATGAACAGAAGCTGCAGTAAAAACACCTATCTATCCCTGCAAAGCTTTCCTCATGCTTCCTGTGCTCCATTCCAGTTGCTCAGCCGATCATGACACCAGCACTGCAATACACCTTCAGTGAAACGTGGCTATCACTTATCCCCCCAAGATAAAAAAAAAGCAGAGATACCAAAAAGGAACCTCTACAATTCTTTCTTTTGTAACGATCGCCATAGGAAGCAGGAGTAGAAATAGGTTGTTTTTCAAACCAATTCAAAATATTGACCCTCTCTATCATCACAGAGGCCCCACAATATGTAGCTAAGTGATTTTTGTTCTGTCTACTGATGTAAACATAAGTGACTATCACATCCAAAGTGAACTACCAGAGACCATGAATCACACGGCACCCCAAAACCACTTGAGACTAATGCAAGTCCTCCTTCTGTGAGTACTGCAACTTAAATTGCTGCTACCAGCAGACTGCCTTTCAAACACTGATTAATCTGCCACAGACAAAGCACTCATTTTAGAGAATTGATAACATTTGTTAAAAAGAAAGAATGGGGACAAGAAAAGAAAGAAAAAAAATAAATTACTTAGCTCCAGTTATTTCACAACTGAGGAGGAAATAATTTAGGTCCCTTTGCCTTTAGCCTCTTCCAAATAACTTTTGTAAGGGTGGACAGTTTATTTTTTTTCCTTTTAAACACATTTTAAAAAGTGAATGCACTGCTCAGAATGACCAGGAAGATCTGCTTTGTACTATTATTTTAGAAAGCATAGGTTAAGGTGGGCTTTTTCATTTGTTGGTTGGGGTTTGAGGTTTTGTTTGCTTATTTTAACTCAAGGACATGTTGGACACAAGCATACCAAATAGCAAATAGATTGTTTTATTTAAAAAAAACCAAAACCTTAAATGACAATACAATCTGGAATACATTTCAGGCTCTTTTACCTATTTTTCTGTTCTTTCTTAGATGATGTAAACAAGCATCAGTCCTGGTTGTACTGTTCCCCAATAGGTGGTGTCACTATTTTCAACAACTTCCAAGAACAACAAAGCCAAAAATGCCCAGGGATGGGAAGTCAATACACATACTGTTTTGGTGTTCTTATCACGGCACGGTTAAGGTAACTGGGGACCAGTAAATGATTCAGACAAAGCAACCAAGGATCTCTATCATCTTATAGCATTCAACAAAGGTGAGACAAAATTTAAATTCCTATTTTGAATAACAGAAGTTTTTAATGATTTCATTTCCTCATATATCCATGTATCTTAACTTTGATAAAAAATGGACAGCAAAAGCATAAGACCATGATGGAAACAGCTGCCTTTATATTTGCAGCATGAAAAAAATTATTACTGGAAGTGTGCCTGGAGCCCGATCGTAGCTGTGTCCATGAGACATGGATAAGAACCCAATAAACCACTCAATTAAGGTTTCATATTCATTCAATTCCAGCTTTGTACAACAGGGACTCCAGTCCAACCTGCAGTCAGCTATGGACAACAGGCTCAATACGGCTAATTCAGACTTTGCTTTAAACATCCAGAAAATATTGTCAGTAAAAAGTAAAACACTCCGTACCCCAATCTTAAAATTGTTGCATCTTTAGTGATGCTACAACTTAGACATCTTTACTGCAGGTTTGTCCTTTTTTTTTCCTATTTTTTTAAATGCTTTTGATAAGTAAATTTGAACCCTAACTTGAGTAGGAAGAGAAACAAGATTCCATGCATGAAAAATCCTATCACATATTATGAACACTATCATCATGCAAACTCCTCAGCAAATATATATTTACAGTTTGCAGACCATTACCCACCCCTGTTTCCTTTGGACAATTGCACTGTGCATGGTCTGCATGTCTGGGGTCCTCCTAAGCCTGGATGTTCCAGTGCCAGCACTGCGTAGTGCTCTTTCAAAAGATCTGGAAGTTTTACCCTGAATGGGTGGAAGTACAAATTCTTAACAACCGAATGACTGAAAAGATCTTAAGGAGACACAAGACTTGCCACAAACTAACACTCTAACATGTAACAACTGGAAGATACTGTGTCATAAACCAATCAATTTTTTCATAAATTATTCTGAAAGCTTTCAACTAGCTTTCTCACACTCCAAATGATTAAAAAGCCTCCAACTATTTCTATTAGCTTGTGTGGAATGGTCAGTATCTCTACCCCGTGCTGTCAATACTGTAGAAAAGACACAAATTGTTTTAAAATTTCTGTATTATACAAGATCCCCAAAGTGCTACAAACATCAGGCCCACCTCAAAGATCACATACATCAAAATGTAAGTGCAGAGAGATGTAAGGGCTAGCTCATGGTCACACAAATCGATTGCAGAGCTGGACAGATTGCCCAAGACTCCCATTTAAATCACACCACACAAAGAATGAGCCTACTGGAGCCCAAGTATGAAATATAATCAATATCCAAGAATGCAGTCTCGAGGATTTTCCCCGTGCACACTGAAACACAGCCTCACCTCAGCATGAGTTGGTGCTGAAGAACTTTTCCCCTCAACATAACTGCAGCCAGCTCCAGGCTGGACAGATTTAGTTGATCCAGGGCTGACAGGTCCGATCAACAGATTTACCAGTTCCCTCTTCAAAAAATGTCTAGGCTGGAAGTGTGCCTAAGGAAGAACCCCTTTGGGTAAGTGGCAAAGTGTCAAGAAATGAGGCAGCAGAATCTGATTTCTCCTCCTGCTTACACCACTGGGAGTCAGGAGTACCACAGATGAAATCAGCAGACCTCTGCCACTGCAAGGCTGACTGGGTATTTCCATATCTGAAATAAAGATGTGCAATGTTTTCCATAATGTAAGGGTTTTCACTCTAAAATGACTTAGATGAAAACAATGACCTCATTGGCTGGCTGCATTTAACACAATGACACATTGGTCCAGCCTCAAACCTATTTCCTCCCTCTCCCAGTCTCTGCTCATACCACCATATCGCTTGAGAGCAATAGAAGGAGGAGGAAAGGAAAAAAAAAAAGAATCAGACACCTCACTCAAAAATGTTACCCCTATCCCTTAATTTTGCCAGTCATACTTGAAGACACTTGGAAGCCTAGAGCAAGAAATCTACCCACTGTCTAACTTCCTAGTTGGAATTGTTGGTATTTTTAATGCAGCACTTGGATATAAATGTAGGGAGGGACAACAGAAGCCATACTTTGAGCAAAAAGAAAATTGCCAACACAATCACAAGGGCATATATTCAGCATTCCTAGTAAAGCCCAAGTATTCTGAGATACAGGTCTCAGACAAGAAGCTTTCTTTAAAGAAGTTGCGGGTTATGATGGATAAAAGAAAGCAGGAAAATACAAATTAAAGTACATAAGACCAAGAAAAATGTAATGCCAACTCTAAAAAGGCAAGTCAGTTGCTTTAAGTTATTTCATGATCAGAAAATACCTGATCAGGAACTAGCAATACAAAGCTACAAACAAAAATTAGTATCTTCAAGGGGAAGAAAAAGCCCAACAAAACAAAACTAACTTCACATGCAAGCCACGGTTTTGAAAAGACTAGTCATAGCTGTAATGCCATAGAAGCACAGTGTAAGGATCTTCCTTACACTTTAATTTTCTTGTCAGGAATTCTTTTTCCATAATGGAGGAACACAGCAAGTTAGCAACCTATTTTTACTCTATTTCATAATGTAACTTACAGAAATTAATATTTGATAGATACATGAGCACATCATTGGCCAAATGTGTCCCACGGGATGTTAAAACAAGCTCTGTTTTGTGTTAACTAAAGATTTATTCTGCATATGCAGCCTTGCTTATGGAAAAAATTACTTTATCTCATTACTTAAATAGTATACAACAGTACCAATTAAACAAGGAGCCTTCCCATGCTACCCTCCATTATTACTCTAATAGCAGAGAATTAGGAAAATTAATCAGATAGTGCTTTAATTTGATTTTATGGTTCACTAACAGTGTAGACTCTGATGCAGTTTCATGCAGCCTGTAATTTATTTTCATTATTCGTGACACTAAGCTAAAAAAAGAATATATTTATGTTTCTTCATAGCCATTCGGAGAAAACTGTTGGTTAAAAGTTAGTTGTAAAATCATGCTCCATGTAAATGGCTAAGTGGATCCCTGAAATTTTATTAGAAAGCACAGATCTCATCAGCCAAAGGACCTTCTCCTTACAGTGGATGAAACATCTCAGTAAAATTTTACTTAAATAGTGCCAGGTGCTAATGATTTTTTCACATTAAAAGGAAACCCTAAAATACCATTCTATATTAGCATGAGCTCCTCCAGAACAAATTAAAACCATAAATAATCTGAAAAAAAACAAAATTATGACACTGTTCATGTCATCCAAGATGTTTTGCCCCTCACCTTAGTCAGGCTTGATACTATTCTGAATTATATGATAGTTTGAGTTTTCTGAGATGCATCCAATTACACAGTAGTGTAACACAATGTAATCTTCTTTTATATTCCAGTTTAAGATGAACCTTCCCTGGAAAGTGTGGCGGAGCAGGCCCATGGGCAAGTACGTGCTGCTGGGCAGTGAGCTGCCACAACGCAGTCACTTTGCTTTGCTGAGGTAAAACACGCAGTGTCACCAGTATGAAAGCAAAGTCACGCCTATACACACTTTTGTAAGGAATCTTCATATTTTTGCTCTTCTCTCCCCTCAAATAACACCAACAAAAGCATGAATAGAAAGAACAAAGTAAATCTGAAAGAGTAACTTTGATAATGTAACAGTTTGTCTTGTTCACTGCTTCATATACTTCAGGATAAACTTCTACTCTGCATATAAAAAGAAATTTATACTTTACAATCTCCTTTTGAAGTAACATTCAACATGTAACCACTCTTGTTTGGTGTCTGTAACTTTCTGTGAAGGTTTTAAGAACAATGACTCTTGTAGAGTCGCTGCCCTTATTTAATAACTGTGCCTTTATCATGAAAGCTGCAGGAGAAAAAAATTAATTTTATAAAACCCACCTTTGAATTTAAAACTCCAGGGGAGTAATTATGTTTAGCAGAAGCTGTTCCTTGCCAGCAAAGATACAGGATATTTGTATAACCTGCTAAGTTATACCTACAAAAAGATTCAGAACCTTGAAATTTCGTGGCTTTGTGTGTTGCAAATTTCCAACTGTGCTACTACAACAGCACTAGATTCCTCACATAAAACACGTTTGTTTAAAGATACTCCTTCCTCTTCAGTATTAGCATTCCTAAGTAAAAAGATACTCTACCAGGAGTAGAAAGATCACTTTCAGGAACCATAGTTTTATTCCCCCTCTACCACGGCTTCATGGTATGAATTTGGGTATATGCTCTAACCTCAGAAAACACAGAAAATACTATCACCCTCTGTGGAGTGTTTTGAAAGTAAGCTTTCAAACAAACTTATAATTGAAAAACAATATTTTTATATTAGTATTAAATATCACATGTCCCATCTCAATGATTGTTTCACTAACTTTAAAAAGAAAATTGAAATCTGCATTTATTCCTTTATTATTATGTTTTTCCACTGTGCATCTTCATGATAAGCTTTATTGCGCTTTTGTAGACCACCTTAAGAGTGCATTAAAAGAACCCAACATAAATGACATTAACTACACTATTAAATATTTCAGGTAAATATAATCAGGTATCTATACACATGCCTGAGCCATCTAAACAATTCTAGGTCCTGATCGAAACTGCTGGCCAAAACTCAAGTTCTACAGCACATGTAAAGATCTGGAACGGCCTGTGGCAACACTTCCACCACTATTAATTTAAATTAGATTCAGCATTTTGTCCCCAGTCTGGCAAATGAATTGACTTCAGCAAGACTGCTGCTCTCCAGATCCTGATGTAGCAGTTTAAATGGGGCAGGGTGACACCCGTACTGGCAGGCAGCTTGTTGACGAGCACTGCAACTCTACATGTGGTTTGTGTGGTTTGCTGCTTGCAGTGAATTACAACATTGAAACCCACAAATGGAAAATACCATTGTTGATGTTCTATTTTTAACTTACTTATCTCTTAATATGATTTGAGATTGAATTTACCAGGATAATACTATTCCCTGTGCCTTACATCCTGTAGATTCCTTAGTAGCTCAAGAATTTCAGAAAATGGCTAATAATCATGCATCAAGAATTCAATCTGGTAATTGCAAGGCTCAGAGAAGTAGATCTCGTCCAAGTTTTAAAACTGGGGCAGAGGTATATAAATCGATGAGCATGTTGAATTCTTACCAAAGCCAACAGCAGCTGAAAGGACATTGCTTCCATAGTGATTCTGCATTCTGAAAAACTGGGTCCAGATCTTAATCTGTTACAGCAGTGGTTGACTTGCATCAGATAACAGCCATTACTTCCCCACATTTTATTTCTCCAGGAAGAGTAATTTACTAGCTCAGTCACCACATATTCACATGGGATTTTATCTTCATTCAGTGGTCACATTCTTAAAGCATATTCTGAATGCAGTTTGCTCAAAACATTCTTCACTGTCATATTACCATTCTTGAAGGCCCTAAAAGGCTTTGGGTAGTTTTAGCATGACTGCAGTTCAACTCACATCAATGGAGCCTTACCAGAAGTATACAGTTTTTCACATAAAACCTTGCTCCTTTCCTTCATTTTCATTCCCAGAGCAATTTATGCCATCACTTGAGCACACACCTCTTCAGAGAGCCACCTTTCTCTGTCCTTTGTACTTTATGAAGCACATCTCTAGTGACTCTCGCCACACTCCCTTGCCAAAACCTGGAAGTGCACACTGTGTTTCTCTTTATTTTTCTCCCTTCCTTTCACCCTTTACTGAAATCTTCATAACAGCATCACAGGATAACAATGATTGATACAAATTCTCTTTTCCACATCACAACTCACAGCTACAGGTGCCTGCTCTGACTCCACAAACAAATGAACTGTAGCCAAAAGTTAGCTTCCCAGCCCAGCAAGATGCCTGACAAGCTCCCCAATAATGAAGTGCAATATTTGTTGTCTGTAGGGGACACAGTGTCACGCACCACTTGGTCACCTCGTGCTGCTCCTATGTTTCCACATATGGTTGATTTCTGAGGACAGAACATTCCAAACACAAGAGCCAGCCATAAACCCAGCAGCTGAAGACAGACAGCCCCACAGGAAACACCCCGTTAAAACATAAAACACTGACAAAATCACAAATTGACCATGAACGCCACTCCAAGGTGCAGAGGCTGTGCCACCTGCCTGGCCCCAGGTCAGGCACAGCCATGTCCTGCCTCGCACCCCTTTCCAGCAGGACAGAGTGGGCAGCTTTTCCACTCACAGTGTGCGAGGCAGCGGGCCTGTAAGAGCCCCACACTGAAGGCTCCTTTGCTGGGAAAGAACACCGAAGAAATACAATCCCACTTGGCACACTAACTTTATTTTATTGTACTGATTTATGCTTTCCCTTTAATTAAAGGGGTACCAGGAAAACATTTGGTTTCGATTCAGATACACAAACCCACCGAGGCCCATTTCGGGCGGCTCCTGAGCGCAGCCCCATCTGCGTCTCCGCAATGAATGACTTCCTCCAAGGCGCAGCCCCAAAGCCTCCCCAGATCGCTGTCCCTAATCCCCGCCATCTGCTCTGGGTCCCGGCCGGGCAGCGGGACTCGCCGGGGAGGGCTGTCAGCGTGGCCGCAGATGAGTAAACACAGCAGCGCCCGTGTCGGGGCGTGTGATTGCAGCTGAGAGCTCCGGACACGCGGCACGGTTCTCATTGAAAGCATTCGGAACACTGAGGAAACACCTGTTAAGAAGCTATCCAAAATAAATTCACCGTGAGTCTTTTAAGAAAGAGAAAACCTGTGATGGACAGCAGCAACACGAGACTCGACAGCAGCAGAATTCAAAGCCCCACTGCAAACCCTGACCAATTAAACGCATAAACAGCACCATTTTTCACTTCAGGCTAACAGTTACTATATCATTTCTCATCTTCCACTTAAAACAGATGCTTTTCACACTGGAAGACTGAAGTTTGACCTGTGCTGACCTAGTTTATTTTCTCCTCTGTGCAAAAATCCTACAATGCCATGTTGTGTGCAATTTTAAAAGAAACACTCCCATACAGCTACTCTTTAAAATCATGTCAGCCATCATGCCATCAGTACATAATCAGGAACAGTTTTGAAATAGTTTCTGCCTGACTACTAAGAAAGGTGGATTGATATTCTGCTTAAAGCCTGCAAGGCACAGTAGTATGAAGATCAGTAATTTGAGTATTTATGTTAAAACAGTAGTAGCATCAAGATTTTCCAAAGTGGTATCAGGGACACTGGAAACAAATCCCAAAGTTATTAAGATTTAGAGTAACAGACAACTAGCATTTTTAAAAAGCTTACCAGAAATCTTTCTATTTAAGCTATTGTTTTCTCCCTTTAGAGACTCTGGAGGTTTGCTTTGGCCCACAGTGGGTATCTTCCCTCCCCCCTGTGTACACATCTGACCAGCAGTCACACTGCAAGCTGCTTACTAATGATTATGGTATTTTTCAAGAATGCTTAAGTGCCTTTGGAGCATGGGTCACAGTGATGGTCAAGTAGAATTAGATCAAATATTTTAAATACTTTGCATTTCCCTGTTACTTTCTATTCAGTGCTCTCCAGCAAGAACTATGCCACTTAATAATTTGAGCTCTACACCCTGTCTGTGTGGTAGAAACCTTTATTTCTCAGATTGAAGTGTGCTGGCTTTGGCTGGGGTAATTGTGTTCACAGTGGCTGGAATGAGGCTGTGTTTTGGGTTTGTGCTGAACACCAGGTTGATAATACGGAGAGATTTTTGTTATTGTTGAGCAGGGTTTGTACAGAGCTTTTTCTGGTTTCCATACTGGTTTGTACAGAAGGCTTTTTCTGGTTTCCATACTGCTGTGCTGAGGAGGGGGCTGGAGGTGCATGGGAGAGGAGGGGATGAGACACAGCCAGGACAGGTGACCCCAACTGACCAAAGGGATATTCCAGACTGTATGGCATGATGTTCAGTGTATTAATTGGGGGGGGGGGAGAGGGAAGAAGAGGGGGACCTTTGGAGTGATGGCATTTGTCTTCCTGAGTAACAAATACACGTGATGGGGCCCTGCTCTCATGGAGATGGCTGAACACAGCCTGCCCATAGGAAGCAGTGAATTAATCCCTTGTTTTGCCTCTTGTGCATGCAGCTTTTGCTTTCCCTTTTAAACTGTCTGTATCTCAACCCGCAGGTTTTTCATCTTTTACCCTTTTAATTACCTCCCTGATCCAGCTGATGGGAAAGGGAGCGAGTGGTCCTGTGGGGCTTACAATTTTTTGCAATAAAATAAAATTCAACGTGTTTCAGTAAAAAGTGATAGACATGGGGAAAAATTACCTTACTATTAAGTCAGCTGAAGGCCTAAGAATGCATTCCTGTTTCCCAGGAGTCAAAAAGAGTAAAGGAACTCAGTTTTAGGACTTAGTAGAAATGGGATTGAAGAAATAGAAATTTTTTGCTGCTATAAAAAAATTCCAACAAACCAACTGTGCTTCATCTATGTGGTGCCTTCATTCCAAAACCAGAAATCTAGAAAAGGTTGAGAGGAAAGGCAACAGAAATAGTCCCAGTATGGTGTGGCTTCACTGTGAGTAATGAATAATCCAATGACTTTCACTGAAAGAGAGAAAGGGTACATAAAGGCCTGTAAAGGCCACAATAGCAGACAGTAGGGAAAGAGAATAATGGTTCCTTTCTCCTTCCAGGACAAGAACTTGGAACTCCAGAGCAGATAGACAGTGGCAGGTTCAAAACCATATGGAGGTAATATGCTTTCACAGCATACGATTCATGGAGGTTCCTGTGGACCAAAGAGTGACCACACTATATAAAAACAAAGGTATTCTTTCTGGATGTTGGCATTCCTGACCTGCTGAGAGCTGGGAGATTACACCACAGAAACACTATCACATCTGTTCCTATTCTTATACTCTTCCTAATCATCTGCCTCTGGGCATTGTCACAGCCCAAACAGTAGGTTAGATACCTGTACTGGTGCCAGATATGCATTATTTAGATCACATCAGCTGGAGGCTGCTGGTAAGGAGACACAGAGAGCTCCAGAAACTAAAGACCTGTGCACATAGGAGCTGGAATTTGGCTAGTTCATCTCATGGCAAGGCAAAGCAGCCACCTGACTCAGTGATACTTAAATCCATTGCAGAATTTCTTCAAAGCTTTTAGTTTAGCTTAACAGACAAGTAAACAAAACCATTAATAAAGCTATGCACATTTCCATCAAAAAGTGAAAGGAAGTCAACTCAATGAATATGTGTTATGCAGAGCTCCTTAAAGAATATTTTTAACAGAAGAAAAACAATACCAGAGTGCCAAGCTCTAGGGTTCAGCTCCTTCAAAAATGACAAGGCTTTCAGCCCACAAGCCCACATGTTGTGGTCAGCTTGTGTCTTCCTATTAAACTTCACTGCAAAATGGGGCTTTGCAATCCCTTCCAGGGAAGTATTTCCTTTCCTCAAGGCACAGACATGGAACACAGCTGCACAGATACAGTCTCACATATACTCCAAGGAGTACCATTGTATATACTTGTCCTTAGGAATACTTTCCAGCACATCTAGGCAGAGCCTGAGAGGAAAAAGGGTGACATGGAGCACATTTTAAGCCCCCAAATCATAACCTTAAATTCTTTCCTCTCCTTCTTCAGAGACTGACACACACGCACAGTGGAAGAGAAGGATACTGAAAATTTGCACTGTGCAGGAACAAATCCCACAACCACATATAACTCAATAATCCAGACTTTGGCTTCCTCAGGTTTGTGAGAACCAAACCAGCATTTTAAATTCTCATTTTTGCTTTCCTTTAAGTTTAATTAAGCTTGCCTTAGGCCCACAAGCCTATTGAATTTGAGACATTTTTAAGGCAACTGACCTGGAGAGTTTGCCTCTGTGCTCTGCCCTTAAAGTATGTCCAAAGTTCATTCACTCATTTTACCACAAGCCTGACAGCAATGTGAAAATCATATCAGAGGAAAAGAGTATTTTTTATTTTCATCATAGCTGATAAACATTACACACTGAATAGTTTCAGCCTCGCTGGTAGCCTCAAGGGGTTCTCTTGCAAGATTCAAGATTAGATGAGAGAGGAGTTTTTACTGAAAGGTTGTGCTCTTCTGTTTCCCTCGGCTCTGAAATTGGGGCTTTCTAAAAGGGTTCTGGCTCCCACAATAAACTCATTTGCTACAGGCAGCAGAAGCATTATCAAAGACCTCATTACAGTTGTCATAAGCCAGAGCTATTCTTCATTTGACAGGAAAAATACAGGTTTGCAACACCAACAAATGCATCCAATGGCTTGTCTACTTTCAAAACAGGCTGTGAATTTGCCAGGAAAAAATAATCCAGAATATTTATATTAAGTCTCCTCCCTCCCCCTCCCAAAACTCTCTTAAGTCAGCAGGGAGGAATCGGTGAATAAGAAAAATATTGCTAAACTCAGTACAGCAATAAGGTAGCACCGTACCCATCTGTAATGAAGCCATTCTGCTTTTGCCCAGGCAAAAAGGATTGTAAACCTGTGCAGAAGGGGAAAAAAAAAATCTCTGAACCAAGTATTTCAAAGATGTGTGAATCTGTAAATTATTTTTTTTGTGTGCTGTTATTACATTCTAGATCATTAATGAAACATCCAAGAGGAAAAATAAAGGCAGTGCAGTGTGGAAAGGAGGATATAGCTAGAGGAAAATTTAGAGTGCCAATTCCCTGTTAATAGTTCAGATTAATTCAGATGGGGTATGGCCATAAAGCTCTAGGGATTCAATATCCCTGCCTCAATTCAAGGCACTAATAACCAATCAGTATTTTAGATAAGACTCTATAAATATTTAAAATTTTCAATCTTTCAAGGGCCAAAAATAACATTTCCCATTGTGTCCTTGACTTTCCCACAGCAACAAAGATGAGATTTCTCAGCTGGCATTGCTGGCACCAGCATGACATCAGGTGGTTTCAGTAGTGGCACTCAATTAACTTCGAAAGTTACATCTAATTGATCCATTTCCTGCACTGATAAACAACTGTAAACAAATACTTCTCTTCAAAGGAAAGCTTTGTTCACAAATTAAAAAAAGGAAAGGGGCCTTCTGAATTACACTAGTCATAGCTGTGTCAGGAGTTTTATTATAAACACTATTTTTAGGGCTTTAAGTGAGTGATGTGACCTTAAATATCATGAGCCAAATTCTTCCCCAAGTTAATGTGAAAGTGGTGCTTCCTCACAAAACTTTGCTTTTTCTTTTCTTGAACCCTTCTGTGTTACTGACAGCACTGTCTGTATATATTTACATTGTTTTGGTTTTCCTAATGCATTTTCAGCCTTTCCGATACATGCTCATTTTTGGCACAGGAAGCTCACTACCCCACTTCACTCATGCTTTCATCAGGCCCGGGGTCCAATTTCTGTGTCTCAGTGGAACTACAGCCAGAGCAGTAAAATGAAAGCTAAATCACTTCTGTTTCTGCTTGCAATTCCTCTTTGAGACAGACATGCACCCCCACCATTTTGATAAGCATTCATTTCATGATCCTTTTTTACAAACCTTTCAAAATGCAGGCAGGAAAGATTTCAGTGTAAACTTCAGGCTTTTATGCTGATTTGAAAGAGGCCACAACACACGCAGTTACTTACAGTCGACTCCTCCACAACCTTTACTAAAAGGTCTGCAACTATAGCTGTACTTCACCTTGCCAATTCCCCATCTGTAATTTTGTTTCCTTATCTACTGGAAGAAAATGATACAATCACAGACTTGGGAGGGACCACCACGGGGGTTAATTGGTCCAACCTCCCTGCTCAAACAGGGTTTTCCTACAGACCACGCACAGTGATCATGAAGAAATCAGCTTGCCTCTAAAGGATTTCAGATCCAATGTAAAAGCATGCTACAGAAATGCCTAATTATTTTTGCCATTACTCTATTCTCCTCTGGCAGTGAGCCAGAGTTTCTTAAACTGAGGGGATTAAAATTGCCACTGTTGTTTCATTGGCCTAAGCATTTGTTAATTAGGAAATGCAAGTCATTTGCATTTAAAATTTTGCTAGGGCCACATATATGTATTGAGGAGTTCAAGCCTACTTTTATTAAGATACACACTTCACACATCACTTGAGCAAAGAGACCAAATGATTGATTTCTACACACTGTCAACTGCTATGTCTGTTTTGACAGATTCAAGGTGTTACCACATCCAATTGCCCTAACATGATTACAACCCAAGACAACTATTAGCATGCCAATAATGTTTCTTATTGTAATGTAATATTAATGTAATGTTTCTTACTGTAAATATTGAAAATCACTATAGCACCATATATTGATTATGTATTTTCAGGAGTTAGGTGCCTTCTATTAACTTCTCAGTTCAGACACCTGTGGTTTACCTGAAACACTTCAAAGACAGGAAATCAAACCCAAATGCAAATTGGCAAACTAAAACAACCCAACCCTGTGTGCCACTTGGCATCAAATTCCAAGGCAGGCTCATAGGAAACAAGGTATTGACAAGACCTGAAAAGACCATACAAAAATATTTTACCAAGTAGCAAAGGAGGTGCATTTTATTTACTAACCCAAGAGCTTAAGTGTGATATTCCAGGATGTCTGAAACTGCAAGTTCAGACTTATGAGTGTTGAATGTCTAGAAGAAACAAAATAAAATGAGTCCTTACAAAACAAGTGATGTTCTGCAAAGATTCTCTTCAAACCATCAGAATAAAGATATATATAATGTCCCTGCCCATGGTGGAGACTGTGTTGGGGGTATTTGAGGTTTGCAACTAAATTACTTTAAGGTCCCTTCCAATTCAAACCATTCTACAAGTCTTTACCAAATACACGCACTCAGAATCAATTACAGAATATGAAGAAAATAAAAAAGAAATTAAACATTATAATAATTAGGAGAGGTCAGTCAACTCCAGGAAATACTACAGTAACATGACTCAGTGACTTTTGACTGACAGTGCTAGTCAAGTACAAACAAGAAGACTCACTGTCAGGTTAGTATCATGTCATTACTAGAACAATAGTAATGGTCTTAGAAAATTAACAGGAAACTGTAATGTAGGGGAGCCCAAATACTGAAAGGAACAAATAGAAGAGAAGTGAACCTGGAGCTTTCCAAGGCTCAACCAAACATGAAATATCCAGAAGACAGCTGGTTTGTCCTCCTTCAGAGACATCACTGCTTTTAATGCCCGGCCAAGATTGTGCTGTTCAAAACATATCAGTCTTGAGTTCAGTTCCACTGATGGAATCTGGATTTTCTTATCCTCTCCTCACTCGGAGCAGACTCCAATGCTCGCTTAGATGTCAGCTTGACCCTGACAGACTTTCTGGATAGATCTGTCTACAACAATTATTAGTGTTAGAGCCTTTCCATGCAACAAGATCCAAATTAGCACATTCCAGCAGTAGAAGGCAATCAACTAAATGTTCATGTGAGTTTTTCTTACCTGGAAGTAGGAGAGGCCCTAAGAAACCACTACCTAGAGAAGCCAGACTGCCTAGGATATTTCCTGCCACATCCATAGGTCAGCAATCCAGAAGGAAATTCCCTCTCTGACAGGCCTTTCTCCAGAGTGCCTCTCTTCACTGATGTCATACATGGCATTATTCCCCCAAGACCACCTTAATTCTGAGAGCTTTCAGAGAACAGCTTCACACATGTATGAGAAAGAAAAGATTTTTTTAAAAGTGGAAATCTGTAAGTTAAAAATGGAAAAACAAATACCAAACAGAACAGCCATATTTTCAGCTAAGAGCATTATCCCTTTTTGACTCAAGATACCACAAGAACTCATTGAGCTTGCTCATCAAATCCACCAAGAATCTAGACCAAGAGATAAGGCAGCCCCGCAGTATTACTGTCAATATCAGAATATTTAAGAGAAATAAGATGAAGATGTGAACCACTGTGGATTTTCCTATCTTTAGAAATCTTACTGACCCTGGCAGTCTCAAACCACCAAAGAGTTTACATAACACTAAGTACTATCCTCAGTTCTTAAAAAGAGGTAGTGCAAATACCCACGATCACTTTTAAGGGATTATTGTTTAAATACATTGGGCCCAAAGGAAGGGGGGATGTGTATGTGTGTGTATATATGTACAAAAATTAGGTCTGGAAATACAGACTGAATGAAAAGAGGGACACCTCTACAAATCAAAATGCAATGAGAATCAGCACAGGCACCTGAATGTTAGAGCAGGGGTGTCATTAAGCTTGAGGGTGTGTCTGGGCCATGTCCCAGCCACACACAGGGGCAAGACACAAATGTGCAGGTGACATTTCCTACATTATGGTTTTCAGGGGAAGAAAATGCTCGTGTATGGGCTGGAATGGAGGTGTAGCTTATTTCAACACATTTCTGACCTGGACAGAGAGGGTTCCCTGCAAACCCTTCCCAAGAGTGGCTTTGACATAGCCACTGAAACCAAAAAATGGTGGAAATTCATACCACTGCATTCTGTTCAAACTGCAGCACCTCTTGTTGTTTTAACTCATGGATCCCCACTCTGGATTTTACATTCCAGAAGCAGTGAGACTGAAAGATTTCCTGCTGTAGGGTAGAATTTAATTTGATGCGGTTAAAGCAGAAAATACATTCTATTTTGGCTGTAATGATAAAGACATTATTTAAAAAAATTAAAAACACTGCCTAGAATATAATAGTAGAAATACAGTATGGAAAAGTAAACCAAAGGGAAAAAAATAAAAGGAAACTAGAAAAGAAATTAACACAGGCAGTCAAATAACTGGAAAKGCTGCATAAAAGAACTGGTTTAAAAGGATATTTATAAATTACTTCCCTTTCTCAGCGTGCAACTAAATGCTTCTGAAAGAAATGAAAAAGCAGTCAGATGCTGAAACACACGTCTTATGACGTGAACTAAAACTAATAAACTCCTCATCTACAGCTTAACAGAACAGAAGGAAGTGAATTACAGGTATTGAAATTGCAAAACCAGAATTTTAGTATAAAAGCCTGAGAAAATGCTGGATATGACTGAACTGGGGGAGTTCCAGACAGGCCCAGATGCTTCCTGGTACAAAGATCCTGTGGAGAGATATCAGTGAGGCTAAGAGCCCACAGAGCTTGAAAGGCCAGCAGAGGAAGAGGGGTCAAAGAAGCAATTAAACGAATGCAAACACAAAAAGCCCCAAGACCACACAGGTTCTCAGTATAGCTTTATAGTAGAAAACCCGACATTCAAGGTACACAATCTCTACTCACTCTATCTGACAAATCTACAAAGGGCAGTTCCCAAAACCAAAACTGAGGCCAGCCTAGCAGCACAGAAATAAATAGACTGTTACGAGTATTGCACAGGCCAATCTTCTCTCTGAGGGAAAGAAATTTTCTAAACAAAAATCCTCCCCAGGAGAACAAAACTCCACCCATCCTCAGTCTACAGGGTTTTAGTAAAGAGGCTTCCTATGGAATAAAGCCTTGAGGCTGAGGCACAGGCAGGCAGGAGTTAATGAGCATATACATGAACTGAGAGCATGGCACATGCAATATGGGACTAAATACACAGACACATCTTAGTTTGCTTCCAGACTGGGACTGGTTTTAACCCTTTGCTTAGCTGCTGAATCCACAGCTGCTCTACCCAATCCTACATACAGATGGTAAGTGAGGGTCATGCACAAAGCACAGAAATTACAATATGTGAGTGCTGTCTGCCAAAGGGCCATTCACTTAAGAGTTGGACTCAGTGGTCTTTGTGGGTCCCTTCCAACTCAGAATATTTTTTGATTTTGTGATTTGGCTTAGGGTGATCTCCTCTGAAAATCTCTCTTCTTGAGGATGGGGCTTAGAAGTGACACAAAGATTTGTGTAACCTCACCGTAAACCCACCACCTCCATCCCCCAAATACATCAGTGAATTCTACAGCAGATGAACTACAGAGAAGACACGTGTCCCTGATTTCATTTTGTTACTCACCTTAAATAAATTCCTGCTACAAAAAGCTCCAAAAGAACAACAACCCACCCCTTCAAAGTCCCAGTTCAATGTAACAGATTGTACAGCTAACACGAACATAAACTTGTTCTCTAGTCACATAACCTGATAGTCATGCTAAGCACTTTCTCTGACGTGTATTATGAAATATAGGGATGAATTTTAGTAGCACAGAGTTTTATAGTTTCCAGTTCTGCTATAATTTTAAGTACAATGCTGAAAGAATCTGTAATTAAACAGCTCCAAGACAAACTAGAGTTTGTGTGGTCTGAACTAATCAAGTATGTATTGCTCCTAACCTCAGTCAGCTGTATGAAATTAGTTTTACTCTTATTATTTTAAGAAGATTTGCAAGATTAAAAAACAACAAAAAAGCAGCCTACATTTTTTCTTGGCTATGCACTACAGTAGTATTAAAAAGAAAAGGATTGCTAAAAACTGCCCTTCTGATTTAATACATAGCAACACAGTTATCAAAAAGCATTCTAGGTATCACTCTAAACAAAATAATCAGATTCTGCCATGATAGCAAATAAATGCCTAAAACCAGTTATGGCTCCTGATAGCCTCCTTTGGAAAGACAGGATAACAATGCATACCAAAAATTAATCAAAATTGTACCAGCCAGTCACCAACTCATGGGAATCTTGATGATAAGAGTTTTGAAGTAGAATGAACAATAAAGTATCACATACATACATAGTATTTCATTGTTTATTCTATACCCAATATCTGAGTTGATGCAAAAAGGCAATTACCAAGGAAATACACAACTTTCTCAGGTGAGATCTGTTATATGTAAAAGATAGCTTGGATCAACTAAAGCCAGAAGAGACCACTCTTGTCATTATATGACTTGGGCATATAATGCACGGGAGAGTGTAGAACTCTACACCAACTCTTCTCAAATGATCAAACCTGAAAAAATAATACCAAATATATAATAATAAAATACCACATTGACTTATCTGTAACTGAAAATTTATGACAGACTAATGGGAATTTCCAACTGGAAGCATATCTTGCTAGTCACTGACCTCACATGGGCAGCAGAGTGTCATTTCAAGTCCACATTTCTAAAGTTCTGGGTTAGAGCTGCAAAGTGCTCTGCTATGACTCCTGCAGTTCCTGGTACACCACTTCAAACAAACACAACATCTGTTTGGGCTTTTTTCAAAACAAAATTAGTTTGTCACCCCATGAAAATATTAATCTGCTCCTTCCTTAAAAAGCAATTTCTTTTCCTCTTGCTCCAATACTAAGACTATTGTTGGAAAGCTCTACTGGAATTTCCTCCCCCTAGAAAGCAGCTCTTCAGAAGTACCCTTCAGCTGAGGTGACACAGGGCTTGTTTAGATCCCTTTGCATCAACACCATCCTTGAGCATTAATAAAATGTTTGCTTATTTGATGCCCCTTCTCCACATAACTGTATATATTTTCAAAAAAACTAGTAATAGTAAAACTGTATTTTAAGTAGTGTTTCCCTCCACGATTCCTTGCAAAGTGCAAGGCAAATTCTTAATTTCTCCTGCCTTCTCTAAGAATTTGAGTGGAACGCTTTGTAGCCTTATAATAAAACTTAACTTTTATGAGACTGTGCAGAACCATGAACAGAATCAGGAAGAGGATTATTAACTCAAAAAGTGAATACTTTCTTCTGAAAAACTTTTTGCTTTGATTTTTCAAACTTAAAGTTAACTGTATGATGACAGCTTTGGATGTGACATTTTCATTCAAGGGCAAGATGCTTACTGGACAGTTTGTCTTATCATAAAACAAGTAAATTAGTAGCAGAAGTCATCACATTCTTTGGTGGAAATTTACAGCAAGAAGTAGCTTTACTCCCTATAGCTCCCTAACATATTGACTGAAAACCACCAAGAATGACCAAGAACATCATTTCCTCAGAAAAGGTGAGGAAGCAAAAGCTGATGTTCAGAAGATGGGCACAGATATTAACACTGGGTTAAGATCTTTCAGAGAAGAGCAAAGAGGAAACATTCAGGGGCTCAGTAAACATCGGCCTGTCTGTCTGGCAGAAATCAGAGACCTTCCTCTCTGTGGATGCAAAGCACACAGAGCCACCAGCTGCACTCTTACCTTAACTGAGAAATAAAATCTCCAACTCCAGGGACAGGTGTTAACTAAAAGGCAGTATGAAAACCGAGCCCACTGAGCTACATAAATGTACTCAGTAGTACTCTTTGGACTACTAATGGGAGTATTCACTATTGCCAAAAATCCTGGAAATTTCCATCTTGACAGCAATACAGCTGTCAAGTGTATCATGAAGTAAAATGGAGATGAGGCTCAAGTAATGGGCTTGGATGTGAATTTGTCATCATAGGAGGGTCTGAAAATACAAGCAGAATCCTTCGTTTCTTCCCTTTGTTCTTTCTGCCTGAAAACAGAACATCTCCAGACAGCAAGGTCACCAGCCTTGTGTTTCCCATTGCTAATGACCCTTGGCAAGAGAAAAGAAAGGACAAGGGATGTTCTAAGTCAAGGAGAGAGCACATTTAAAGTGAAAATCGGTGCCACAGAGTCCAAAGAATGCACTGCAACAAGATCACTTTGAAGCCAACAACCTCCCCAACTGTGGAGGAACCTTCCTGCCTCTGCTGGCTCTCCTGGTATGTGACTGCAGAGCAGGAGCAACCCCTCAGATTTTCTACAGGAATGCACTGCACAATTACAGGGACCTTTTAAAGGGGACAGGTTCCTATTTGGAACTCTGGGATGACTTTCTACAACTACCCAGTTGCTTTCATGGCAGTGTAGTATTAGGAAAATATCTGACGTATTTTTAGCTTTCTACTATTGTAGCTTAGCAGCTGGATTCAAAGAGAGCCAACACTGTGATCGACCTGACCTGTGCATGGATCAGTAACATATGCTCTACCAACCAGCCATGAGTCCTGTAAAACATGACAAAACAGACCAAGGCAGGGATTTCAGTTTTTAGGGTATAAATCCTCATGGATCAGGCAATAAGGTGTACCCCGCTGTCATCCAGATTACTATGGTTAATTAGCAGATTTTCATGTTTCAGTCAAACCTTGATGGTTCGATTCCTTTTTTTTTAAAAAAAAATGCTACCACTACATGTAACCTGAGAGATGATAGAGGACTAACTGGATTAGTGACTTGATACAGCAACAATTTGTATGGCTTGGCTTGCCATAAATCCTGTTTAAACACTATCCTATTGCTTAAAGCTGGACGGTCAGTGCTCCACAGCCTGCTTGGCCTGTTATGGAAGTGACCAGAGCAAACCCCTCTGAGTGAACTAAATCCCTGCCTATTGAAGAGACATGCCTTCACTTGGCAAGGTTGAGAAGGGCAGTGCAGAACATGGCTGTGCTTTCGGTAGAAATTTAATCTGTGCTGGGGATATTACCAACTGGAAATATTTGACTTAAAGAGTTATGTGTTTCCATATATTAACATACTTCCCACACTTGCTCACATCTGCTGAAATAAGCTATGAAATAAATATTTTCCACATTGTAAATATAGCACATATTTCTAATGTTTAGTGACACATCACTTAATCCAGAAGCCAGCTTGTGCAACTAAGCCTTTCATGGTACAGATCAAGCAGGCAAATAAACAAGTTGAAGAAAATTTTGCAATTTAGTTATATTTCAGTTTGTACTTCTCTTGTGCATACAATTTGTTTTATTTACAAAAAATTACTTGTGTCAATGGCTTAACAAAGCAACACCCAGTGCAATTTTCTTTTAACAAAATACCTGTGACAAAAGGAGCAACTTCTTACTCTCATCTGCTTTCTCAGTATCAATCCAGCATCTGATGCACTGAATTAGTGAAATTGAACATAAGTATAAAAGATTCCTTGCAAAGCAATTAGCCTCTTCCTTCAATTATGTGTTCTAATGATCTTGATGTATCCCATTAAATAATACCTTTCTGTCAAGCCATTGCTATGTGCAACCTCCTTTACTTTTGATAAGTGAATATCTCAGAAACATTGGTTTAGTGATTTTTTAACAAAGACATTCTTTCTCTAAAGCATTTAGTTAAATTTTAATCCATCAGTGAGTTTTCTTGTTTGAATTTTACCATTTTTAACCCAAGAAATACTAGGTTTGGCTGGATGTATCCAGAACACCAAAGATGTGGTGAATGGAACAAAGACACCCCTTATTTAAAAGGTTTAATCTGGCAACATAATAAAATAGGTGTTAAAAAGGCTGGTTAAAAAAGCTAGAACCAGTATGATGAAGGAAACACACTCATTCCTACTTTCAGAGCTCTTCTGTTTTGCCAAGACTTCAGAAGCTAACCTGCCTACCAAGGTAGCCAAGTAATGAAATTAGAATTTGAAAAAAAAAACCAGAAAACCAAACCGTTTCTACCTGGCAGAATACTTGAATGGAACATTGTAAACAAATAGTATGGAAAATCCCCCAAAACCACAGGATGCTAACCAAATTACATCTACATTAACACAACCGTAATAATGAACCCTCATCATAATTCTGATTTTTTTTCTGGCATTTTCAGCTTTATGCTGAAAGGTATTAAATTTTAAGTGGAAAAGGGATTTGCTAGATAACAAACCACTAGTAAAAAGCTGAAGCAACCTTTCCCACACTTTGTGCAAAGTTGTGATTGAATGACAACTACTTGCCCAGTGTTTAAATAAAAATTCTAATTGCATTTTTTTGAAAACAGCTCCCACAAAAACTGTTGAAGTTCGAAGTCTATTTGGGATATTGTCTAAAATAAGTACTAGAGTATTTGTGCAGCTTGTATGAAAGGAAAAGGAAAAACGGAGGGAACTGCTGCTTGGAAACAGGTCAAAGACTGTGAAAGGACTGATGCTCATAGAATTGCTCTGCTAAAAGTGAAGGCCAGCAGTAGCCCAGGATTTCTGTAAACATGACCATAACATATATTACTGTTAACTGCCATACTATAGCTACAGCTTAGCTATACTATAGCTTTGTTTACAGAGGAAGCAACAGAATAATCTCAGCTTCTTCACTGATTATAAAATAAATTCTTGAAAGGTTTTGTTTTTTGTTTTTTTTTTTTTTTTGGAGGGGGGTGTTGGGTTTTTCTGGTTAGTGTTTTTATGTTGTTGTTTGGGGTTGTTTTTAGACAGAAAAATATTCATCCTCACAAGAATTTGCAGACCGAGTTTGCTTTCTCAGTCAGGGTTAGTAAATACACTATTTTACTAAGTTAATGGCAATTCTCTAGAAATTTCATTGCAGTGGGATTAAATTCTAACAAACCAGTCTCCAAAACAAATCAACAAAAATTATGTTTCCTTATCACCTAAGCAGTGACAGATACTCAGATAAAGTAGCGGATACACTGCTAATTCTTGTAGAAGCCCGAATGAAATTCAAATGTTACTCTAAGCAGTGACAAAGTACATGTATTTTCACAATTTACACAGCAATACTGCTCAGATGTGCTGTTATAGAAGATCAGTTTATTTTATTTATTTATAAAGTCTCTCAGTGCAGCACATGATTTGGGGTAGTTTGATTACTTCATAGGAAAGGGACCTTTCATCATCTTTTGACCTCACCTAACACCCCCATGTTTTCGCAAGATAAGCAGAGGACTGCTCAGCTCTTCCCTCACGCTACACAGAGCAGTCTTTCCTGGCCAAACACTCTTAAAAGCTTTCTTCTAGGTCAATTCACCTCACTCCTCCAAGCAATTTCCAATTCCAACATTCAAGCTGAATCTACCTAGAACCTGCCTGCTCCATTCAATCACACAGCACTGTCTGCTCCACCTGACAGTTCCTTGACAAACTGCTGTTCACCTTTCTCTACCACTCTGCAGTTTCTGTCAGTTTCTGTTGACTTGGGGGTCATAGAGACCCCCAAGTCGACCCTTCACTAATCTGGTCTGCTTCTGTACCAGTCTCAAGAATAGGTGATTTCTATTCTAGGATCTTCTACATCAGCCTCCCCTCTGGATAAACTTGACATAAACTTTTCTCCACTATTTGCACATCCTCCACCATCTTTGCCTTAATGTACCACTTTCTTAGGTCACTTCACTGACCTTGTACACATCTGCTAGAACCGTTTTTAACCCACACTAGCACTCTGCCTTGGATTACGTGGCTATTTACTTTCCCCAAGAAAATCTTAGCAAGAACATTTTGGAAAACTTTTCTTGGAAAAGTCATTTGCCTCATCCAGGCTGCCTTTATCTTCCATCAACTTCTTCAATAATGCTGATAATATAAAGCACTACGATTTCCTCACCAAAGCCATGTAATTTTGACTTAAGTTACATTAACCTAATTATCCTCTTATGCTCTTCATGTATGAAATCTCTGTGGGACGAACTCCATATTCACTTACATAAAACCGTATCAGGAAAAATTTAAAAGATAATTGATGGAGTTATTCATGGCTATTGCTGTTCTAATAGGAAAATTCATTCCTCAATTTCATTTCCGAGAGCTGAAGTAAAATTAAGTTATATCTAATTCTTATGCTTTCCCTTGAAGACAGGCTTAATTTGCATACCTTTAAGGTTTTCAGGAACACTTGTTAAAAAAGAACAGGAAGGGACTTGAAAGTGCTTACTATGTTCCATTCATACAACAACTGTTTTATCAAGGAATTCATAGGATACAGATTTACTGTTCTATCTTGTCATTATCTCCACTATAGTCTTTGAGCGATTTATTACTCCTGAATTTTAAACAGATCTCCTAACTTTCTCCTAAAACACTAAGATTTGCTAAGATCACACACCGATTTCCATTAAAAAAATGCCCTTGGAATAATAATTTCCCCTTCATCTTCTACAATGAAAATAGATGTAAAATAATTAATAACTTCCCTGCCACCTCATCATCTACTTTAGCTATCACTCGAGTCTTGGTCACTTTAGAGAGACCAGCCCTGGAGTCACAGATAAAAGGAGGACAATGATCAGCTGATATTTCTGCCTACAAAGCACACAGGAAGATAAAGCTTTATAATACTGATCTCCTTAACTCCTCATGACAGCCATCTCATGCAAACATCAGTGGGCACATGCCAGTCTCTCTCACTGCTTCAAGACTCACTGAAAGTAAAAAAAAGAGAGCTCGAGAGAAGCAACAAATAAATTGAGGAAGGACATCCTCAATTTATTTGAAGCTGCTTTTTGGAAAATGCTATCAAAGCTATTTCACTCTCTCCCTTCACTGTCCCACCTCAGAACTCAGAACTGCCCTTTCCAGCCAAATCTGTGCACTCACCTCAGTAGCACATGGTCAACTCTCACGGTGTGCAATATTCCATATTCTTTTTGATTCTCCCCTTTTTTCGGTGCTGAATATACACAGCACACTGTAGGGACAGAGACTTCTCCTTAACAAGCCTAAGCCTCCTGAAGGCTCTCAGGAGTTTCAGCAGCAGCAGTAAGTGTGGAGTTCAGAGAGGAAGTGAAAGGGTGAACAGGCCAGAATACTCTCAAGATGTCTCAGGCGTATGGTATTAGCTTAAACTCTCTGTTGAGAAAACATGCAGCTTCAGCAGGAGCTTAATACAACCTGAAAGTACAGCTGAAACTTGGTTTCCACTTCAGGAAACATTTGTATCTCTTGATCATGTGATGAAGTACCCCTAGTTTCACTGCTGCTCCTGTGCTGCCAACCCATCTTGATCTGAAAGCCCCTTCAAAGGAGACTGAGCTCTTCTGAAGGATATGGTTGGGTTTACCAGGCAGAATTTATCCTCAGGCCTGCTTCTCACTCCTTCTCTAGCACTCTGAAAGTGTTGAGTCTGAGTGACAGGTAAGGACAGATTAGAAGGAACAGTGAAGATCACATTTAAATGGAAAGAGTTTAATATGACTTATGTGTAATTAATCTACAACATTCATTTTCCATTCATACTCAGCTTATCAGCCTTCTGCTGAAATATTTCTTCTGTTATGCTAAACCTCTTCTGGACGTCCATAATGTTCATTAAGGAGCATGCAAAGCAAGAGGTGTCTACTTAAAAGAGCATCACATTGGAAGCATCTTTGAACTAAATATTTTTTCTTCAGAATACTGATGTACCATACATCACAAAAAATATGCCCAAGAGACAACACGGAATAAACTGAAATGAAATTCAGCACAAGGTAATTCCATCAGATCTTTCTGGTAACCTTATAAACACACCAAAAAGTGCTATTCATATATCACCCAGCCAAGTCAATATTTATTTTTTTGCTTTATGCACGCTTTGCAGGAGTGACCTTAATCATAAAAGCAAGGCACTAAAAAGCATGGTTTGGTCCAAAACTTATTTTGGCAGGCACTATGCAGATCTCCCCAAGTAGCTCTGCCAACATATCTCAAGCCAAACTTGCAATAGTCTGACCTAAAAGGACAAGAAGACTGTCAGAAATGAGACTACAAACATTTCCCTCAGGAGCGTGCTGTGTGCACAGACTCTTTCCATGTTTGTAAGGGGGAGGGGAAGGGATTTTCCATGTCTATATTTGTTTTCCATATGTATTTGCCAACAGTTCCTAGATTATCCCCAGAGCCTACTTTGAACACCAGGATAACTAATCTACTGTAGGCTGTATTTCCTTTATGAACATGGAGACTTCAGAATAGAAGGCTGGGTCTTGATTTCTGAGTTATTCTGGGCACACTAACAAAATAAATGAACCCTGGCTATACCTCAGTGTTGTTGAGAACAGATCTAACCCCACAAGTCTGCAGCACCTCCTGAGATTCAGGAGTTGAAAAGGAAGGCAAGCATAAGAACAGGAGAAGAGGTAAAACCACACTGGATTTGTTTCTCCACATTAAATAAAAAAAATTAAAACCCCAACCAAAATATATATATATATATATATATATATATATTTCACATGTACCAATTTCTTGCTTCTAATAATGTAATTTTATTTTTGTGCAAGTATAAGGCATACAAGGAGTGCTGAGACAGAGATATAAATTAGGGTAACACAGTAATCCCCCTGTTTTACACTCCTCCAGTAATCCTGACAAATATATGCTCTTTAAAACACCACAGACCAGAAGAATTGCACAACACTTGACTGTCTGTCTCATCAGTGCAACATTCCCTCTGTGTAAGCTGCCAAACTACCAACCCAATCCTTTTTATTTCCTCCTTTGTCATCATAAGGATAAGTCTAAAAGCTTTTAGTGCATTTCCTCTCAGTTAAACTCAAATTAGTCCCCTCTACTGGGCTCCTACTGAGATGCCTTGGTCTATCCCAGATCCCTTGCTGAGAAAAGCCCTTTTCAGTCCAGCAAATCACCTCGGTACCTGCTACTCTGACAAGGCTGACGCCATTATTTATTACATAATAAGCTCTCGCTGTTGAGGGTCAATTATTCCATTGACTGGGCATTACAATAATTCTTGGTAATTAAAAGAGGTACTTATGTGAATCTAGATGCATATTGAAAGAAACATTAGTCCTTTTGTTATCTTGGCAAGCCCTTGCTCCTAGTGGCCCAAGCAATTAGAATCTTTTGGCAATCCCTGTCAGCTGGGGTTTGGAAAGCCTGAAAAGAGGGTCACTCAGATGCTAATTTAGATACAATTGTGACAGCAGAGTTTAGAGGGAGCTGCTCCAAAGGCACCATCAGGGTTTAATAAAGCAAACAGCTTGGGTCCCAGTGACCCGCTGAGGTAATTAAAAAGGCTGCTCTATGTTGCTGTGCCAAATGGGAGAGTGGCATCATGAAGCCTGTCCACAAAACCCATTTTTAAAAGACATATAATTACCCACTTAATCTGCTCATTAAACAAATCTCTCATGCGGACTTAACAAGAATTAGCACTTTCTAAAAGGCAAAAATTGACAGAAAGCAGACTGTTCAAAAAAAAGGTCATGATTCCTAAACGTTTTCCCATTATTATTATAAGCTCATTTAATGCTAATGTATAATATTTGGGGATATCGGTGTTCAAGATTATTCTTTAAATGCTGTCTTTATGGGAGAAATATGAACATCCACTTCTCAAAGCTGAGAGGGTGCAATGACATCAGCTACAACAACAGTAGGAACCCCAGCCCTACAAATGTTGTGTAAATAACCCCACACTCAACACACAGCAAATTCTGTGGGGGTGCTGCTGACACTTTGTTTCCAAGGATCATCCCAGTAAGAGAGCTCTTGCACACAACCAGTGGACTCAAATGACGTAATATTCACCTCTTGTATTTCTCCAAGGGTGTTAAAGAGTTAGAACCATCACTACTAACAAAGCAAATTACCATCTCCTGCTTCATAAAAAAAAAGTGAAAAATGAAAAAAGTTCCTCCTTTTTTTTTTGTGCAAACCTAAAACTAAAGTTCCAGGGGTTGTAGGGCACTGAGTAAAGACTGAGGAAAATGTACTTTGGTGTGACAATGACCTGATGTGTATTACGGGGGAGCCATTCAAATCCATGCAGAACATAAGATTTTTATTCTTGAAAAGCTAATCTACTTTGGGTTGGGGTTAAAAAAAAAAAAAAAAAAAAAAAAAAAAGAGGTGGGGGTTGGTTGCTTTGCATCTGCTCCGAAAAAAAAAAAAAAAAGAGGGGAAACAGTAAGTAAGAAGAGAGAGGGTAATGCCAGCTGATTTTTTTTTTTTTTCAGTTTTAATTCAGTATTGGATAAAAGTTATCTCTGTACAATGTCTGGGAGAGAACGCAGCTGGTAAGTCACCACAGAGGTTAAGCGATTATATTATTCCATGAGTATTTCCCATTTCTCTATGCTGCATTCAAATACAGCCTCCAAAATGTCAGTTTTCTTCAATCTCCTGCTAATGAGAGACCAAAACATCAGGAAAGCCAACTTGGCTCCAGAAAATAAATAAAATCATTAGGCATTGCAGCATGCTCAGCCCAGCTACTAAACCGTCTCAGACTCATGAGATACCATATGACCTCATCATTGACAAGCTGATGTTCTATTGAAAGCTGTTAATTCAACTCTAGAGATGTTGCCAGCATTCTAAACATCTCTAGATACAACTGATGCATGCACATCTTTCACAAGGCAGTATGCTGAGCTGGAATGACAACCTCAATTCCAGACAAGCTCAATAGAGTAGAATCTACTTGGCATGTCTGCCTTACTTGGAGATGAAAGGCCAAAATGAGATTAAAGCCCTACATGCATGTAATTTGCTAGATCAGTGTTTCTCATTTGTGATCCCTGGGCTGGTAAGCCATGAGACAAGTGCATCATTTTAGTTCTCACTTCGCATATCACCAACAAGATCCTTGTTGCAGAGATAGACACAAACTTACAATTTCCCTGGTGGTGGCTGCAGAGCAGAGACTGGCAAACAAGGCAAAGACAGCCACCAGCGTTCCTTCTCAGCTGATTCAGTTGAACCACAGAACTGCAAACAGTCGCTCTCAATTCTCAAAATCACCAGTATGCTGCAGTCATTTGTCTGGTCAGTACTACTGACCTGACAACACCTGAGTGCTCTTTTTTCTTCAGCTCTAAAACATTACAAGGCAGGAAACCTGCCCCCACCAAACTTCTCCCGAGTTTGCCTAAGACGGGTGACCAGGGAAGCAATAGCCTACCTTGGGAAATTTATTTCTGTACAGAAAATACTAATGATACAAGGGGATGTATTTTTCTCCCTCCAAGGGGCAGCATATGGAATGGAACAGACCACATTAGAAATTGTGACAGAAAAACCAGGCACCACCATCAGTCTGCACGAGCTGCTGCAGCACAGTGAAAACAACCATAACCTTGGAAAGGGAACTATAAAATATTACTTGAATAACCACAGAAGTCCCCAGGGAATCACCTAAAAAAACCCACCCTAATCCATATTCTATAGGAATACTCCCAAGTTAATTAGGCTAAGGAACAACGATGATATAGGTGGTAATTTTTATGTGAATTCCATCTACATCTATTTATATATGATTATCAGAGCATGCTACTTAACTTGCCTTAGGTTGTTCCTAAAACAATCCACCTATACCTGGAACAAAGCTCTTAAAATTGAAAAGAAATTCAGCACCAAAGCAGCAAAGCTTAAACGGCTAGGGGAAGAAAACAGGCTTTTCCACTATGAAACAAAAGCTGAAACGGGTGTAGGATGGGGTGAACTACTAGTTTTGACCAGCTTTTAAACTACTTTAGACTTAAGTTCTTTTTTTCTTAACTCAATATGGGGAAGAAGGGGGTCATGAAGATGACATTAATGCAAGAAGGATGGAGAACATAAGGAACAGTAGAAGAAGAAAGAAGGAGGAAGAAATAAATCATCCAAACTTTATAACCCTGGACTGCCTCACAGGAGAACAGAGGAAAATAATTCAACCATTTGTCTTCAGCATGTTGCTTATTATTTCTCAGGAGAGTTTAAGATGTAATAGTTGACACCATTATATGTATGTGCAGTTAACCTCAACCTGCACTATTTCTTTGTCCATTTGTATTTCGTACTGAGAAACCATGTTCAGTTTCTCTTAGTACTGGATAGAGAATAATTATGATAGCAAATGACTACAACTCTTTGACTTAAAGTACACTTCAATACTGACGTTTGAAAAGAGCTCTGTCTAGCTTCAATAGCTACACGCTCCCTTTGCATTCCCTACCACCAAGTATACTTCCTAACACACTCGAGAAAGTAATTCAATAGCTGAATAACCACAACTACACTTTCAGGTCTATTTAAAACTGCAAAAACAATGTGTGCTTTCTCTGGGGAGAGCTATGCTACCATTTGGTCAGACAGCAACACATTTTGGATGTACTTCAGAAGTAGTTGCATGCATTGTGAAGATTTATAGCTGGACAGGAATCAAGACAGGGGTGCAATTCCCTGGAAAACACTGAAATCCATCCACAGATGAATCATCACAGACAAAGTCACAGATGCAGTTTCCCGACCAGTTTGGCTGTGCAAGGAGACAGGAAAATTCAATCAACTAGTACTTTTTCTTTTTTCTTAAAATGAATCTTCATGCCACAAATGAACGCATTGTTTTGCTGCAATATGTAATACTGTGTTTACCTCTGCTTCTCCATCAGCATGTGCAACAGTCATTCCAGACATTCTTTCTGCAGCTTTTTGTTTATTTTGGGGAATGTGTAGAATGCTTTTGTGTCAAAAAAAAAAAAAAGGAAAATTAAAAAGAACTCCTAGTTTAAAAAAAGCCTCCAAACTCTGCAGGAATTAACTATACAAGAGCTTCTAAAAGAATAAACACAGCTGCTTACCAAAGAGCAAAAATTACAGGAAAAAGCACTAATAGCTGCCAGCTCAATTTTCTAATAAATCTTAAGGCTGAGGCTGTCCTTTGATTCTTGTGAGTTTTAGTATTTTAACTCAAATGTATAGTGGTTTTTATTCCCTAAAAAAGTTATTTTACGTAAAGATGAAAAGCCAACTTTCCACTAGCAGCTGTTTGTAGTAATAAACATACAAACTACTTATATGAGCAAAAGTTGAGTTATTAAAAGCGTACTTCAGAAAAGCAGTGTTAGTTACGCTTCAAGTTCTCAAATAGAATTGAGAGATTGAAGACAATTTAGGAAGAAAAGCATACAGGTCAATTTATCCTCAACAATGAATATTCATTTATTTCTGGTCACTGCCTAAATCTGCTTTTCTAATTCCTTTATTTAACTGTCGGAGGTTATAAAGATAAAAACTCGAGATCATCTTATTATTAGACACATAGTTAAAACACAAAAAACCTGCAATAGGGATGCAACTAGTTTAAGAACATATGTGCTCTGTGTTTACTTCTGTCTGGTAAAACAACAGTGTCAACTGCAATTTAAAATGTTTTCTTTATTTAGATCTTGTAGGCTGAACAATAAGCCCTGACAGCTCTGTCTCAGCCCTCTCAAGGCTGAGACAAATGAAGCCTAAACTCACCATTCAGCAACTGCACCGGCCATGGGATGCCTGGAATTTGTTGTGTGCACTCATCCTTAAAATGGAACAGCTGCTATGAAAGGCTGTTACAAGACACCCAAGGGGGCAAAAGGTTCCAGTGATACCCTTATCTACAACCCGATATGAACAGCTTTTGCTGCTACCCTGCTCCCATCTCTGGGTGTAAAGTTACACGATATAAGGGCCCAAAACACTCGCCCCAGTGAAAGAGAAAACTGTATGGCTTCTGTTCCTCTTCATGCCATTGACTGAGCAGAGGATTAGATCACCTTTAAAATGTACTTATTTAGCGTAGCACATCTGTATGCCAATTTTAAGACACACATTTTAGAAAACTACATTTCTACAGTGCTACCACCCCCCCCATTCACCTTTTAATAAAAGCAGCAAGACAGTCCTTGGGCCACGGCGTACTTGCCTTGCTCTCTTGATTGACTACATAGCCTATAAGCCCATAGACTAGTTAGCTGCATGAGGGGCTCAACCAGGATTTGGCTGTTAAGGATCAGAAAGCAATAGCAATACAGCAAAAATAGCTCTCAGGGGAAATATATCTTCTTACTGCCAGAAAGAATATTTTTGTAAGAGAAGCATTTCTGTAATTCTTATTAGTTAAATAAAAGACTGGAAATAACCAGAAGCATGAAGACCCAAGGGTCTGAGCTCCCATCACAGTCAGTGGCACATTTCCCACTAAATTCACTGGATACACAATCAAGACCAAGAACACAGAAAGGAAATGATCAGAGGAAGGACTCTAATTCACAAACACATTCTGCATCTGTGAAGTTTGTACCTCTGACCGAGTTCATAAACGAGACTAGCATCCACACACCATACAACTTTGACAAGTTCTGGTTCTAATGGGAAAATCCTAAGAACTACTTCTCCTTTAAAACAGAGAAGATGGCTTCATTTTTACAAATGCACAGCACTGGGCAAAGCCCAGGTATACTTTTCCACAGACTTCCCCCCTCCTCCCATCCCCACAGCCTTTGCTTTCCCTGGTGCTTGCTCAGGTGATCCGGACATCTGCCAGGATCTGCAACCAATCTCTTTCTTCCACCAAAAGTAGGTATACTATTTCTTGCCGAAGTTCCTTTGCTAAATCAAGTCCTCTTTCTGAATTTTACATTGCAGAGATTAAATAAGTCTGTAAAAAGACAGACATTTACCCCAAAACCTTTTACGCCTACATACACATTGCTACAACTACAACAGATCATCAGCCCCACATCAGCCAAAACTCAATAGCAGCTTGTAGATGCATCTTTTAACCAAACCACAATTTGTCATCTGGCAAATGAAATCCTATTCCTTATCTCTTTACACCCACCTTTGGGATTTTGGTTCGCCAAATTTCCTTCCACTGATCTTCCTAAGATCTGTGATTCTCAGCATCACACAATCCCACTTTCAATCCCTTTTATATCCTGAAGTTTATATCCCATATATGCTCTCCAGTGGGACAAAGGCCTTACTCTCCTAAGATAATGAATAACCTACTCTTTCAGACCGAGTCAGAAATTAAAATCCCAGAGCAATAATATCCTCAAGAATATCTCAGGAAGTGAGGGAGAAAGAAGAATCAGGGGAAGATGAGACTAAAGGATGAACATGGAATTAAACATGGCTAGGCAGACATAACAATAATATTGCTGCAACAGGGACAAGGATGAAGTAAACATGGTTTGGAAGCATCAAGAGACAGATTAAGTGCAAGCCACAGACAATACCCAGAGCTTGGCTTTACGCTCCACCTCAAGATGATTTACCTATATCAAAAGAGACAATCACAACACAAACATCCATCTTCTTCTTTCAGAGTCCTCCCAGGAACTATTACGCTTGCCACGATTCTGAGACAGACAGGTCATGTCAGAGTAAAGGGGGAGTGAATCAAAACTTCTCTTTTATCAACTGGTGCAGCACATGTTGGCCATCTACCATCCGAAGAGAAGGTGCCTGCTCTAGGCATGTCTGGAAGCATGGCTCTATATCTAAGATGGCTGAGGCAACACTGTCTGCCTTACTTGCCAAGACCACTGAAGTAATACATTAAATATTCAGTATTAAAAAACACATTTTTGATGCCCAAAAAAACCAGTCTTACACCTTAAGTTTACCATATGAAAATTATCTTGGACTTGAGGCACCTTCTCACAGATTTGTCCAATTGTGTATTTGCTTCATACTTCCAGCTCCTGTTCCTCGATGCTTGTAATGCCATCTGAACTTGAATTTTTTAGGGCAAAGTGCTGTCAATGGAAATCATACTAAAAATGGTAACAATGAAGAATCTCCCTGACTGACCCCCAGCACACTTGAATCAACTCTTTTATTTCCTACTGTTGAGCTTTGATTGCTTTGGGTATTTCTACTGCTCCTATTGCTGTTCTAAACATTCTTCTAGATTCACTATTACCCGATAACCTTGAGGAAACATACAGTGGTACCTAGACACTTCAGCCTCTCCTTTTTAGAGGCCTCCTGGTATTGTTCTCATGGTTCAGAATTGCTAAGTCAAAGGTTCAAAACAGGAGAAAAAAACACCCACCAAAATAAAACCCAAACCCATCTGTGTAGAGCTCTTCTCCCTCATTAAAAAATGGATGACTTGGACTCCAGCTGTTCCTTCAGCCCTACCACACTGAAATCCTGAACAAAGCCCTTGAGACAAACCCTACTGAAACAAAGCCCTTGAGACAAGTGATGTGAGCTCACTGTTGGAGGTTCTTTTAGTTGCATGTCAGTGTCATCTGACTGAAACCTGCTTTTCCTGTGATCCAGCAACACATGGTACAGTCGGATTTGTACTGCATTTTCCCCTTCCTCTCTCATTCTTAGCATGAATATCCTCTTACTTTCTCCTCCACTGTTATACTGGGCTTGTATTCCCAGTTACACAGATGTAAAATAAACCTTAATTTTGTGTCTGGTCAGTGAACTTCATGACTGCTCTGTTTAATACATACTCTGTTTTTTGTGGCTGCCACTAGACTCATTGTTTTACATCTGTTTTCATTAAAGCACGTTTTCCACTGAATGACTCAGACACTTAAAAGATCCCAAATCCCTCTGAATAGGGTTACATAAATTCTGAAGTGTTTGCTATTCCCCTTCTTTAAATTCAGTATCATCAGCCAACATTTACTACAATGGTAGATCTGATATTCTCATTCAAATTATTTACATATGTATTATTAAAAAGATCAGTCCCCTTGAGTATGCCACTAGTAACCTATTTTCAGCTACAGAAATTATCATTTGCAGACACTCTGTGTAACCTGCTTGGAGACACTTTTAAAGCCAACAAGCTATTTTTGCTCCACAGACCATGACTCTGTGGTTTAAGCAGTAAGCTTCTTTATGAAACCTTATAATTTGTGAAAGTGTCATTAATTCACACGGTTTCAATTTTTCACAGTGTATTTTCCTCATAATATGAAAAAAAAAATAGAACAGTATCAAGATGAATCTGGAAAGCTAGAATTCAGAGCAAAGAACGTGTGCTTATTTCTCAAGATTCCTGATTTTCTGTTTATAACATTCTTATTCTCATAACAATGGCAAAAATACAAATAAGCTGTTCAAGGAAAAAACCCCACAAAATCCACAGTGCTGAATTTAGTTCTTCTGTTCTTCTTTAGCCCTTTTTGTCCTGAGTTAGTGTCTTACTCACTTTTCCTTAAAAATCATCAGTATTTCTCTGACAGTTGGCAAGTATGAAGGGAAATGGTTTTAAAGATCAAATTAAGCAAACCTGATTGAATAATTCAGATTTGCCATGGGACTCAATTATTTCTATTAGAAATCTTTATTTTTAAAAGGAAGAAAGTTATTTTCTTTGGCATCCAAATAATTATTTCATTTACTTCTGGAAACATTGAAGTAGTGGTTTCCTGAGGTTTTACATGTTAACTCTTTCATATTTTTTCTGAGTTTTTACCTGTTAACTCTAGCCTGAAACAACAACAGATGCCCCAAAGACATGCATAAAATAGGTTAGAGATATTTTTCTCTTTGCTATGAAAAGCATGATATAAATTAATTTACAAACCAAAAACACTACAGTATTTAAATAAACCTGTCCAAAATTGAATGAGGTCTCTTACAGCAGAGATACTTCTCCCACTTGTGTAAATGCACTTATGGGTACAATCAGCTCTGCTGCAGGAGACCTCTGCAACCTCATGCAATGCCAGCGCATCAACCAGCTGGAGGTCACTGCTGTCTCCACGTCTCTCCGGAGCACAGAATCAGGGACAAATGCCACACTGAGGCAAGGCAGCACCATGCCTAACCACAAAAATTCCAGAGCCATAGTAGCACAGAACCACCTCCAGGTGATGGGAGCACTCAACCACCACTGAGTGCTGCTTGCCACTTCTCCTCCTTGCAAGTGCGGAACTGCTCACCCCTACACAAAGGGCTGAAGTTCCTCAATCCTACAAAGCCTGCAGAGCTGAGTTAATCAGGCACTAGGAGTGTGCTGCCCTTTTCAGCTCTCACTCTGAATACCAGAAAAAGAAAGATAATAGCTATATGGTCCCCACATCCATGACCTTTTGCTGATGGGAGACATGCAATTGGAGAGGACTTCAATTGAAGGCACTTGAGAAGAACTGAAGGCTTATTACAAACCACAGTCAACATTACACAATGTGCAAACTATCTGGAAGAGCATTCCCTGTATCAAAGTTCACTGCAAACCAACTGTATTAGACTTGACAGTTTATTTCCCAGGAAAAGAAAACCCAACACCAAAAAAAACAAGCCAAATAACACCTCCCTCCCAAAGCCTCCTATTTTTTATTTAAAGCTACCCATAGCATAGAAACTTCCTGCATAGAAGCCTGCTTGTAACTGCAGAGACAGACAATGGCTTTCTGCCTGCTGTCCTCATCCCACCTCTGATCTTGTTCTATTCCCCTTCTCTTCCAGGGCAAGATGCCAGCTAGGTGCTATGGAGTCTCTAGGATGTCACCAAAAGCATAGAGCACAGAGATGAAAGGGTTACTGACTTTGCACTCGATAGGTCTCTATCCTTTCACAATAATCCTTTCATTCTCAGTTCTTTGCATTTATACAGAGATTTTTTTTTTAAACAAGAATTTTTAGATGACTTTAATTAGGCCATGTCTGCAGAAGGATAAGGCAGAAAAAAGGCCCTCAGAGTTTTAATTTTTGGAGCAGAAACATTATCACTTTTTAAGTATATTTAAAAGTATTCCCAGGTTTTACAAAGAATGATAAAACTAAGTGCAAGAAGTTTTTTCCAATTCAAAATTGACGTAGGCTATCTTATAGTTAAATACAGCCCAAAAAGGAGAGCTTCAGCTAGTGCAAAGCCTCTGGAAGAAACAGTGCCATTAAATCTCTATACTTAACTGTCACTAAAAGTCTCACATGAAAAACCAAATGTTCAAGAAGCATTTGGACAATGCTCTCAGGCTCTCTCTGTGATTCTTGAGGTTGTCCTGTGCAGGGCCAGGAGTTGGACTTGGTTCTTTCCAACTCAGGACATTACACGATTCCATGAAATGGCTACATAGGATCCAAAACTACAGGTAGTTAACAGAAAGACATTCTGCTTTGTACAGAGTGGTGCAGTAGGCATATTCCTCAAGCAAACTGATCCTGTCATTACAGAATAAGCTTGTACCTACTGCTATGATTTTAGAAGTGCTCCAGAGACTTGGCTCCAAGTATAACATGCTCCTCTTTGTGTTGGACTGCTGCTACAACTACTGAGAAGGAAGTGCTTCCCCAGTTTGGGGCACCATTAGCAGATTGAGTAGCTACATTCTCTACACCACCCTTACTCTGCAATACAGAACAGTGAACAGCTCAACCTGAGAAGCAGCTGAACGAAGTGGAATGTATGGAAGTGGATAGGTGGAATTACTCTGTCAAACTATGAAAACACAGTAACACTCTTAAGGACACCCAGTGACCTACAAGAGAACCTCCTATTTAGAGGTAATGGCCGTGTGTGAGCTGCACAGAAAGAGCAGGCTCAGCAATTTGTCTAGGTTTGTAAAATTTGATGACCTGCTTGCTTTCCTTCTGCACCACAGGCTACCGACTTGTCTTTAAGCTTCTCCTTTTAATCATGCTGGAATTCACAGATTTCATGCACCTCCCAGGAGTCTGGGCTGCAATAGATTCAGCCCTATCCAGAGTTCATACAATGGTGTGAATTCATGCTCAGATAGCGACTGTGCCTCTTCAGAGGGCTGTTAGCTTGGCCCGATTTCTCACCAACACATTTATCTGTAAACAATAAGAAGATTGACAGGAGGACCATGATATGAGAGGCCAAAAACCCCTCAAGACAATGTGCACTCAGTGCAATTGAGCTTCTGAACCCATCAAATGTATCAATAAAATTATCTAGACTTTGTAAAAGCCAGGTATTTATCTTGTTTTCAAACCCTGGTCTAAAAAGATGATGAAAACAGTAACAACAAGGCATGCTGGGGTCACAGCATGTCCTAGCAAAGGATAAAAGATAATTCATTTTCAGGGATGCAGTATTGTTGCTCTGGCAGACTTCTCACCACTCATCATACAAGACTTTTAAACTATACTATCATTCCAGCCTCAAATCCTAACAGCAGTCTTCTTAAACTTTGGAATATACTGGCTAAACTCAAAGAATTTTGGCAGGAGATCCCATCTTGGCAGTAGTTCAGGTTCACTCACATTTTACTGAACTAAGAAGGCTGATAGAGATGTTCCAAATGCCCCTTCAAATGCCCTAGGAAGGAAAAGGTTGCAGGGTAGATTCATGTGTTAGACAAATAATCAACAGGTGAGTGACTCAGACACAAAGTAAGGGTTTGACCACAGTGGGAATTATATTCCATAAGTAAATTGCTTCAGGACATGATGGTCAAATAAGGTGTACCCCTGATGGATAAAGGACCCGGAGGTGCTGGTGGATGAGAGGCTGACAGTGCACTCACAAGCATTCCCAGCCCAGAGAGCCAAACATGTCCTGGCTGCATCCAAAGCAGCGTGGGCAGCAGGGCAGGGAGGGGACTCTGCCCCTGTGCTCTGTGCTCTGCTGAGACCCCACCTGCAGTGCTGCATCCAGATCTGGGGTTCCTGCACAGGAAGGACAGGGACCTGTTGGAGCGAGTTCAGAGGAGAGACAATGAGATGATCAGAGGGATGGAGCACCTGTCCTATGAGAAAAGGCTGAGAGAACTGGGCTTGTTCAGCCTGGAAACAAGAAGGCCTCAGGGTGACCCAACTGCAGCCTTCCAGGATCTGCAAGGAGCCTACAAGAAGGATGGAGTGAAATGACTTCAAGAGCATGTCATGACAGGACAAGAGAGAATGGCTTCAACCTTCAAGAATGCAGGTTTAAATTAGATGTTAGGATTCTTTACAGAAATTCTTTATTGTGAGGGTGGCAAGGCACTGGAACAGGTTGTTGAAGAAGGTGTGGATGCCCCATTCCTGTAAGGCCAGGTTGGATGGGGGCCTGAGCAACCTGGTCTAGTGAAAGGTGTTGTGTCCACAGCAGGGGGGTTAGGTCCTTTAAGATAACTTTTAAGGTCCCTTCAAAGGCCACTCTGTGATGCTAGGATTATTTCAAAATATCTGATGCACCTTGTGTACTAAAGCATAAACCTTGGCTACTGGTGTTTCCTCTGATTCTGGAAACACCCACTGAAAAAAAAATTTTGTAGTGCAGATTATTTGTCTTAAAAACATTTACTAATTGGCAACACAGTGAGAATATATGAGCCTTTTCCTCCTTCAAATGAAAGGTCAGATCTAATCTCGGTTTGACTTCACAGGAGCCGACTCCTGATTATTGTCACTCAAAATGCTTCTTCCTGAATTAAAATTGCCCCTGAATTTAACATCAGTTTCAGTCAGAACTTCAACTGCCTTGTGCCAATTTACATGGACCATCTGACCATGCAAAAGATCAACTGAAAAAAAACCCCAACCAGTCAGAAGATGTCAAAGTTCAAAGAACATGGACTCAAGATAGAACCCAAATGACTAACAAAGGAGGAGCTTATCTGACATTTACATAAACTGAAATTGCAACACACTTCAGAAGCCAGACAAAAGTTAAAATCTACATTTATGGTTGTATTTTATTAAACTGTGTTTTAATTGGAAAGTTGGCAAAATCTAGAGTGATATTGAAGAAAAATGATCAGTAGCACAGCCATCCCTGGACTATTCACAAAGTCTCAGAAAAGGAGCATCAGAAGTCAGACCACTGATCTTCAGAAGCTACAAAACTAAACGTAAAATATTTATCACATTGGTAGTGAATTGCAAGAAATAAAAAGGTAGCCAATACTGAAGGATCTGTTAAGTACCATTATTCAGTTCAATGACAAATAGAATTTAAGTCGGTTCACATTTTGGACTCTCTCCTGAAGACACCCAAACAACATGGACAAATTTGATCACCCACAGGAACATGCTGTGCCGTGCTGCAGGATTGCTCAGAAGATGCAACCAAAGCTGTTAAATGGGTCACCTGTCCAAAACAGCACCAAATAGGAGAAAAGGCTGAGAGATACATACATTTAACGATTATCACTAATAACTGTGAGGACATCATTTGCCTGATGAAAAGAGCAACTTCCTTCATGCTAAAGTACACCATATAGGGATTTACTCAGTTTCCAAAGCACATAAAAGCAGAGGGCGCACATTGCAAATTTTCTCCTTTTCCTATAGCCTCCTGAGCAAAGGCCAGGGTCATGCTGCTTACAAATTGGCAAGAGTTGCCAACACTAGAAGCAATGCATGAGGAGCTTGAGGAGGAGTTCTAAATGATGTAGGTTCTGAGTAATGGGTTAAAATGAGACTTTTTGGATGCTGAAGCCTAGAAACATTACAATTATGATATGGGACTTTGTGATATCAAAACACTGTAGTTTGGAGTAATCAAGGAAGGAGATAATTAACATAGAAAGAGCACAGCTTTGAGCAGCAGACACAAGGGCATACAAAATCACTCATTAACTCCAAGATGCATTTGCAAATCTGAGTTTAAACCCTGTTTAAACAGGGAATAATGGCCTGAATCCCCTTTTTAAATAAATCCCTTCCATTCTACTGTTTCAGAAAGAATCGGTGCAGCAAGTTATTCAGAGTGGACAGGTGCAGCTGGGTGCTAGGCTACATCCTTGCTCTTGAACTGATTCTGAGTTGGAATGAGAGAAATTTTGTCACCCAGAAAGGTGGCAGAGTTCAGCCCACACAAGTGGAGACTCACAATGGCTCCAGTCAGACCAGCAAGTTGCTTTTGTACCTGTACTGGAAAGGGAAGGGGACTCCTTGCCATGGCAAGAAACACTTCAGAAAGAGACTGGCACCTCAGATGGAGGCAGGATTATAGTTTTACAGAAGAGAAGGATTGCGTGAGTTCCAGAACCTCTTTCACAGCTCTGTAGAAGGTTCCTCAACTTGATAAGGAGTCCCTGATACAGACCCTTTGTGCCAGACTGGAATTAAAGGATTCAACATTAAGCAAATAACATATTGTAGACTCTTCTGGAAAGGTGATATTGATCTAGCTAGTGTTCCAGTCTGATCTGTACACTGAGGGTAGTTTCAATAAAACTATAAGGGCATGCATAAAAGTATGAACTTGTTTTCAAACTCCTTACTCTGCACTAGGGCTTCCCACACTACACTTTGCTGCAGTTAGATTCCCAACAAAGATCACCAGGGCCTACAAGCTTGAGTAACGGGCTGGCCTCTGCCTTAATCTTTGTAGACCAGCAAGTGTGGTGGGAAATGGGAGCCTGTCTGCTGATCTCTTCTGAGCAAAGGAATGCGGGCACTGAAAGATGCAGATAGTCACTGGGACAGGCAGAGGAAAGATGATGGGTAGAGAATGGAAAAATCAAGTAGGGGAGAAATGATTTTCAAAAAGCAAGTCTAAGCCCTTCAGATGTTCACACTCCCCTACTTCTCCCTACATCATTCAGCTCACCCCAGTGTATCTGTGAGAAGACTGACAGCTGTACAAACCTCATACTGTGAATCTATCATTACTGTACTGAGTTTGCATGCTGCCTGTTAAAAGACACAAGTCCAGATGTCTGTTTGGTACAAGCCACGCAAAGCGAGTTCCAGTGACACGGTACTGGCTTCCAAAAAAAAAAAAAAAACAAAGTGCTTAGTCAAAGCAGAAGTTTCTCCTCAAACATTATTTACTCTCCTCTAGACTGGAAGCTTATCCATAATAAAATCCAGTGTACTCGCTCCCCTATCCTTTCTCTTCTCTTGATCATCCTGTGGTTTGTAACCACTTGGAAAACTTTAGGGGCGTTCCTAAGTAGTTACAGATGTGTAAAGGATGCACACTACAGGCCACTTCATCAAGAGAATGACATAACCCTACATGCCAGCTTCAAAAGTAGCTCATTTAATACTGAACCCAGAGACACAATTGTCCCAGACTTGCTTTGTGCCTGTTGAGAGTGATGGGATTATAACAGCAGCTGGCAGTGCTCTGTTCCAAGAAAGCTCACAGCATTATTCAGTTTTGAGTTCCCTCTTCCGCTGTGGAGCCATTTGATCCTTAATCGCTCATGGATTCTTAACCCTTTTGATATATTTCTCCCCTTGACAAAGTTTTACAACATATCTTTATGCCAAAATGTGGGTGAAGACTATTAGTAAGATGTTACAGCTGTACATCTATTTTGAACACTACTTATAAGCACTTGTCAATGATGCATTTGAATTAAGAACTGTCTAGCATGAATTTTATGAAATTAAATACAGAAAGATAATGTTTTACATTACTGCACTGCTTTTTCTGAATCAAAGTGTGTAACTGAAAAACACTGTCATGATGTTGCACAGCACCTGTGACCCCGGGCTACCAATACAGCCAGGACCCTCCCTGGCTGTAGCATCTGCCATCTGCCTCACACAGCACAAAACACCTCAAGTGCTTAGAAACACTCTAAGGGCTTCTACAAAGATGACCAAAATAACTAAAAAACGGAGAAAAATAAAAGCCAGTGGCTTGAGAGTTAGTCAGGATCTCTGATAAACAGATGACAGAACTGGAGTGAAGAGAGTTCTGGTTCAAGAGAAGGGGAAACTGTACTAAGGGTCACAAACATTTCAGAGAATAAAGAAACAACAGGAAAAAAAAGGATGAAAGTAGTATAGTCTAGTTTGATAAATGTCAGATGAAATTAATAACACTGAATAAAAGGAAGTCATGGGTTACAAAAGAACTTGGGACACAGAGAACAATGTGTTTGGGACAGGACTGCTGGAAAAAGCAGAAGGCAATAATGCTGGATGTGGCAGGAAAGAATATAGAGTGCCTGTATTGGATCTTGATTTCTCCTTCCTTAAAAAGCTTGAATGAAGTGGAAAGGAATACACTGAAATCAACACTGACAAATGGATGAGAAAATGACAAAATTGGAGCAATAGTTCAAGGCTGGGAAATGGAACAGGTTAAAAAAATTACCTTGAACTAGCACTGGTGAAGTTCCTAAGAGTATTATACAGCTGAAGTACAGTATTTCAATACTGCCATTAAAATGTTCTGCATATATTACTTAAATAGAAATATTATTCATTACATGGATTTCTTTTTCACCACCTGATCATTGGTACACATCTCCCTTTAATTCCCCCCTCCACCTCCCCCGTTCTTGTCTATTTACTCAGCTCCTACTATCAAAAAATCCAATAAATCTTTATTGAGTTAGACTTATATATGAACATATCTCCTCTCCAAGGAACACATTTTAATAATTTAGATAGTGGCTCTGTACTGCATCATTTCTTTGACTTCAGGGGATGATGTGGTGGGCTAGAAAGCTAATTTAGACAGGCTTAAACATTACCATGTTTCCACGATTATCCTATGTTCCAGTATTCAGTTTGACATATTTGGTGTGTATGAATGGTTGCTGTATTCCACACCCCCACATCCCTCCCCAAAAGATTTCAAGGAATATATCATCTTGTAGACAGCACAGTAAGTAGCACTATCAAATATGACACATGTGCCCAAGTAATGAAAAAAAATTACACAGCACTGCAAGATACTGTTTGAAGGCAAATATGCAATTATGGTAGCAGTCACATTGTAAAGCACACCCCGATGGCAGAATTAAAATCACATTAAAACCCACCCAAGCCTTACAGTGATACTGCTCAAGCCTGCAACAAGACTGACTCCTTAGGAAAGCTAACAGCTACTTGGGATCTTTTCACTGTAAGAATTCAACAATAGGAAATTTCGATTACCACAGAGGAGGAAATTCCCAGCTTTCCACCAAGAGGCAAAAAAAGGTCACAGCCTATTAGTCTGTAAAATCACAGCAATAATTACTTCAACACAGTAACATTCCCATCCTCTCAGCCTTCTAGCCTTGGGCTCCAACAACAAAAGCTTCCACTTTCCTTAGTAGATCTGAAAACTATTCTTAATGGAATTAATTTGATTAAAAACATCCCTATCAAGTGTTTAAAACAGCATACATGACAACACTACCTGGTAGAAAGCATATATTGTCCCACGTACAAGATAAGAATCGAATCTCTTCCTTCTCCCTTGCTAACAAATTCAGCTTCTTGCTTTATAACCTTAAGACAGCTTTCAAACCCATCACTGGCTCAAGGCTAAAAGAACCAATTAATTTGAAATGCTGGTCAATATAGATTATAAGGAGAAAGTTCCATGTTTGAAAAAACATACATAGAGAAAACCTCTTTGGATATGATTTAATAAAAACTCCCAAACCAGGCAGACCATGTGGGCAGAACAGGAGGCTTACTGGGCTTCGGAATGCTAAATCCTAACTGCAGAGTGCAGCTGTGGCAAAGAAGGGCTCTGCGTGTCACTGTGATGATCAAAGCACAGCAGTGCAACCGCATTTGAGACACTATCAAATTGATTTTTCAGTTTAAGACAGAACTAGCTGTTTTTTAATGTTTCGTAGCTGAGTTCTGGCACAAAACTTAAAACTTCCCAAACTGTTTAACAGATTACACAAATGGCCAGCAGTAGCTAAGCAGGGAGAAAGAGTTCGAACTCAGTAATGTATTCTACTGTGATAAATTCTGTTTCAGCCAGGCTGCGATTCCTGTCCCAGTTAAGTCCCACCGGAAGAAAAAGGAAATAGGAAGGAATTAAATACAAAGCAAAGAACTTGCTGAAATGACTCTCCAGGACCTTCCCTGCAGGGTTAGCACTCAAAGCCGTGCCTGGACTCCAGTAAGCTTTTAGCCACAGCAACACTAATTAATTGAGGGCACTTTGGAAAATGCTCTGCTGTGACTGCTGGACGTTCACAAATTTTCTCCCTCAAGTCCTTTCTTCTCTTTTGAAGCCCTACCGGGATATGCATTGCACAGTCTGAGGCAAAGGAGCAGCTTCCCCTGGCTGGCTCGCTCCTGGGGGTGGCTCACGGAACAGGTGTGAGGGGCCCAGGCACAGAGTGGGAAGCAGAACTGGGGCTGCCAGCTCTGCACAGCTCGGGGGCCCTGCAAGGAGCCAGCCAGGGAGGAGACAAACTTGACACTGCAAAAGCTGCTCCTCATCTGTCTCTGAGCAGCAAGAGGGACAAAAGCATAAATCCAGGACATAAGAGAAACAAAGAGAAAATCTTACCCACAAACCAAAACAGATGTATTAGTAGAAATCGTTCTAAGTGCTGTATGCATCCAAATGCACACAAAACACGTGATGCAAGCTGACAACCACAGTTACCTGAAATGATTGTGGCTGCACCCAGATGTACCCATGCAGGGATACACCAGGGTGCAGGGCAGCAGTGGGTAAAGAAGCAGGAAGAAAACAACCACACCAGTGAGGCTGTATGTGGATTTTAAACACTGGATGCCTCTCTGTATATCAGCAGAGAAGCCCACAAGAGGCAGAATACAAATCACAACTGATTTTATTCCAGCCAAAACTAGCAGTAAGCAGAGACTTCCAGGGGACTTGGACATGTGTGTTCAGACTCAGTGTACTGAAACTGATTAAAGAGTGTTCCTTATGCTGCTCTTGACAGGAACAAATGATTAAAATTCAAGTTTCTCAAGAACGGCAAAGCCAGCCAGAGGCTACTGACCCAGAGGCAGCTATTGAAAGACAGCAGGTGTGAGCAGATCTTGCTGCTCTTCTATTGCTAAATCACACATTAGATGATCTTTGAAGCCAGCAGTGTCAAGGGTGAGCTGGGCTGAAAGGGGCAGTAACAACACTGCATGTAAACAATAGCTTAAAATAGAAGGGAGCATAAAACAACATACTGTCTCAGCAGTGTGCCCTGAGTTTTGACCACAACTTCTCAAGCAGATACTTTCCACAGTAAAAGAAACAGATTTATGACAAGCTTACAATGAAACTGTCTGAAAGACCAGTAAACTTCTGCATGCTGCCACTTTCAACAAAAATAATGCCAGTACTATGTGTGATGGGGTCTATCCTTGCTTGACTGTTGGGCTGCTATTTTCCAGTTCCCTGGTTTTATGATCTATATTTCCAAATGTCCATCTGTACTCCAAATTCAAAGGCACAAAACCTCTGGTTTGTTAATGGATTCTCTTGAAGAACAATAAGAAAAGCTGAAAATGTGTCAGTCAATGTATTTCATGTAGCTCTGCTTCTGCTACAGACACACAGCTATTTAACAAAATAGCTGCCAATGCGGAATCCAAATAATTAATCTGTTTGTGACACTCCCTGGATGCCTCCTGGCTTATCATCTGCCATTCATAGGTGCCTGTACTACAGAAAAGTAGTGGTAAAGTCAAAGCACATAAATATTTCAAAGTGCTATTTAGGAAACATAATTAGAAAGTTATCGACAAATTTTGTTACATGACAAAGGTTACAAACATCAACACCTTTGTTAACACTAATTTATCTAATGTGCAAAGCAAAGCAGCTATTCTGAAACCCAGTGAACATTCAAATACTAAGCATTACTATTATTATTGCTAAGATCAAGTTCTTCCATTCGCGGCTTTTGCTCTATAGTTCTGACCTTACTAGACCTCATTTTCACACAGACTCCCTTGCCAGCACACTTTTAACAAAATTAATTTTTTTGATATGTAAATATTTAAAAACAATGGAATTGAGATAAAAACAAGACCTATACCAGAAGCTGGTTTCCATTTGAGGAAAAACATCTTCCTTTTTCATAGATCAATAAAGCAACTGTCAGATTTTAAGTTTCTAGTAAAATATAATCAATGAATAGTCACCTCTAATACTGTCATTAAAGCATTCATCTGGGTGCCTTTAAAACTGCTTTAGCTTTAGGTGACATTGCTATTTTAAGTTCTAGATTAAAGCCAGCAAAATGAGGGATTCTCCTTTGGTCATGGACTGTTCACAATGTTTGGGTTTTTTTCCTCTCTTCAAATTTTTTTTTTTAATGTAGCTGATATATCAAGATTGTATTCAAAACAGTTGCAGAAAAATAGCAGCTATTACTAAAAAAAACACAGCTGAAAAATCCACTCATCTGAAAATGAAACATCACTTGTAAACTGTTGCAGAACCATCCCCCTCCCATCCTGAGCTCTGCAGCACCCATTGAGGGATCTGTCCTCTGAATATTTTGGTGGGGGACCAGGGGGACTACACATTCTAGAACCATGTGAAGTGATGGGAATGCTCTTCCAGGCACTTGTGGGGATCCAGTATCAGGAAGAGGACCAAAGACTAAACTCCCTGGGACACAAACCAGTTTAGTTAATGTGGTCAGACGTTTGACTTTTAGTACACAGCACAAAGAGCTACACTACCTGCAGATAATTGCTTGCGAATACCCAGACTCAGGTTACCTTGAAGACACTGAATGGTCCAGCAACAGCTCCCCTGCTCCATTTTGAGGCTGGATATTTGGAACATGAATAATGCCATTAACCCAGGAGAATTAGGTAAGCCCCATGGTTTTCCAATGACTTAGTTTTTGTCTGCACTAATTTTACCTCCAAATCTGCACGTCTGAAACTCCACACTCTTCAAGTCTGCTTAAAGTGATTACGTCTTCTCGGTAAATCTTAGATTGTTCTTTCTTCTGGCTGCAGAGCTGTCTGCCTGCAATTTCTCAAAAGAGAGCCAGGATTTCATATCCATTGGCCCCTGCATTCCTGCCAAAGCCGTGCAGAAATGAGAGCTGCTGCAGCTGCCAGGGTTTATTTACACACATTCCTGCCTCAAATTGAATTAATGAGCATAATATAACTCAGGCAATGTCCTCCACAGCTCTTGTTTCTCTTTGCCCCTCTTGACATTTCTTTCTCTCACACAAACCCTCTAGTAGTCTGTCTTAAATCAGCATCTAAAGTAAAAAAGTAATTGCAGAAACATTCAGGCTGATAAACTTGTACATACCTGCTTACAACATAATTTATGGAAAGCCCAGGATCCCATTAATGAGTATCCAGAAAGTTAAATTGAACTTATTTGCTCTGTTCAATCCAAGTTTGTCAGTTTAGCAACAGACTTCAACATTTAATCACTCAAAGACCCAGCCTTGGAAAGAGCTCTGATGCAACAGATGAGAGGAGCTGATGTTACAACATATCTAGAGTCATTAATGTTCACACACTATATTTAGAAAGCCATTCCTACAGGTGTCTCTGGCTCATTTCCGTCCTCACAAATATGAAATTCTGCACCCACAGCATTAGGGATTCCACCATTAACAAGCCCTGTGGGCACTGTGTGGACACATCACAAACAGGAAGCTTCTGTTATGCTGCTGACCAGACCAAAGCAGTGCTTCCAGTGTGTTACAGCAGAGACAGAGCCCAAAAATGTTTGTCCAGATATTCACATCCATGTGACTCATGAAGTCCATTCTCTCCTGTATTATTACCCTGTATAGAACGTATCTCTTACACATTCTGTGTAACATGAGGCTTGAAAGGCATAGAACAAAAGCCTATACTTCTATTGGAAGACTGCTAGAGAAAATGAATAAAATCTTTAGTGATATATATATTAGCTACATCAGCAACATTCATAAGAACACAGCTGGCAACAGACAGGGTCCACCTGTCCCACAGGGGGAAAAGGATCTTTGCACAAGAATTAGCAGATGCCATTGAAAGAGCTTCAAACTAGATTTGAAGGGTGAAAGGGATTAAACCAGCCTCACTAGATATAAGCCTGGGGGTGCATGCAAAGTTGAAGGGATGGTGTTCTGGTGAGATTCTTTGGTCTGATGTGTCAGTGGAGGTAGAGGATGGAGATACATGCAGCAACAAAGATGCAAGGGTTACTGATGTGTTAGAAACCATGGAAGATCCTGAGAATGGTCACATAGGAATTCAGGCTTCTCCCCCAAAAAGTGGAACAGGATCATTAACCCAACAGAAGCCCATTACTCCAATGCCAATAGCATGAGCAGCAAAGAGGAGGACCTGGGACTACAGCACAGTAGGAGAACTGATGATGCATTAATAGGAACATGGTGGGATGACTCACACAACTGCAGAGCTGCAATGCCTCGAACCTCTTCGATGTGATGTGCAAGGAAGGAGAAGTGGTGGGGTAACTTTGTATGTTAGGGAGCCTTATGAATATCTAAAGCTTGATGATAGTGATGACAGGGTTGAGGGTTTACGTATGAGAATCAGGGGAAAAGTCAACAAGGCAAATAATCTGGTGGGAGTCTGTTACAGAGCACCCAACCAAAATAAAGACACAGACAAAATATTTCATAAGCTGCTGTCTCATGATCACTGGCCTGTGTTCTGTGAGGGAGTTCAATTTAGATATTGGAAATACAGTACAGAGAAGAAGAAACAGTCTAGGTGACCTGCTTAGTGGATGAAGGAAAAGCTGTGGATCTTGTCTGTTTGGACTTCAGTAAAGCCTTTGACACATTTCCCACAGCACTTTCCTGGAGAAACTGTCTGCTCATGGCTTGGATGGGTGCACTGTTCCCTGGGTAAAAAACTGTCTGGACGGCTGGGCCAAGAAAGCTGTGGAGAATTGAGTTAAATCCACTGGTCACCAGCAGCACTCCCCAAGGCTCAGTACTGGGGTCAATTATATTTAATATCTTTTCAATGATCTGGGTAAGGGGATTGAGTGCACCCTCAGCCAATTTGTAGATGACATCAAGGTGAGTGGGAATGTTGATCAGCTGAAGGGAGGGAAGACTCTACACAGGGATACGGACAGGATGGATCCATGGGCTGAGGCCAACTGTATGAGCTTTAACAAGGCCAAGTGCTGGATCCTGCATGGGGGCCACACCAATCCCAAGCAGTGCTACAGGCCAGGGGCAGTGTCTGGAAAGCTGCCAAGCAGAAAATGACCTGGGGATGCTGGTCAACAGCTGGCTGAACACGAGCCAACTGTGACCAGTGGCCAAGAAGGCCAATGGTATCCTGGCCTGGATCAGCAATGGTGCGGCCAGCAGGACCAAGACAGTGACCATCCCCCTGTACTCAGCATTGGTGAGGACACACCTCAAATCCTGTGTTTAGTTTCAGGCCCTTCAACTGCAAGAGGGACATTGAGGGGCTGGAGCATGTCCAGAGAAGGGAAACAGAGCTGGGGAAGGATCTGGAGCACAAGGCAAGTCCTGTGAGGAGCTGAAGCAGCTCCTGAAGAAAGGGAGCCTCAGGGGGGGTCCTTATTGCTCTCCACGACTGCCTGAAAGGAGGGTGTTGAAGGACAAATTTTATTGCTGAATGGGTCGTCAGAAACACACTGCCCAGGGAAGTGGGGGAGTCACCATGCCTGAAGGTATTTAAAAAATATGCAGATGTGCCCTTGGGGACATCTGGCAGTGCTGGTGTCTCTATGATCTTAGAGATCTTTCTCAAGCTTAATGGTTTTATGATTCTATTAAAACTTTAGGGCAGCAAAGAACTGGGGGAGGGTGTGTGTACATCTTTCAATGTTTGAAACGGAAATTCTGAACAATGAAGCAGAAGCCTGCTCTAGCTGCAATTGGCATCAATTGCAAATTTTGGTAACATTTACACTAAACAGAAGTGGTAAGTCCTGAATTCACTAAGAATGAGACAGGAGATGCTACCCCCAATCTCAAGGCTGATCATGATGCTGTGCTTCTGCATATAGACTATTTACATGAGAAAAATCAGGTATTTGGTGTTTCATGCCAAAAAGAAGGGTCCATGAAAAGAAGTGACTGTCTTAAGAAAAAAAAAAAAGTCTGGAAAAAGGAAGGTAAAAATGTTGGCTTCAGGAAAGATCTTGGAAGTAGCAGAAGATCCCAGAGAACAGGGACCTACATAAGCATGAATGCTGGGTTATGGCCAGGGACTTTCACCTCTAGGTGGCCAATACTGACAGCAGAGGCACAGCAAGAACCAACCCAGCTTTCCAGGCCAGCAGTGAACTCCCTGCAGGGATGAGGCGTCGACACCTATGGAACATAATGCTGTAGTAGGAGAATGCAAATGAGAATAATTAAACAGAGCAGGAGCGTTAATCTCTCTGGTCCTGAAATAAACTCTGGTATTCAGGTCCACATAGTCTGGCTGTCATTTACTTTGTCATGCCTGTGACAGTACTCAGCTAAACTTGAGTCCTGACAGGCCACTTTCACTAGGAGCTGATGTAGACTAGGGAGGGCTTTAAACAATTCTGCTAGCTTGCACAGAAAATGTGTGACACACACTTATTTTTCTGGCTTTTAACATCAGGAGACCAGACCACACCTACTCCTCACAGTTCCAACTGTAAATTCAGTAAGTTTACTTAAAAGCTCCCTCTTGGTCCCCTCTCTGGTTATTTCCAACTTTTCGATATAATTCCATGTTCTCCATTAACATTTTCTCCCTTACACACAGCTGAAATCAAATACACTTGTCACTAAACATTTAATGGATCTATGTAATACATTCTAGATTTTTGGCTGCTTTTCATACACCTTTTGATCTGTGTGAGGATGTCAGTGAGTTGAACTGCTCTTCACATACATTCTGAATGAACAGTAATGCTGAAACCCATCAGATAAATGAGATTTTGCCTAGCCCCAAAAAACAGCATTTTTTATAGCTACCTGATCATCACAGCCTTATTTTCAGTTGTTCTGCTCCCCACCAGATACCTGTCTTGTTATTCCATACACTCACTGCTCCCTCCTCCATGTTTTAAAATTTCTTTTTCCATTCATATCAAATTTTTAAAAAGCCCAATGTGTGTGAAAGTGAACTGTGTAACATTATCAGAGATGTTCCTCTGATTTCTGTTTCAGAGTGGACAAACTTCACTTGAATTTGGAAAGGCTTTCCCTGAATTCAGCTTCTGTTGAAGCAAAGCTTGAAGTAATTACCTTTTTTTGCTTCTCTGAAATAGAAATAGCCTAAAAATATCCCTTTTGGTACATCTTTCTTACAAATTCTATCAGGACCCCACAACAAGAAGTACTATTCTGTATGTGGAAATGAAATGCCCAACACTGGTGGTTCCACTGAATGTCCACAGACTGCTGGATAACATGCTGCAAGCAACAGCTTAGACAAACACTGGAACCAGAGCACTAATGAAGAAGTGTCAGAAGAAAATCCCTCTAGATATTTACTAAAACAGATGCCTCCTCCAAAACATTGCAAAAAAGAAGTCCTTGCAAAGGTGATAGCCATGTTTCGTAAACAGTTTGACAACTATAGAATCTCTTCTTTGAGTCACTCACGTGTTTTGTACACCCATGCAATGGCAAGCAACGAATTGAGTATGCTGTGGAAACTCTCACTCCCTCAGCATGTCTTTGCTCATAGCCTATTACAGGAAGAGCTAATGGCTGGTAGGTGTTCATTCTTTTTTTTTCTCAGAAATCTTCTAGAATGAGATAGAAACAATTTCTATCAAAATGAGAATGAGATGAAGAAACTAAGTTTCCACATAATATTGTTCTAGATCTTTTATTTTGAAAGGAACTGGCAGGTCCCAGATACTGAACAGGGTGAGGAGTGGTAAGCAGTACTTGCAGAGAAATGCTGTTTGACACATTGAATTTTGGATCATTTATTGATGATAATTTCATTCTACATTTCAGCCACCGTACTGAATCCTTCCTTCTCCTCACCCAACATCCACTACAAAGCACTCTATGGTACAGAGAAACAATGTTTATACTTGCTTATCTTCTATTGTGTGTGACAGCTCTACTGTCCAAGGTTTCTCTGCACTGGCTTGCTTACTCTACCGTAAGTATGAAATTGCCTTCAGCCATATTCTAGAAAAGGGAAATGTGTCCAGAGCTGCAAGATATAGCTCTGCAAGATGCTCAGCAAGAGGCTGTGGCTCTTAATTGTGAAAGAAACTTGCTTTCCAACATCAACCTGCTGAGAGGCGCCATTGCTGGGCTTTATGCTACAGAGACCAATGGTGGCACACATAAGCAGCCCCTCCACACTTCAGGCACTGTGTTACGGACAGCACCTGTGTCATTTTGTCCCTTTCTCCCACCAATCCTATGGAATTCATACACTAATCTAAAGCAAACCCAGCTCTCTGGAAATGTGTGGACCTGCTCAGCACTGCTGTGACAATACCATGACTCTTTTCCACAGTTCCTACCTTCTGACAAGAGTGGTGGTATAAAAACACCAGCTCAAGTGCTGCAAATACCCAAATGAAAAATTACATTCTACAGGCCAAATGGGTGCAGTTTGACTTCTTGCACCGACTCAAAAGCCTGAAGGCTCTCTCAGAAGCAGCTGTATTTGATTGCTCTTTGCCTGCCACATCTGCCAGCAGAGAAGCAGCACAAGATACCATGGTTGCTGTCAGCTTTTGAGTAAACAGGAAAGCCATGGGGTCCAGGCTGTTCCAACTGACCCACAGCAGCAGCCAGGGTACTTGGAAAGGCTGCAATCCTTCCAGCCTCACTACTCCTGGACCCTGTGTACCTATGTTTGTCTTAAAACAATGTAAGAGAGATCATTTCCACTCCTCAGGGCTTTTTGGATCAAATTTTGACATAATACAATCAGGAGTTAAAAATGATCTCATGAAACATATACTGTGGGGAGGAAAGGGAATAAAGGTATGTTTCAAATTGATCTGGAAATATTTTCCCATGTGAAATAGTTATGCTTGTCTCTTACAAAAATGAATTCCACTAGCAAAGGAAAGAAACAGTGACATGGAGTACAAATTAAGCTAAACAATCAACCTTGCACAAACAAAACTCCTTTACAATATGTAAATTCAAATAAAAATATAGCATGACCCTTCTGTGCCCAAGGAATGAAGGTAAAAACAACATCCCAACCAACCCCCAAATACCTGCTATTGGGCTTACCTGCATTCACAGAAAACAAAGTGACTTAAGTGTGACCAAAGCAAGCCATAAAACTACTAATTCCAACTCACAGTCACCCCCTGCCCTCTGGGATAGATCCCATCTGCTGCACCTCTTACTTTCTAAAGGAGTCACAGCTTCATGGCTATGAGAGTAAACACTCTTTTAAAAACCATCTTATGTATACAATTACCCTGCCACCTTCCTCCCTTTCTGTCCTATTAATTATAGGAATGGCAGTATACTGGTCTACTTTCCTGTCTCTCTCTCTCATGGCCCTCCTCATCGTGCTAGATTGTTTAAGCAACAACAGCCATGACTGTTTGGCTTCTTTGCACTTATTAAACAGAAAAACAGCTTTTACTGAGATGCACACAAACCCTTGTCATACATGACAAACCCACACTGCAGAGCTGTTTGGTTTCCCTCCTTAAGTTTCTAATGCAGAACACAGCCTACATCAGGAAAGCTCTGATCCAATATGGCAAGCCATACGTTCTTAGTTTGTCCTTGGTTGTCAACAGAGCTCAAAACACAGACTTTTTTAGTAGACATGAGTATTAGTACACGCTGCCTCTGGTACAGTACAGTAGCTGCTCTTGTATATTTAAAAGCCAGCTGCTTCTAATTGAGAAAATATGGAATAGGATATCTTCCAAACTTCTTTCCACAAACTTGCAACAAGGCTTTGCTCCTTCTAAATATACGAATAAAGTTATTTGGGGAAATTTTGAGGGACATGAAGCAACACTGAACTCCAAATTGAAAAAAGATGAAACTTCTGAAGCTCAGTCCATTACTACAGAATGATAATTCCATCCTGAGTGAAGGAGTTTGTTCCTCGACACTGCTCTTCCCCACTCCAAAGGCAGTAAATCTGGGTAACTGGCCAATTACACAAAAATGTAAATATTCTGTGTTTCTATGTCAGCTACTGAGTAGCATTAACACTTGTTAAGGATACCCATCTCCAAATGGACATTGCCCAGAGAGTGTGGCTAATGTCCAGGTTACACCCCAACATGGAAGAAAAATCAGCTGACCACCAGCCTGCAGGTAGCCATTCACAACCACTCCCTTCCCTACTGCTCCCCATCTAACACATTCACCTGCTGGCCACAGCTCTTCTGCAGGCCAGGAATCAAGAAGTGAAGGTGAGCACATGAAAACTCTAGAGAAGCCCGAAGGCCAGCTGATCGCCTTGCTCACACTGCCAGTTCCCAAACCTTAATGAGTACTCATGCTTCTGCCTTAACCCTATTTTCACATGGCTCTATATAGGAGATGCCAGCACAATGCTGGGCACAGCTGTACATACAGTCCTGCTTTAAAGCCTTTGTAAAGTATTTCCTAAGGAGAAATTAAGTCTGGGACATCGTTTAGAAATATTTAGAACAGGTTTGTGTCAGAGTTGCCAAATAGGTAAAGGGGCATGTTTTTGGGGATTAGTCTGCACAAAACAACCATGCTTAATCTATTTGTTTCCCATTTAGGACTTATAAAAATACTCATTTATCTCCATTTTTTCATCTTTGTGGTGTATGATATAGTACAACACAACGCCAGAAATCTACAAGTGAGAGATTAGTTTCTGAAAGCCATGTGGACTCATAAAAATGAGCCCGCTCCCTCAACAGATGCTTAAAAATATATGCATGCTTCATTAGTCTAATTTGTCTGCTCAGAGCCTAGTCCAAAACTGCAGAAAATGTTCCAAAACCACATCAAGTGCCACAGAGGCCTCTCTGCATAATAATAAAAACAAACATGATCAGCAGGCATTAAGGACCCCAATCTGCAGGCCAAGTCTACTTTGCATGTAACAGCTGGATGAAGCATTTTCCCTAACCAAAATGTTGACACCACAATGTAATGTGCAGCTGATTGCAGACAAACAAACCGCAATCAGAACAGCCAATTTTCTAACTAGCACCAAACTGTGGAAATATGAGAAGCCAGTGAGAACAACAACCAAGACCTCTGGAAAATGATTCAAATATAGAGAGTAAGACAAAAATGTTCTGGAAAACTCAAAAATGTACATTAAGCTGTCAGCTTTGCAGCATGGATTTGAGAGGGCAGTAATGTGAAACCTGTTTATTTCACTGCAGCAATGATTATTATCTTGCCTCCAGGATTTTTGGGGTTTGTTTCGTGTTGTTTCCAAGTCATGTAAACCATGAAGTTTTCTCACATGCTTCGGTAAGAACTCAATCAGCAAGATTTCAGAGCCTTTCAGATCGAAGGCCAACTACAAAACCGACCACGCAACCCAAACCCATCACACTCTCTTATCTGTATCAGCTCTCTCTCTCAAAAGCCAGCAATAGTGCAACAGCCAAGCCCATCAAGTTAATGCCATACATACAGAAGAATGGGGAGATTTTAAAAGAGCCATAGATGTCTTCTTAACAAACAACTAATAAAAGCAAGTACTGCTACTGTCACATTACATGGGATCAACCACAGACCTCCATTACTGGGATCTTTTAAAAAGCACCTTTAATCCAGGTAAAGCTCATGCACAGGTTCTTTAAAGGTCTTCATAAGCAGACAAATAACCTAGCAAGAATTTGACAGTTTAACTGGAAAAGACGTATCTTCTGTCAAGGATGTGCAGAGTGCTAGGAAATGAAAGCTTGCCATTATAGCTATGAAGGTGGCTCTTATGCGGAGCTGTTTCAACCACACTGGTGATAAAATTATTTGGACTGTGATTTAATGAGTCTTCTCTCAAATACTGTTGTATAAAGGTAACTGGGAAGTACAGCAGCTCCAACTTCAAACTCTCCAGCTGTGAAGCCTCCCAATGACATGCTAAGATCAATATCATTCACAAACCCTGGCTTTGCAAAATGATCATACACAGTACAAAGCAAAAGTCTAAAAAATTAGAAACACTAACCTGCAATTCAGAATAACCACAACACACATCCCTCTCTAAACCAGACTAAATCCCCCCTCCATTGGCCAGAAAGAATGAGACTGATACTCATCTTCCTAAAGGTATTTCCTTAATGGTAACAACAAACAATGAGACAGACATAACACATATTAAGGTAAATAAAATGGAAAACAGAAATCACAGCTAAGTTCTTTCATCATCAACAACAGCAGATGCTTCAGAGGGATGATAGGAATAGCCCTTTCCTGCCACCTCTACTCTGCCTTAAAACATTAAAAATTTCAGGTGAGGAAAGAACATACCTGTTTTTCCTCATCTTAAATAATGATCAAGACTCAAAGCACGATCACTTTCATAACATCCTCCTGTACACATACACATGCTTTCAGGTACAGGTATTTAGGCATGTATGTGGGTGGGAATACCTGCACACACTTTAATCCCATACTTTTCCCATGAATATTATTCCCATTAACCTAAAATACGCTTCAATTTTGATGAAGAAATCAATACAAGAACACAGTATGAGAAGAATATTTCCCATACCATGTATATGGCGTATGTAAGAAATAAGCACAAATTTTAGCCGTCACTACTCCCTTCAGGACACCAAATCTTCAACCACAGGCAAACAAACAAAATACACAAGATTACATGAGGGCAGGACATGATAATTAAAAACGAACTCACATCCTTAGAGCAGCACATTTCTATACTACTTCTTCTAGTTAATGAGCATCAAAGTGAGTAGCTATTTTTATGAACACAAACATCTAATTGTTTCCAAAAATTTGTGATGGTAAGTCACAACTACCAAGAGGTGGGGAAGGGTTCATACATTGTACAAAATATCATTATCTGGAAGTCACCAGTTCCCATTAAAGCATATTGGCTCTAAAGGCAAGACAATGAAAAGGTACCAATTTTTCGCAGTGTCACTGTTCTCTGCAAATATTAAAAAAAAACTTCACTTGAAAAAATACAAATACTCAGATAAGCCAAGAGAGCTACCAAGGGTTTCCTTGTTCTTACATTATTATTTCTGATACTATTAAAGAGAAATTTTGTGTCTGAAAAGGTTCCCCCAAAACAGTTTGCTTCCAAAGTACCAGATGTAATACTACTGGAAAATTTCTATTAAGGACTGTATAAATTTTAATCACAGCGTTGTCTTATGTCACATGCATTCCATTATGAATACTGTAGTGGAAACAGAAGAAATATGCTGACTCTTGGACAGGAGAGAATAAGTAAGTTGCTTTCCTTTGTCCTCAAGGAGGAAAAAGGGTATTATTTTCCTTGTGAGAATGCTCAAGATGTTATGGTCAACAGAAAGGAATAATTAGTGCAAACAGTATAACAAACCCCAGCAGAAACAAAGCATCATTTCACATACTTAGAAGTCTGCTATGCCTCATGCTGACATTTGGTGAATTGACAGAATAAAAAGTTTTGCACCTCCTAAGCCTTCTACTGGTGGCACAAAGTCCTGGCTGGCACAAATGCTCATGATTATTACAGTTAAAATCATCTCCCTTCAAGAGCTATTAGATTTGCATAGTATGAGGATATAAAATATCCTAGAGATGAGTTTATTTGAATAAACAGTGAAGATAAACACTTTCGTAAAGACAAAAATTATTTTCATCTTGGTAAGATTTTAGTACCATTTCTCAAGTCATAGTGTCAGAAAATCAGAGCATGAAAGCAAAGGTTAAATACAAACACTTTCTAAAAACATACTCAAGCAAAAGCAAAACCTTATTAACATGAAGGTTTTGTTCCAAGACTTGTGGTTTTATATGCTGGAGCAAACATCGATGACCAACACACCATGAATTTTGCTTAAATTGCAATAAAAAATAAGAGTCACTTCTGTGGAAAAAAATAAACCAAACCAAAAAAAGACAACAACAAGCTGAAGCCTATAGTCTGACCCTTTATGTTTGAAGCAACAGCTCACCATATTGTTGGTATTTTAGAAGTCTGACAAGTTAATGGCAGCACTAAAGTCTGCTGTGGAGGACAAGTTGCTCACAACTCTGCACGATACTGAAGGCAAATTCCTGCCCAATACATGAAAATGTGATTTAGAGCTACTGATGCTGGAAGTGCTGTGAGACATGTGAAGATCACGAAGTCTGAAATACTATCAGAGGACTCAGGCTTTGTTTGTCAGACACTTGCTGATCCCAGCCTGTCATCTGTCAGTCTCTGCTGTAAAAAGCTGTTCATGAAAATGTATTATACCCTCCATTATCCTCAGTGTTTTAAAATATGTATTAAGCCAGAGCAACAACAAATTCATGCCTGACTGCTCTTGTTGAATACAAACATGGGAGTAATCTCAAAAATCTAACTGGCTTGCCAACACTTGACTTTTTTATTATTATTTTCTAGTAGACAAGGGCATCAATCTAAGCATATTTAGCCAATTTGTCAAAATTATTAGATAGCTTTTCTTCTTTCTGCATAATGAACCACATACTTGCATTGAAACCTAAACATATTACCAAATACATTTTTCTGGTAAATTTGAAAGCAGTTTCACCTCAACAGAACAAATTTTTATTATACATTTATTAAATCCTTATTTGTTACAATTGTTAATTGTAATCCCCTTATTTTAAATACGCACAAGGCTCCTGAGTGATTTTGACAGACTTGCAATTTGATCTTCTCACCACAGGTTGAAATAATGACACTGAAGGAAAAAAATTCACCACCTGGAACTGACATAGAAGGAACAAATCCAAAATTCCTCCAATATCATAATCAGTAACACATCAGCTCCCCATCTGCTTCTGACCATCTCATCCTATTCTTAAGGCAATTCTGTTTATTTGAAATGAATGATGGAAAAAAGCAACAATGTGAAAGCAAAATATATGGAAAAGAAAGAACCCATGACCAAACAAAAACCCCCAAACAAATACAGCATTTTGTCAAATACACAATGTCTCACCAGGACTAGACACTAATAAAAGAGCCGGTCCCACTGCCATCACATTGAACTGAGAATTGTCATACAGTATCCACAGTGCGTATAATCCTGTATGATGTCACTTTGGGGGAGAAAGAGAGTTCTTCTCATGGGGAGATTAAACTAAATGAATACAGGGATTAAGAAAAGGTTAAAATGAAGTCCAAGCATTCTCACTGGAGGACAGCTCCTTTCCAAGCACGGTGTGAGTGCTGAGGAAGCGAAGCAGCAGCACTGGCACAGCAGGGCGCTGTGCTGGGCTGCTGTCCCCAGAGCCAGGTGTTGGTACTGACCTGTCCCAGCATGTCCGGCGCGATGGGGAACGTTGGCCAGATGGCCGAGTACACCCCGAAGAACACGAGCCAGAGCAGCATGCTTCCCCAGACGGCCAGGTGACTGAACTGCCAAGGAGCAGGGAGAGAAGGAGAGTCAACACACGGCATTTGCTCCATTCACCCAGCCCAGAAGTGTTTCCCTGCTCAGGTCTCTGTTGGTCTCACTCAGACCTGTCTGCCGCTCTTGGTTTCGGGCCAGCAGCACAGGTTGTTCAAACAGCATAAACCAGTTCTCTTTAATCTCTGCCTCACAACAGGGCAGACAGATACTCTTCTCAGCCAATCTATCTTATTTGGAGCTCTGAAAACTCGTCAGATTTTCCTTGGAACCATGATTTCTCTCATCTAGTTCCTGCATCCTGTCATGCGCATGCCAGATTCAACACATAAATCAAGACAGAAATTTTCAAAGGCACAGGGCAAAGTTCACATGGACAAATCCCCTTTGGCAGTAAATATATACAAGTCCCATACATCACTCACCTTTCACAGAGGAAGACTCAGTGTTGTGCAATACACTATCACAATCAACATCTACTGATCAACTTTGCTATTAATTTGTTTTAAAGGTGTTCTAATTGACTTATAGATATGCAATACAGTTTATATCTTTACTGATTCTTTAGTCTGTAGACTCACTAAGGGAAAATAGAAGTTCTATTAAATGACCATGAGCACGTCCAGCACAAACTTCTTCTCAGTTGCATTAAAGAAAGTAATTTTTGCTACACACCCAAACTGTTTTTTCTGTACAGGATGATTTAAGTTGTTTTACTTTTACACTGCAGTGGATGCAACCAGTAATTTCAGTTGTAACAAGCAACTGAGCTCATTATTGCCTCCAGCCTTTTTGGGATGCCAACAACTCCTGTGGCTGATGACTTTGGCTCCAATTCAGAGAAGTACCTGCATAAATCTTATTTGCTAATTACATATGAGTTCAGGAACATGGGAATGAATTCACACACTGGTCACTGTGGTTCAGCTCTCGGCTTCATATTTCCTACTGGATGATTATGTCTGTTGACTTTTTGAATGGTATGTCTGAGAACCAAAGAAGTGTCTGAGTATTGTGTTCTGCTTGCTGTGAGATAGATACAACCTTCCAGAAGGAGAAGAGGTTCCTAATCCACAACCACTGAACATCCTCAGTGCTGTGTCTCCAGCACAGGCAGTGAAAACAAACAAGCAAGGAGCCTGCAGCACCAGAGCAGACTGGCAGATAGCTGGGATCAGCCAGAGGCTCTCTCAATGTAGAAGCACTCATCCGACAAAATGTCAGTGGCAATGGAAAGAAAGCTCTTCTAGGCACTCTCAGAAAACTGGAATTTTGACTTTTGCTCAACCCTGAAAGTTGCTGGGCTAATAAGCAAGACTTAGGCCCCTTCCTGAAGAGACACAGTGGGCAGGAAGATTTGTTTTCAAATTTTGCTGTTTATTATGTTTCACCCAGGAGATCTGACCTACAACTACTTCATTAAAAGTAAACAAACAAGAAACAAACCAAACAACCAAAAAACCAACCCCAAACCCCCATGTAACAAACAGAAACCTCTAAAATACCCACATACATGCTTGATTCAGTTTTGATGTGAAGAAAACTAAGAAACTGAAAGATTAATTTTTTTAAAACACTTGGAGGAGAAGAGAGGCTAAAATCCTTCCAGTCCATTTACTCTTCTAAAAACTAGGGACAATTGATGTCAAGGTTCTGACTAGAATCCCTGCCCAAGTGAGAAACAGTTGTGCTCAGCTCCCCAAAGATCAGGTACTGCAAGGCTGCTGCAAGAGCTCTTCTTTAAAAAAAGTCAGCCCCATGCAATGGCAGAACAGCACCAGCACTGCTTTCTGAAAAGGATGTGATACCTTCTCTTGTGCCACAGCTTTCCTCTCAGACAAGTGGACAGAAGGCTCAGGATAGCTTGGACGGGTGCTTCCCTAGCCCCTGGACTTTGTGATCAAAATCAGTAACAATAAAAGCAAGCAGAGAAAGCAATCTCAGACATAGCCTTATTTTGCAGGAAGTGTATTTATGTGGTGAAATTACATCAGGTTTTTTGTCTCGCTCAGATTTTTCTTTTCATTCTGCTGGTAGGACAGTTTTCAATTTTGCAACTCTTCACCCTTTCCAGCTGAGCAGACTTCACTCATTTTATGCTGTCTTTACCTTCTTCTCATGGTTGTCCCAATCATCTCACCTCAGGCTTGTATCTGCCCAAATTGCTTCTCTGATTTTAAAAGAGCTTCTGTATTCTGGAAGAGCCCTCCTTGCCCTGCTTGAAAATGTTCCTTACACACTCACCCACCCAACCTTTGCACTGTTGATTCTCCACTGATGTCTGTCATTTACCCTGGAGAATTCATGAGCAAAACCAGAAGCGTCTCCATCAGCAGTGTAAAAGGAATGACAGAAACAAATCAAATTTCTTGCATACAAACTAGACAGATGGTGTGGCTCTCCCATGTGCTCTGCTTATCTGAAATGGTTCATACAGTGTGGAAAAGCAGTGTGAAGAAACTGTACTTGAGAAAAAGCCTACTGCAGTGTTCCAGATAGGCAACATGTAACATGAAGCTACTCCACTTAACTTCAAGGTGTGGATTTTATTATGCATTGTGTTACCACTTCTATCAAAGCCTTTCTTTCCACATTACCTACTGGATTTAGCAGGCTCCCAAACACTTTGACTACACTATTTATTTAAACCTTTCTGCTGAAACCATCAGGTTCTCCCAAGTGGCAGTGTCCCTCTCACTCTCAAGAACAAATTGCCTGTTACCAATCCACGTGATGATGGACAAGAGGTTTAACTCAGTGTTGTAAATTTAATACTCTTCAAGTAACCTAATGATGCTCTGTGTGTTGATCCACTCACAGCTGAAACTATAACCAACATCAGATTCCAAGACAATGAGAGTCACTGTTTCAAGCAATGGGACAGCATTTAGAAGCGGGAAAAATTTAGAAAAAAGTTCATTCTAAACACAACTGTTCTGTGAATAACAATAATTTCTCTATAAAATGCCAGTGTTATAGAGCCCAAACATCTACTAAACATTGTGGTATCTTTTAAAATGAAGTTTAGAAATCAGGGGATCATGCTTATCCCCAAGTGACTGAAAAGACACCCATAACCTATCCTGGGAAGAGGAGAGAGGAGAAATCAAACAATTCACAGCAAAACAGAATCTAAAGAAGCTCACATACCTTCAATGCACACTTGGCTATATGCTCTTCTAGTCCATGAAGGATTAACTTAAGGATTTTTGCATTTTAAAATGTTGATATACAAGGTTGATATACAGAACTGATGCACAAGCAACAGTTAAAAACCCCAATTTTTTTTCAGATGAGAGAATGAGGCAGAAAATATTAGCATCTCCCTAACAATTAAATAATCCATACAGATAGTATTTCATCTTTAAAAATCAGAACTGACATCAGCTAATTAATCTTCACAATTCCTCTGGGAGGAATGAAATAAAACATTTTACAACTAACAGAAGCAATGAGGTTACAAGATCTAAGCCAAACCCTCCAAGAAACTAGCAAAATAAGAATATGAGTCCCCAAAACAGCTTGGCCTTGAAGGCAGAGAGGGCTTGTTCTTTATACATCGTGAAAACTGAATTCCCATAAAGTATTTTACTGATGTGGAGAAACAGGGACTCCATCAAAATTAAAAAATTAGTCTTTCAGAGGGGCTAGGGGAAAGAAGAGAAAGGTGTTGTTTAAAGGTTTATCAACACAGGAGCAACCCCTGTCCCTGTCCCCTACAGTCTTTGGAGCTCACTGCCCGGCTGGATTCTGTCATCTACCAGCAACAGAGCACTTGCTCACTGCAAGTAAATAGCTCAAATCAAGGAACCAACTTAACTATTTAACATCCTTATTACACAAAAAAAGGGTAAAAAAAAAACCAAACCAAAACAAAACAAAAACCCCTCAACCAACATGAAGTCATCACTAGTTCTTTTTACCAGCTTCATGGATGTTTTCAAAACCCAGTTGTTTATCTGTGGGCAGACATCTTCTGTTCCCTATTGCATTAATTCTGAAGTAACTATAAAATATAAAAGATAATTTTCTTGATATATTTTCTTAAGCAATTACAGCAGTATGTTGATCTCATGTAAAATTTTCTAATTTTTAAGTAGTGATGCTGACAATGCACTTTTAGTATACTCTTCCCACTTCTTTTTCATCACAGATATCGTGTCATCTACCAGTTCATTCTTCTCACATTCTGTACTTAGGGAGCTTAGCAGTCTATCCTTACATGAAAGATCTAATTAAAACTCTGAACTCCCAAATGATTTTTAGCACTTCTTATCTGTATCAATACTCATTAGGGAGGAAGGTGTGATAATAAAACAAAAGACACTGCAAAGTACTTACTCTAGTCCATGCAGTTGTTTCCAAGCCGGCTTTCAGACACACAGTGACAACAACATACTGCAAGGGAAAAAAAAAGGAACAAGACAACTTCATTACTAAGTCTCTCATATTCTAAGGTGTTTACAACCCAATCTCCCCTTTACACCTAAGAATCTACTACCATTTAGCTAGCAATGCAGAAACTTGGCATTGTGGGATGGGGGAAGGACATAGCAGAAGCTATTTTTCATGCATGTCTGGGAAAGAAAAATTAAAAGGAAGAGGGAAAACCATGCACACAGCATCAATTTGATTTCATTTTGCTCACACACTTTCTTCATGTTTATACCATTTTCTCGTGGTAAACAAAAAAGTCGGAAAGAAATTCTACCATTCAAAAATTACTGGGATACACAAACTTACAGTGTAAACTATGTTTCCAACAAATAAATAGTCAACTCCCTGTCCATTTGTGAATACTGCATCTGAAAGAAGAACATAAAAGTGATCACATTTGTTAATAGGTTTAGCAACAGAATGGACAAACTAACAAGGAGATTTTCAGGAGAAAATAACTGCACCCAACCTTGCCTTTTTGAACATCTAAAAGCACTCTTAGAAGCTGTGATGCGATGGTAATGCAGGAGTTGTGCTCAGCCATGATGCTCAGATAGAACACACAGGCACAGCCCTGGCTGCCAGAAACTGACCTAGCAAAAGGGGAAGTGTTCACCAGACCCTAACATGTAATCTGCCCCTAAGAGCTTAGGTACATCAGTGTCACTTTTTCTGTTGCTTTCTGTCCTGCACTACATATTGTCATCTCTAACAAAACTTACTATTTGTGTGCCTGTGATGACAAAGCAGTAATATGCTGGCTGATTTGTGTTGAAAGAGAACTGAATTAAGAAGAGCAGTGAAAGCTTCATCTGCAAAGGACATTTATAAATATCTACAATATCTCACTGGAGGTTAGCTCAGTAACTGAGCAGTATTTGGTCTCCACCCACCCTTTCTCTATGACGTGTGCACAAGGGTAAGTACATACATGTTAAACTATCATTTGGAAGAGCCAACCTTGGCAATACTTCAAATGCCATTTAGTCTCTCTTAGCCCTTGCTGAACCAAACAGAAACACCATGAAGACACATTCAACCATCACGCGAATGCCAGCTGAACTTGTACTTACTGCAGTTTTCAAGCATTACTCAAGCATGAGAAGTACTGCTATTTTCAGGTTTTAAGACAACTTCCAGGAAGATACATGTACAGCAGGGAAAAAAACGCTCAAGATAAAACCTTGGACTCATTCCTAAACACATACAGCCTAGCACAGTGAGCTCCTACTGTGACAGTAACATTTCGCTAAGAGTTATTTGCAAAACTGGATCTAAAGTTCTAAAACAAAGGTGCACTCCAGGATCAGTAAATTTTTAAGCCTATGAAGAGTTCCTGACCTCTGTGGTGAAGACTCTGCCAGCTTACTGGTAAAAACCCTATATATTTAGTTGGTGCAGTTAACCCAAGCTACTTGTTTTGATTTTCTTCTACGATGGCTGCATGTGGCTGTCTCCAAAGAACACACAGGCTGTGAACATTTTCCAGAAGTTGCTAGTGCTGTATCCCTGCTTTCTTTTCAATATTAACTAGTAAGAAATAGCAGCAGATAGACTAGTGACTAACACTGCAACTGGGGCTAAAGCCTGAGACAGCTGGGTTAGGAATTGGCACAGTTTCTAGGCACTGGCATCTGCCTCAGCCCAGCTCCTCCGCAGTGACTTCAGGCATTCACCACATCATTCACAGAGACACACCAAAATTTAAGTCACCCTGCTTGATCCTCTGGTGTCAGTGAAAAAGGTGAAGGGTGCTCAGGAATTCAGTCTCCCGTGCTCAATGAACCCTTCTGGTGCCAAAAGGCTCAGTTTATTAAAAAAAAAGCAAACCCAAACAAATATGAGTTTTGATAGAATAAGCTGACATGACACAGCCATAACATCACAGCATAGCATAACATCACAGAGAACGTTTCAATACTTAAATAAATTTTCCTCTAAGTCTCAGCCTTTTTTAAGTTATATATTTTAATGTAATAAGTTAATGTCTTTATTTTCAGTGATTTCCATGATCTTTCACTTTGGGAGACTACGTTGTCCTGAAAGGAATGATATTTGTAGTAATGAGAACAGCAGGAAGCTCAGTGAACATTCATTTCTGAAGCTATACAAGTGCCCATTCATGGACTAGATGTACTTCACATTCTAAGGAACCTGAGAGGTTAAAAAACACTCCATTGTGAATGGCACATTTTTGTCCCTGGCACTGAAATCCTTCTTGCACTTGGAAATGCAAAGAAACTTGAAAATTCATTCCTCTCTGGGAAAAAAAAAACAAACTAAGCAACATATTCAAAGGAACTCAGTTACCCTCTAAGCTGATATTTCAGTCTTATAACTCTAATTGTTGAAATAAAAAGCACATTACCTATTTAGGAATGGGAAAAACATTTATGGAAGACTATCTAATTTTCTTTAACTATAATCACTGTACATGTCAACCTAAAATTTCTGCAGCTGAATTTTAAAAAGAGCTATTTGAGATTAACATTTGTCATAAAAACAGTGGAACAGAACAACAAAACTCGTCAAATCAACATAAAAACCAACCGACCATAAAAACCCCTTTCTCACAAAACTGAACCTTATTTTAGCTCACATACAGAGGAAAGGGAAGTTGCTTTCTTATATGGTCCATCAGCCAGCGTGTGAAGTTCCCACTGAGGATATAATACTGACATTTTACTCAGCCAAGCAGAGAAACATGAACCTAACCCCCACAAGTATCTTTACCACCATGCCTCTGATGTGAGCATTCATCTTCCCTCCCTTTCCATTTCTTTCACCTCCTCCCTAATTAATCCATCCTGGATTTGCTTAAAATCCGTGCTTTCCAGGAAAGAATTTCACTTGTGAAAAATTTATGATTTTTGATAAATATTCTCTTCTCCACCACCCCTAAATTCCTCGTCTGATCTAACCCTGTTTCTTGCCACAAAGAACAGATTTCCCATGTTTTTTCCCACCCACACAACTACATTGGAAAACTAGGTAGGAACCATATGGAATTAACTAGTCCCTGAAATACCATGTAGTTGCATTACCCTAAAAAGCAAGGCTTAATAACCCTAATTTGTACACCAAAAAGTCTCATTTCCTCAATATCTCTGACTCTTGATCCAGTTTTCTTCCATTCCAGCCAATTCTTTTTTACAGTACTGTGTTTTGGAATGGGAGAATTACAACAAGATATAAAGCAAACAGTTGTAAAGGGAAAAAAAAGGGGGCATTTTGTAGAACAACATTCAGTATTTGGGTAGGACATTTTAACAAAGCAGCAGCTTCATTTTTCACATATTAAAGTCACTATATGAACAATAATTATGTTAAATTAGAATAATTTCAGAAAGCCACCAGACAACTCGCCAAGTTGAGCAGCTACAGACTACTGAACTGTCTGACAGCATTATTTTCTTGGGACTTGTCACGACCCCCCGTTCTGCAAACACACTGGGTTCTGTAAGACTGAACATAAGAAATAATGAAGCCCTTACCATGCTCCAGCACTTTCAGTGGAAACCAGAAAAGAATGATGGAATGGATAAGGGCATTGATGCAGTGACCCCAGAAAACCTGAGGGAAAACAAATCAAGTCATCAGTAAAGTCCAAAACTCTTGACCCCTCTCTAACTCCTAACAAACACATCATTGTGTAGTTTTAAGTCAGAAAATGTTTGTCCTGAAGTGAAATACCTAAACTTCTCCAGGATCTATTTCCTCCTACAATTTCTGCTCTTTCACAAGAAAACACTGGACCAACTTGATCATTTTACTCTACCAACTTAAAACATAATGGGCAAGCACGCTTCAATTTAAGATTTTTATTGAAATAAGGCAGACAGATAGAGACAGCTTCATTTAATTACCTCAAAGAATAATTTGAAGAGGAATTCAGTATCATGAAATGATCCATTTTCATCTAATGGACAAATACTTTGTGCCCCATTGTTTTTAACTTGCAGGTAATGCCATTTTGCAAGAACTAGAGCTTTATATACTCTACAATTTCCTCTCCAAACAAAGCTAGACTGATTCAGAAGGACATTTAGATGTGTTTACTATGGAATAAAGAAAGAGTACCAAATGTTGGCATTTTCCAGTATCTAAATAGCAAAACAGAGCAAAATGTGTTCTTCAAAGCTCGGAAGTCCAAATAAATCAATTCAAATTTTATTATCGAAAAGAACAACTGGAATACAGCTATACTATGGAAAAGCACCCTAGCAGAGAGTGTTATGAGAACATATATATTAAATAAAATCCAGGCAATGGTATCCAGTTCCTATAGAAGTGATACATTCATGACTTATCAGTAACTATGAATTGAAAAATCATACTTAGATATGAATCTAACTTTGAATCAATGTTTATGGATATTTTAAGACGAGTTTCAGGTGAAAATCCAGAAAATCTTTATTTATAAACAAGGATATTTTTTATTTAAATAAAAAATAATCCCTTGGAAAGAACCGGGATGCCGAACAATCACTCTCAGTGACTAGCATAAAGCAGAAGTTGCAGTGGGAAATAAGTTATTTTCTGACAAGAAAAATCTGGAATGTAAGAATGCTTATGTTTGTTCTTGTAGTAACCATATTCCCCTTACCCTTGTGTTGAAACCATCTGCATTTTGAGTGATTTTGTATAGCTGTGGAAATCTAAGCATGCTATCTTGAGTACACGATCGTTCAAAAATTCCCAGAGTAAAGGGTGGCAGCGCTGTGAAAATCTGCAAGGAAAGCAAATACTAATTGAAAGCAGCTCTTAGTTTTAAGTGTATCTCATATAATGTTTCCTTATCTAGACAACAACAAAATTCCTACAGACTTCAGGGAAGACTTACTATTACCTAGCATGTTATTTGACACAATTTTCAATGGTCCAAACAAGTCCAAACATTATTTTCCCCAATCTGTAACTCTCAAATATTGACTTATGAACAAAAGAAACATGAAAGAAAATTCATATTAATAACCAATAAGCTTAAACCCAAGAAGTTAAGCATCTGAATTCTGGTTTCTGATGCACCAGCTAATCCAACAAGGGTCAGACACATCAGACTGCAAAGGAAAGACAACATGTATTTTATAAAATAGCCTTGTGGGAAAGAGTTCCAATATAGCTGCAGTTGTAGCCTAATTAGATAGGCAACGCTTAACCAATGCTAAGTTTACAGACTGAGCAAATGTGGAAATCACATTAAAAAAAAAAATACTGAGAAACAAAGGCCATCCTGCATTATGGTACTTTGGGGATTCCCCTGGCAGGCATGAACTGATAGGAACAAATTAACTGCAGTGTGTGTCTGTGCTACGGGCAGACGCTTGCATGACCAAGCCTCGGAAGCTTTCCAAGGCAGGCAGCAGGACTCTTTGCCAGAAGCAGAGTAAATTAGCCTCCACTGACTTTGACATTGCTGCTCTTAAAGTGTTTCCAGGATCTGAGGCAGCTCATTTAAAGACAGCTTGGGTATCCATGTTTCTTGTAGTGCAGGCACAGACTGAAAGTAACACCAGGGTGCAAGTTGGAACACTAACCTTCATTCACTTCCTTTTACATTAATAGTTTAAAAAACATCACTTTTAATCCTATACATACACGCACATATTTTTAACAGTTTGAGAAGTGCTCTGGAAGTTAAGGGGCAGGTTGGAGCTATGAACTGTTTCTAGGGCATATGCACATTTGCTGTGATCCCCACCAGCAGCACGCTGGTAGCTGGGGAGCAGACAAAGAACAATGTGAGAATCAGTAATTACAACCCTCGATCCAGCAGGAATTGTGCATCTTCTCTCACAAAGTGTTCAACCAGATGGCTAAAATGGCAGCGGGCTGAGGGTACAGAACTGAAATGAGAGCACTTGTCCAATATATTCCAAAGAAGACCATGTTCTCAAACAGCTTTAATTTATTTCCCCAGGTTTCTCGTGTTTATTGGGGCATTTACATTCTCACTTGAAGTAAATCTTCTAATGATTATAATTACAAAGACAAACCTCCAGTGTGAACCAATGCTTACAACACTACTATGATTTCATATAATTTCAAATTTTATATTTTAATGAGAGTACCAATAAAATAAAGGATTAATCAGCACAGAAGAGAGTGACTTAGCTAAAAGCACTTCAAAATCTAACCCTTTCAAATTGTGGAACTTCCTTATATCCTACTAGCACTTGATTCTCAATGAGTTCACACAATTAATTCTAATTTTAGAAAGTACTGACCTTACAAAACAAGGTTTAGTTTCTGATTATAGAAGATGAGTTTTATCCAGAAGCTTTAGGTAGTGTAGATAGATTCATCAAATGTGGTTTAAAGATAATAGATGCAAATATCTCAACAGGAATGACAGAGGCTGCATAACAGTCAAGAAATTGGGGTGAAGAGAATCAAGGGAATGATAAATCCTTGAATAAATATCTTCAGCTAAGAGTATGAAATCTTATGAAATATGGGGGTTTGTGCCATCATTTTTAAAACTAATCTGACAGAAGTTAAGTGTTTCCATTAATACTACTCAGTGATAATTTGCTGGCTTTTTCTGTATTAGCATATATTTGGAATGAGTTTTTTAAAAGAAAAAAATTAAATTTGCTCCCTTCAAAGAGACTCTTCAACACTGACTGCCCTAGAAGCTCAAAAATCCAGGCAGCAGGCCACTTGTCAGTAAATTACAAAGGTAACTCTGCTGAAAACACCAGCACAGGTCTATGGTACGCTATGGAGCTTGGTTCCAGAGATCTTTCAGACCACGATCTCTGTGATTGATTAAATAGCATTACCAATTAAAGTAATACAGTCAGTTTGGCACTTTGCAGGCCATGTTGAAAATCAGAAACCACTCCCAGACTGACAAATCCTGCTCTTGTTTCAAGTGCAACATGCTGGTGATGAAAAATGCGGTGACAAAACTTTACTTTCTGTACCTCATGTAGCACAAGTCAACCCAAAGCAACTGTATAACACTTCTTTCACTGAGCATCTAACTCTACTGGGTCTGAGAGGAAAAAAATTAATCAAAATTCAAAGATTAGGAGTATTTTGAGCATGAACTGTCAGCAAAGTAATCAGTACAAAACACTGAAAATGCTGTCAAAGAGGAAATTAAATTCCACCTAAAACCTGCAGTTTTATGCAGGCTATATTAGGCTAAACATCTGTTTTCAGGGTGCTCTCCAAAATTTCTTTTTGCAATAAAAAGATAATTTGAAATAATTTTTTTCCTGCCTCAGAGTGGATTCAAAATGGCTTTTACAAATGAGCTCACTTTTCCTGACATTCATCTAGAAAAGTTACCTGTGAATGATGGGACACAACAAAATCATACCAAACTCCCAAGCAGTATCAAGTCAAAACATGTAGCACTTACCACATTATACAGACCAATGCACCATCGCTCAAATAAGATCTGCCCAGAAAATCCATTAACAAAAGCGAACCAAAGCTGAAAAAGAGACAAGTTACAAAAAGCTTTAGATAACTCCTGCAGTACACACTGCCATTTACAGTAGAGGAGAAGGATATGGAATAGAGATCACCATCTGGAAACAGATGTTTGTCATGCTCTAAAAATAATTATCAGCAGTGCCAGGCAGTTATTTTCAAGTCCTACATTTAAAATACTGGAAGAGTACTCCTTGTTTAAAATAAAATACTCAGGCTATGGAGCAACTTGCTGCATTTACATCATTACTCTAAAAAAATATTTCTAAATATTTAAAATACTTCCAAATCCTTATCAGTGGCAAATCAACGTGCTTGAAGCCAGAAGACAACCTCATTTCCATCATGGTTGGCACAGACCAGAATTTTCATGATAACTATGCTTGATGGACATTCTGCTTAACTTTTGTTGCATTTTTACAGTCCCAGAATTACAGTGATATCTACTTGCCCATTACATGATTATGATTATAATGTTATTGTCTAAATTCTTAAAACATGATTCTTTAATAAACTATCAATTTAGCAATTAAAATTGGAAGAGGTTACAAAAACAGGCTGCAGAGTCTTCATCCTTTAACAAATTTATAAAACCCAACTAGGCAAGCCCTGAGCAACCTGGTTTGCATTCAATATTCACCCTACTTTAAACAGAGGGTTGGACGAGATGGACTCCAAGCTGCTTTCCAGCTGAGAGGATTCACTAATGACACGATCCCAGGAAACAGCTTTAAGCCTCAGTGCATAAGTAAACTCTTTTCAGCCTTTACTTGGATGCAGCTTCTTTGAGCCTATTAATCTTGCTTAAGCACCTTTTTAAAGCAGGAACTGCTGTACTGGCTAGAAACAAAGTTTCTTAGTGGGCATTGAAAGAAGCTTAGGAAACAATATAACAAAGAAGGGAAAGATAGTTTACCAAGCAAATTGGAAACTGGAAGAACAACAGCCATTTAAGGGTTTCTGAAATAGGTTGCATGTGATATCGTTGCACTTATGAGACAACAAAAGATTTCTATTAATTTGTGGCTATAGTCCCTTTAAACATCCACAATATACCACATTACTTAATTCAAATTAATTGAATATGGAGTGTGAGAACACTCCCTCAAACCACACTGTTTGAACATATTTTGTGTTGCATTTCCTTTACAAGTTCACATTGCACTGGACGCACCAGGTATTGCAGAGCAGTCAAGGGATAACCATGCCCATTCCCTTCCCACTCCCTGAGAGCCCACAGCACTAAGTGCCAGGTGTCTTTTCTGACACCATCCTGTCACTCATTTGGCAGCACTCTCCTATCAGCATCATTTATTCTCTGGCTCACTAGTGCAGTAATAGTGTCCTAGCAGAGCACCTCAGATAACAAGTAGTTAGCTGTACATCATCTGATCCTTTCTCTGCTCCCACCCAAAATGGATATAGAATAATTGGGGGGGGGAACCAACAAAAACCAAACAGAAAGAAAATAAGTCTGCATCAAGACATATCACTGCTTTCATAAAAGCACTATCAAAACAGACCAGGACTCTAACATGGAACACAGGCAACTTAATGGAAGATTAAAGTATTTACAAGCTTGGAAAGAATAGCAAATAGCTGTTCAAACAGGCACTGCTGCAAGACATGAAATTCACAAGCTACACAAAAAGAAAAAGTGAACCCTTTTCATGCTATAAATGTCTGGTCTACGGAAATGTCTGCTAGATGATGCTGTGGATGCAAAAGGCAATTTGAAAAAAATCACAGCAGGAAAACTGGAGACGAGATGAATCTGCCAAAGAGCTACCGCTGTTCACGAACCAGAGACCAGGTTAGTTCAACTCTTATTTCTATACAGCTGTTCTTACAGCTATTATACCACCATTCTTGCTTAAAATCAATCATCAGTTCTAATGCACTCTGTGTTCAAGAAAGAAACAATGACACTGATTCCAACTCATCAGTTCATAGCTATGCTTTGGACAGCAGGTCATCTATTTAAACTTACTTCCTGTAATTTTTTAGGCCTTCAGCTGCTCTTTTGAGTAGGGAGTTTATACTTACTTTTCATGATATTATTCTGAAGTTTGCAATTTTCAATACCTACTACCCTTCTTGCAGACTGCAGTTTACAAGTGCCTTGTAAGCTTTGTTAAGGGCAAACAGCTTCATTCCTTTACTGCATAGCTGAAACGCACCAGCCCAGTACAAACTGCAAAATATTTCTTAGGTTTCCTTTAAAAAGTGCCTCTTTCTTTCCTATAGCCAAACATGCATTCAATTAAATAAGCCTTTAAGGATTCACCTCACCAGCTCTGTCCAGAGAGAGAGACATGCTCTACATCCCAACTTTTTATTATCAGTTCTACTGTATTGATGCCTTGAAGGAATACTCACTAAATGTTGCTCTAAGGACACAATTAATGGCCCAAAGGAGCACACTGACCAGTCACACTCTCACCCTTGCAGTGTTCTAGCCTGTTCTACACATCAGCCCTTCAAACAAAATACATCAAACATCTTTGGTACAAAGCCTGAGGTCCCAAAAAGAAACCACAATTTATTTGGGGTGCTCAAGTTAGGAACACGAGGGTTTCTTCTAGGAGGAGTCACAACTTTAAGAAAGCATACTCCCAGATATTTAGCAATAATGATCTAGGCATTTATCATCTCCAGGCCTGTTGCAATTAATTGCAATGATGAATGAAGGCAGCAATACTAGAAACCATAAATAGCTCACAAATCAGAAGCCTGTCTGGCTTAGTTGGCAACCTGATTGTGCTCTGCTCAGTTTTCTAGATCCCACTGGGCAAAGCAAACATCCCACTGGGCAAAGCAAACTTCAAAGGTTTGGTAGCAAATGATGAGGCCTTTTACAACATTGTCTCATGCTACTTAGCATGAGACAACTTAGCTACTTGGGAAAAAACCGCTTTCTGAAACCATAACTTCCCACAACCAGTCCTCCAGCAAGAAACATGGCTGATTTTCCATCAAGAGGGTGAAACAAAGCACCCAGACTTTGTGTAGCAAGCCTGTGGCTAGAAGACAAGCCCTAAACCAGGAAAATCTATCATCTTGCATTCTGAGATTCACATTTCCCAACAAAAAATATAAGCAATAATGATGACAGAATCGCATAAAACTTGGGAAAAGCAGAACTGCTAGGTTGCCTTACAAAGCAACAGACTGTCAAAGCACATGTGAAAAACACCCCCTGAACAGACTAATTCTTTCTGCTCTGGATGTACTACCTTGCCACAACTGCACTGAGAAAAATTCACCAAAGACCCTGCTAACATCACAATGAGATAAATCAATTATTATAGGAGTATACTGAGATGGCTGTGTCTGACTGTGATAAACAGGTATTTAGCTGTCACTATGCTGAGTCTTCTCCAGCATCTTTCAACACTGAAATAATTTTCTTCTATAGAAAATTTTTCTCCCTAATTCAAAGGCTGATAAAATTTGGATAGGCAAGAACTGACATTCAGAAAGTTCGGTGTCCTCCTATTCCGAAAGTCCAATTTGAACTTTTTCTTTCAGTAGTATCCACACAGGTGAAAATTAGAAGTGAGAACATTTCCAACACTTACACAATTCTTCATGCCCCACAGACTCCAAACAGAAAGCAAAAGTTGTCGCCATTAGGATGCACTGAAAAGTAATGGCTATGCTTTTTTTTTCCACAGATTCACACTATCCAACGCCAGCTGATAGAAAGACTGTGGGATGCTGTCTCATACTTCCTCAATATCTTCATGTCAAGAGCAAATTAAGCACTCTGCATAAAGTACACATTTATTTTGAATTTAATACAAGCCATAAGCTGCCATGCATGGTTTAAAGACCAGCGGTTTGCAGAGAGAGCATGGTATACCGTAAGGTCAGCAAAGGGAAAAAAAAAAAAAAAAAACAACCAAAACCCTCCACACCTCAGTGTTCATGTTAACAAAATGTACCAAACATATTTGAAGTTGCATGAAGCCATGCTTGACTCAGACTCAGGTAGGAAAACTTGCCAAGTCTGCCTGGCTTGCCAAGCTCCAGGGGTTTGCAGGGCTCAGCTCCAGTACTGCTATGAACAAATGGACCCAAAGTTATTAAACCTCTTTTCTGGCTGAAAAAAAAGAAATCTCTTCAATTTAACTATTACCTAGCTGCCAAAAAGCTGGGAAAGCTTATTTGTAAGCCAGCTACAAAATATATATTTTTCTCCCTAGAAAAAAGAGGTCCAATTTAAATGTAAAGAGATTCAGACCTAAGGCTGAAATCCGGGCCGATACATTGCCGTGTTTTATTAAAGCAGATATTGCAAAGATGTGAAAACAGAAGGTACTGTGCAAAAAGAAACTGGAATGTTGCAAACTGAAAACTAGCCCATGTTTCCTGCCATGAAGTGTGGCTGCATTCTTTAAATAAGAAACCCCACTGCTGAAGCACTTGATGCCAGCTGTGATGTGGGCACTTTGCCACTAGAGAAAGGGGAGAGGGGAATAAATCAGAGGTCAGCAAAAGCCAACAGATGGTAATACTTGGTTAATATTGACTTCAGCTGCAGACAAACTGAGGATCTCAAGGTAGAACAGTCCTGCACTGCTGTTTTGAGCCACACAGCACATCCACCTGCTCTAGAGTGTATTTTGAGAAAAGATCAAGTATTATTTTCAAAAAATATTCCCACTCGAGCAAGTTGGAAGGCAATTTTAATTGCATTATTGCTTCATGCATAATTACTGCAAAATTAATGTCTGAAATAGTAGGTACTAATTTATTTAAGTGCTCTAAGGCACTGGGATAGCAAATCATCCATTCTAAATGTGTATATTTATGAAGTCTTGACAATAGACAGCTTAACCAGTACTAGGAATGTTTTCCCAATTCTGCTAAAGGGCACAGAAAGCTAATGCAGTCAGGCTATCAACAATTGCCACAGGCACCAATTATAGCCAGACTGGATGCCTTTACTATTCAGAAATTAGTTAAATTCTCAAAATATCCTCTCTCAGTACACACATATTTTGTATGTTCTTACCAAACAGGCTCATTTACAGTTTACTCAATAAAGCAGGTTTGTGTGTCTCCTGTGCAGTTCATTAATAATGTATCCTGATTTAAAACCTCTCATTACAAATGTCTCTCTCAATACCAGGCTCTTATTCCTGCCCAAATGCTCACAGACTTAAAATAATCCCTTCATTAGAGAATGTACAGCACCAATTTTATAATACAGATTAAGTGTCTTAGTAATAAGATTTGACAGTGTAGGCATGGCTGTCTGAGACTCACTTCATTTGCTGAGGAATATTTCCCCTGCTCCTTTTATATTCCCCCCAGTGTTTATTAATTCTTTGCTGAAAACAGATCGATATTTTACGACAGAAAAGCATTTGCTCTAGGCCTGTGCACTCTGAACAAGTGCCTATTCAAGGTTAAAAATCATCTCCAGTCTTCTCTGCCAGTGTTAACAATTATTTTCAAAGTTCCACGCTGCTTTTGTCTCATTAAAAAAAACAACCCTATGCATTGACTGCAACACTTTGTCAGATAGATACTAAAGCAGCCACTACAATAGAGATTTCCTGCCTTTAAACAGTGATTTATTAAATAAGACTGAACAGCTGTTATTTCTTCTATTTTCTTCTATTCTGTTTCTTCTGTTGCTGACTTAATATAGTTTATATTTCAGCATGTTAAAGACCAGAAATTTTATCAGCTTCATCTTTGTTTACAAAAGAGGCACATGCAGAAAATTTCACTCCTTCCAGGTAAAAATTATTTCTGTGCTCCTCTTCTCTAACTGATCAGCTGCCAACATCCTTCCTGCAAAGGTAAGGTAACAACCAACACAAGAAGCAGAGCAGGCACAGAGCAGAATGGAAGGGGGAGAGGGCAAGAAGAGCTTTGCCCCACACTTAGACTCACAATTCTTATAGTTTCAGTCCTCAGAATAATTCTGAAGACTTGAAAATTAAGTAAGAATTAGCAAAGATCTGGGTTTTTTCTTCAGTGGTTCCCATTAGAGAACCATCATACTGCTTGTCCCAGGAGTTTTGACCACTGTGGGAAGATACCCCTCCTGCAGAACAAAATGCAATATACACCAAAGGACCTTATGACTAAGACATAAGAAGATTGCCTCTTCCAGCAATATTTGGCCCTGAACATGCTGATAAATGTATTTAAAAACATAACAAAGTATAGCAGGCCATGCCAATGCCTTTTGTTGGGTAGTGGATTACTTTTTTTTTTGTTCTTAGAGTTACATAAACATCTAATCAGTGTTCTACATTATCCTGTTAATGTTTACATCAGTGGTAAAATGAAGACACAGCCAATTCAACAGAGCTGCAATATAATGTGGTTTGGTCTTTTTTTTTTTTTTTTTTTTTTTTTGCAATCAAGTAGAGAAAAGGCAGGATATTTCTCCATCTCTTTTGGTGTGAAGTATTCCAGGGACTTAATACTTGTCTAGCACACTAACTGCTGCAGAAGCAAGCCTATGATAACTTGATTAGAAATGGCCTGGCTTGCCAAAGGGCAGATGTACTTGCCAAAAGATGTGGGTAAACTTAGCAATTCTTCAGAACATTTCACTTTTACAAATATAGGCAGCTCTATTCTGAGATTATTTTTCATCCTTCCTTAAGTTTTCTGGAGTATCAAGAAAGCTGACACTGCTGCTCAAGGACTTTTGTACCTATATATGGGACACCCTCGAAGTCACAGAACTCACATAGTGACTTGTCAAAAATCAAATTAAAACCCAGCATAGCCCAGGACAGTTCAGTCAAGCCCTATGAGGATGTAGAGTTTCCATATATCTGCATGGCCAAATGGCTCCTAACCCGCAGCTAGAGCGAGGCTACCGGGACAGACAATGCTGGGAAACTTCCAGTCATTACCCTATAAAGCAGCCAGAGTGTCCTGCTCTGTCTGGGAGTCAGGCTGAGAGGAAACAAGGCAGGACAAGGCTTGTTGTCCACATCTTCCTCCCAGCTTGAGGAGTGAACAGGGCTCAGCTGCTTAGTTGGCAAGCTAGGAACATCACACCAGGCCAAGGAATGGAAAATACGTGCTATGGATTCCCAGTGTCATCAGCCTTCCCTTTACAAAGGTAACAATGGTAAAGAAAGGTTTTCACTGCCATGGACATCATCCTTATGCACACAGCAGCAGTGACTGCAGCGTGGGAGTCAATTCAGTCATGTTAACATGTCTCCAGGGTTGGTTTTTTTTTTTGTGGGTTTTTTGCCTCTCAGACTTACCTAATCAACTACTTTAATTGCGTTCCAGTAAGAGCAATACTAGCACATCGCTGCCGAACTGAGAAGTACAATATGACTATTAATAGCTCATGGTATCTCCTCAGCACATAATCATGACAGACTGGTCTTGATACAACTTTCACAACTGCGTAATTGACCCACATCACCAACACAAGATAAGGACATGTTCCTATATGGTTTTAAGTGATCTGCTGGCTTCTCTGAAGCTATGTGGTATCTTTAATCACTTCAATGTAATAGAAGTGCTTTGGATTTGATATTCTAAATTTGTTAAAATTAAGTATTACTTAGTAATTCTAGTTTCTGAAATAGTACTGAAATAAATGAAAAAAAGAGACAGGAGCTATTTCTAACTATTTCTATTGATAGGTGAGAAAAAGTCAACAGTTTCAGGTAACTACCCGAAATTCTGCTAAGTACTTGGGGTCCAGTAAGAAAACACACACCCAAGAGCAAGAAAAGTAGGATTTGAAATAGAAGATTAGGGAATTGTGGAAGAAAAGATGTTACTACTATAATCCAAACAGGGGCAATGAAAAGAAAGCACAGAAACAGCTATGAGAACCATCAACCAGTCTGGTACTGGATGTAGAAGCAGAAGAAAAGCCAACAAAACACACAGTGCTCCGTGAGTAATGCCTAATAATGCCACAAGTCAAAAGTGATGCTGAACAGACCAAGACTCTTCACTCCTGGGATGTACACTAGGGCTCACTGCAACCCAAATAAAATGCATCACCACAGAATGTAGCAACAAAATATCTCCACACCTCTCATATCCAAGCAAAAACAGACAGGGACCAGAGCTATAACACAAATCTGGCTCCAGAAATAAGCACAGAAAACGCAACGCACCTCCCTGTTACCAAACATTCTGTGTATTTGGGAAGGGGAGAGTGAATGTAGCAAAGATTCTTCTGAATGTAGAAGCATTAGCCCTTTAGGGGTAGAGGGTATGAGGAAGCAGTAGGATAGGAATTGAATTAGAGAAAGAAATGTATAAAATGGTACAAATCATTAAGAAAATGGTACCACTTTTGCTCTTAGTTTACTTCAACTTGTAGCATTGTGTAGCTGGCAGTTTCCATTTGATATATGTAGCATAATAAAGTAGAGTTACCAATCCATGTCCAAATGCATTTATTTATACCTGCATATGACACAATGAGCAACAGCATAAAAATTAACAAGAAAATTAATTCAATGTAGTTTAGATATAGTTGTGCATTCTTATTTCCTGGATATGAACCTTTGCAATATCTTACAAGTAATCAAAATTATTTTAAAATTTCCAAGTATAAGATGCAATCCCAGTACTGACTGAATAAAGCTGATAGTGACCAAGACTCTGACTGTCACTATTCAGCTCCTATTTTATAAGACATTTCAATTCTTTCTCTTCTCACTTTTATTTGCAGAAGTCCCTTATGTTACAGTTATAAGTGCAGGTTCACAGACTTTGCTTTTCTTGTCACCACATAAAGGAATCCTTCTGCAGAGCTGCTGAATTAAGTGTAATAGGAGCAGATCTGTAGCAAGGTCATTTTAGGTCTGGAACCGCAGTCCCCTTAGGATTCCCTGTTATGGCTACGTGAAGGGCCAGGTTTCCCTTGCAAGTCTGTTTTTCCTCCTGTCCTCCCTATGAAATAAAATTCAGTCTCTGTAAGACCTTGAATTAAGCTTTTATCCAGGAAGTTTATATGAAGTTTCCTGACAGCTTGGAACCCAAGGAAAATAGCAAAATTAGCAACAGAAAAGCCAGATCACGATAGAAACTGCAGCTCATCTTCTGTCATACTGACAACAGTAAACCTTTACAGGGGTAATCCCAGGAGCAGCCCATGTTTCTCATTATCCACAGCTCTATTAGCATTTCAGCACAGAGACAATATTCTAGCCCAAAACTACCAGGACACACAATGCAATCTGAAAAGCTTCCCAGTACTTTTATTGCATTTGTTCCATTTTTATTACAACAACCATTTTCTTGGTCAGTGGTGCAATCTAAAAATAAGACAGGATCTAGCATTTTCTTTTTTACAAGCTGCTTTTAAACATGCTACTCCTTCCATTAAGCTTCAAAACTAGTGCAACAAAAGATCTGTCCCCTGCTCTCCTTGCCTCTCCTTTCATGTAGAAAATACATACAATATTGGTAACTTAAGTCTACATTCATTGCTTTACATGCTGGCAAAAGCTAAAAGAATTTGTTCCCAAACATCTTTTGCCAGAATATGAAGCATATTGTAAACATGTGCAATCGCTTCACTGGTAAATTACCTATTGATGTACTCCTCACTACAGAAATAACGTTTGAACTTCTTTAGGAAAATGATTAGCTTGCTTTTCCTGCAAAAGGTACAAAGAAATTCTTGGTGTGTCTTTAAAGCATTTGCTGTATCTTCTGATAGAGTTGTGTACAAAGAAAATCAAAGTAGCTAGAAAAACACCTTAGAGAAGAAAAACCTATAAGCTCATGCACAGGCAAAGCATTCATGTGATTCCCAAATTCAGACCAAGATTTTCATTGAGTGGTTTTGGGAAGGTACTGCACACTCACTATATTAAGCATGCAATTCTACTGTACTTCTGTACAATGTACGGGGGACAGGGTGGTGATTTCAGCTGCAAGTTGAAATAAATATTGCTCTGTTTCAGAAGCATGAAAAATATTTTTACTCTAAAGATGGCATCTTGATTGTGACATAATTAGGATCATTAAACCCAGGCTGCTATAGCCTTTACTTTAGGAAGTATTTCCCAACCTCTTTCCCTCAAGAAGATAATATTCAGTAGTCTTCAATTAGGACACCGTAGTATCTGAACAAAAGGAACATGTGTTCATGTTTGAACCTGATACTAATAAGACAAACATGGCAGAGGATAACTCCACCAAGGACAAAACATTTTTGTGTCAGCACCTTGCACAGGTCCTCCAGCCTTGTGCAGCCCAGGAGTTAGAAGTGTCATAGACACAGTGGCTCTGAGGTTGGGGCTTTTCCTCAGTGTGTTACTTTCAAAGGAAACACCCCCCAACTACGAATGGTAACTTCTGAATTGCAAGATCACTGATGCAAGTAACCACTTGCCATCTTAAAATGATCTTAAGAGCTAATATTATAGCAGTGAAAATGGATTGGATAGTGTTTCTGGGGATTAAGCAAGATGATAAAAAAAGTTTTGGGTTAAAAGCATTCATTACATTTATAATTTACCTGAAAAATATGTAGTTTACTAGGGGTAGAAAGCCTGACAAGTAAATTCTGGATGCATTTCTCCAGAAGTGGTTGGATGTGGCTGTGTGTAGTGGTACATTTTCTGTTGTTAAAATTGAGTGACTGAGACAGAACCCAGTGTAAAGTGGTTTAAAGTTTCTTGTAATATTTGAGCATTGCAAGCGTAATAACGAGCTTCTCCCTCTACCTTTCAACTTCCAGAGCTGAAATCCCCAAACAGTGAAGCAAAGGCTATTTCTGACATCCTCTTTCTCTTCATACAGTCATCCAAACTATAAACAAATGTTCCCTTGCCTGCCATACTGGCTTCTCTACACAAGGAAGCTACAGTGGTTTAACTGCAATGGGATTGTAAATCCACTTAAATTGCTTCCAAATGTTCTTTGAATGCACTAAGCCTGATTTAAACTGAAATGATAGCCCAGATCGTTTGTTCCACAGATTTAAAACCTCCATTTAAAATTGAGTTGATTGTTGTGCTGCAATATGGAAGACAATCTTACATGAAACATCAAGTCCCTGTCTCTTGTGATACCTTATTTGAAGTTGAAATTACCCTGAGATAATGCTCCTGAGAGTCTGGAGGCTGGGAGAGCCCTATGCAGAACAAGGGGGACTTGCTTTGCTCAGCTCTAGATGGGTCTCTGGTGTGTTTTGAGCATGCAATAGCTATGTTGTGTTTTTTAGTTCTTGCAGAGAGCTGACTGCCAGGCTTATGGATATGGACTGTCTGGTGTCCACACTGCCCAGCATTAGCACCTGCAGAAATAGTAGGCTGATTGTCTTTGTGCTTGGTCTGAACAAGGCCAACTGTGTGAGGTTTTTTTACAAAACTTAAAACTGCTGGAAAAAATGAGGTTCGGGTTTAAAGCATTAGTGAGGTCTCATGTTGTGGATATAGGGCAAGATAAGAGGATATTTGAGGGTACTAAGCCTACCAACATTACTTAAAGGACTACATGTGTTGAGAGTGACAGTTCGCAGACTAGCTATGGGCCATATGCAAGGAAAAGTATTTCATAGCTTAAATGCTTTTGCCCCTGGATAATCTTTCTTAGGCTTAGATTAAAAGACTACTTCTCTTACCTCTTAGCACCATTGTTTAGCACAAATATTTTTTCCCCAATCCTGGCCCCAAAAGATCTGGGATACCACTCTGTTTTGTATATATTGGTTACCAGTCATATTTTCTAGGTAGAGCTGATGAAAATCTGTTGTTACACCAAAATGTTCGATACTGCCAACTAACCAGCTGGTTGACGCGCTGAAATTTATGGAAGACAGCCCCTCAGCTTTGACTCACTGGTGTCCTGTTCATAATATTCCTTTCCCTTCCTTGCCAGGTAGGTCCTAAAAGATAAACCTGTTGACTGCTGCACTATCTTCTGCTTCATGTAACAGCTTGCACTGGAGCCCAGTGTTTTGAACTTACCTAAAACTCACAGTGAGAAGTTCTGGGCTGCCCCCAGAACACAGTGCACTTGTTTTACATCTTTCCGGACTTCAGATACCAAGAAGCAGACTCCAGGCAAGAAAACTTGTTATTAGATTCCATAGGAGCTTATACAAGCTTTTCCCTTCTGTCCACTGGTAGAGATGCAACCAGAGATTTAACAAAGTAAGGAATTGCCAGGTCTACTTTTTAGTAAGTTTTCATATAACAGGGTGCTTCTCTGAAAAAAATCTGTTTATATGACTACTTTTGAGCACCGAGAACTCTGAATATTCCATAATTAAAAAAAATGAAGAACACAGCACCTGTACAGCAAATAAAGAGCATACATTTGATATGTCAAGTTACAGTATGGCACATGTAACACTGACTCACGTTCATTCTCATGGACAAACCTGCAGGATAAATTGCATTTGTACTCAAAACCACGGGTCAGATTTTCCCCAAAGAACAACAGAAGAAGAAAGAATATATTGATAGTTACAGGCTTAAATTGCACTATATGTCTCTCACATGTGTAACACACAACCCACAGAAAAGTTTTCCATTTGTACTGAAAATTCAAAACCTTTCAAGGTTATTTTTAATACAGCACAATTACTCTTCTCAACACAGCACTAGATCTAGAGTTATAAAAAACAATTTCAATGTTTTATAAAGATGAACCATACACTGTGAATAAATCTATTGCTGCAAAGTAATTTATACCTTGGCTAATTAAAAAAAAAAAACAACAAACCAACATACGAAGTGCATCACAAAAGGACATTGCAAGCTATTTCCCATGACTGAAAGGTCTCCTACTTGCCATAGCCATTACAGACATATTTCCCTTAGCCTGCTCTGCATGCTCTACCATTAACCTGACAAAGTGAGAGATATTACAAGCAAATTATTAAGATTCCAATTCTCCAAAAAGCCAGTCGTTTCACAGCAAAGCGAGCACCTCACCTTTTCACAATTACATTTTTATTAATTCCTCACACATCTTTTACCAGATTAAGACAAAACAAAACCTTTGTCAAACTGATAACACTTATGAAATGATACCCTAGTTGATGCTACAGTATAGTAATATGATCAAGTTACTAAGATTTATGGAAATCTTAAAATAACCTCTTAACTACACATAGCTTATTTATTGGTATTTGAATGCAAACCCAAACCTTGCTCATGAAGACTTTAGTCTATAAAAGTAGTGAATTAGACACTGTCCTTGCTAATAAGATTTATTTTTTTTTTTAATATTAAGGTTTGAAGGTTCTAAAGTGTTACTAAGATCACTGCCTTCCTGTCAGGCATCAAAATACAAAAGCCAGGGAAACAGCAGGGTTTATACCTCTGTAAAGGTGTGGGTTTTTTTCCCATCCTGACATCTGGACTGTATAGAAATTCACCTGAAATAAAAGAACCAGCAAAGAGAAGGCAGTTTCTCTCTTCTACAAAAATTAGGATCCAAACATTCAGATGGGTACCTTGGGAGAATTTTTGAGAAAAAGTCACAAAAAATTTGAAAAGGGGAGAAAAATGTTAAAATACTTCAAAATGAAAAGTGCCTTGTGCTTCGCAGTGGTTGCTGCTGAGAGTGAAGCTTTTTGAATTTTTTTTCTTTGTTTTTTTTTTTTTTAGTAAAGCTGACTTATAAGCCTTGTGCAAGGAGTTCTACAGTTGAATAATTTAGCCCATGGATGATGCTTTATTAATGGCACGCTTCAGACATTATCACTGAAAAACTGGATGGAAGCTCAGAGTCTGGTTTAAGACTACTTTTATTTCCTACATTTTCAAAACATTGCATGGGGCTTTAGCTGCACGACTCAGATGAACTTAATGAGAGTCATGCAGCTATGCCTGCATATGCTGCTTTGAACGTAAAGAAGCGCTGGTTTGGGTTCTGCTTTCCTGAAGCTCTCCCTGGAGTGATTTAAAGGTGTTTTTCCCTTTCAGTCTTTTCTCTAAAGGTCTTCTACACTTCACCTCACCACGTCTGACAGATAAAGAGATGAAAACTCTGGACACCTTGTTCTTTTGAAGACTTCAGCACTCTGACCCTGTGTGGTACCATGAAACCAAACAGTAAACTTCCAGGCAATTAAATTCAGCCTATTGTATGTATGTGCTCAATTTAACTGCAGTGGGTTACTGCAAATCAGAACAATGCTGTGGGCACTGAACAGAGTTACCACTTGGTATCAACATATGTCATTTATTATGATTGATTACTATTTACTGTAAACCATTTTAATGCCCACACGTGATCAAACTAAATACAGGTTATTCAGGTTCAAATCAAAACTTCAGTATATAGATTGCATTAGACATCATACATCTCTACTGGAAAGCCATGCTGTAAATCATACATGAAAGAAAAAGAGAACCATACATGATATGTATAATTTACAAGTTATTAAATAAAATAATTTTGTTATATTTCTGTTTATAAGGTATAAGAATAATGTTACTGCATTCTCATCTTCTAAAAGGTAAATATTTTCTTTTATTTTCTTTAAGCATGAGGATTCATCTTTCCTTTTCTGAGTTTATGAATTGCCAGCTAAAGCAAGGGCCCACCCCAGTCAGGTGGCAGTCTGCAAATCTGCCTTCAGGTCCAGACAGATTAAACCCAATAAAGAATCAGGACTTCACTGTAACCTCTCAATTTTGTAGTGACATTGCAGCAGAAGAGTTTAGTGGAATATGAAGACTCACTTTTACATTTTAATACAATACAATGTTCGTATTTTATAGAAATAAATTATACAAGACACAATGTAAATACTTCCGTTTGTAACAAGTTCTGAAAGAGCAAGCAACACAACCAGATATACTTCAGGGAAGCCTAGATCAGAAAACACACAAATAATGTGAAGAAAAAAGACCACCTGTGGTAGGCAAGCAGGAATAACTTTAGAGATCAAACTACTGCAGCACAAGGCTGCCTTTCTTCATAGGAAAAAGACTGACATGTACACCAAAACTACTTATGTGCAAGCTACACTTCTGAATTGTATTCATAATCTAATAATTACAAAAGCCATGACCCCCTAGAAAACACCCTCCAGAAGTTTAGAGATCCTTCTGATCCTGACATGATAGAGACTATCACAGGCATGACAATGAGCTTACCTTTCGGTAAGGTTTAGCCAGAATGGATCTTCTTCAAGGTTCCAGCATTTCCTACAACCTCCCCAGGACTCTAGAGAGACTCATTCTTACTAAAAATGCAGACACAGTACATCCTGTGTCACCCCAATGACAATCTGTCATCCTTCAGGAATTCCCTGTCAGTTTTGGATATTATTAATTAAATCATTCAGTGCCCTGAAACACTATGGAATAAGATGTTCCGATATTCAGGTGCGCTAGGCTTTTCTATTCTTTGTGAAAGAGACTGGGTTTAAGAACATGTCCAAAACCAGGTTAGAAAGACAGGCAAACAACTTTGAGAGATAATGTGTCACCAGTGCATAGCAATTCGGAAAAAGCATGAAACAGCCAAATACTCCCCCAAACAATAAATATGGCATTTTCCTCCTAATTTAAGTGACTACAGAAAACAAAAGCTACTGAGGGTTAGTTTTGTTGTTTCTACCAACAAGATAGCTTTTCAACAAAACTCTGTCATCCAACATTAAATCAATGTCACCTCAAAACCATGCATACTTTCTAGAAAAAATCCAAATGCTGTATCTTCAAGCTCTTCTGGACCATTTTGTCAGTTTACCTTGAAGTTTATATTACTATGCAAAGCAGGTGTCAGTACAACAGAGAAGTGACCACAAATGACTTATAGCTGCAAAACTGTTGTTCTAGGAGAAAAGGGAACAGTGAGATGGCTGAACATTTTAACTTTCTTTTCAGCAACACCAAATTGAAGGAATATTTTATACTCATACCACAGAGGCAATTCATTTGGCTGCATTAGTTTAATTTTCCTAAAGCTATAGATAATTTAGAAGATTTTATTCATATAAAATTTACCATATTATCCTTTTTTCAGATTTTGGGAAACGACCACCACAAATGGAAATACTGAAAATATTAATTGCAATATCCTTGTTCTACTTTATTCCTTTTAAATTTTCATTAGCAACTGATTTCTTTTAAAGATGAGGAATACTGGGAATTGCCAAGTCTGACACACTGCAACTATAGTCTCCTGTTGTACATACAATAGGGATTTCAAAATAGTTTGGGAGCAGGTTTAGGCAAGAGTAATGCAAACATAGAAATAGCTCCTCTTTGAGAAATACATCAAGGATACAAAGAGACACGTGCATCCAAGGGATTCAGTTTTAAATGCTTTTCAGGAAATAGCTAAAATTTACTAATCATTAATAGAATATGCTAAGCCATTAATTCTCAAATGGAACTGTGCTGGACTTCCAGCTATTTAAAACACTGAAGAGAAACTTTAAGTCTGTTTTCATTTTGGTACTATTACAACTTGTTTTGATTTTTTTTCCCTACTCCTCTTCCCCAGCATAGTGGAACAGCTGTGACTGACAACTGGTATAAAAGTACTTTCTGCTTTACAGCAGACATTAAACATTTTTATGGCTGGTAAAGCAAGACACGTTCAAGTGGTGCACACACAAACATGCACATTCAATTTAGAAGGAAGCCTTTCACGGCCTGGAAAGAAAAAAAACGACAAGTGCTACAAAACAACATGTGCATTTCTAGGGCAACACCTTAAACCTCTAATTCTTCTCTGATGTAGTTGCAATCAGTCTCAGAGGATACAGCAGTGAGCATCTGAACAATGCTGGTATTACCCCAAATTATTTTTCAGAACTTCCTAGAACAGTCTGGCAAAAACAGGTACTTCATGATTTTGGGGACACTGCTGCACAATCCAGGCACTCAGTGGGAAAAGTGCACAACCCACAACATTTACACCAGCTCTGCAAGTGTTGACAAGAGTTAATAAGACTTTTTTTTTAATTTTATTTTTTACAGTGCTATCCCATAAAACTACTGTCAGTAACAAACTCCACAAGACAAAGCCAGGAGGATTTCAAATTTGCAATGGAAGCATGAGCTATTTAAATGCAATACAACAGCCATTTTTAGGATTTCATTCTTCACATACTGTTAAGCAGGTTGTCATCCGCCAAGACTGCTTTTTGAAATGAGGTACATACTCACTAAAGAGTTGATGTGACTGATGCCAGTGGAGGAGGAGGAAATAAGTGAGGCCTGGCAGGTGAATATCTGTTTGTCCACATTTATTAGTATTAAATACTAATTGCCTCTGTTCAAACAGAGGAGAGCAGACATTTGCCGCCCACCAGAGTGGTTTCCAGACATAACTCCAAATGCAGAAATATGATAATTAAAGTTTTATCTATCTTCATTATTTTTAACATGACAGTAGATGTAGGAGTACTGCTAGACTTTATATTATAGACGTGTATGCAGTAGCAACTTTCCTTACAAATGAGAAATTTAACCATGGGCTTGCACACAACCCCAAGTAGAGTTTATTGTAGCCAGCATTTCTATGATTTACGGCTGCTTTGGGGCTGCAATAAAAATGTGCAGATTTGCATTTTCATAAGAAAGGAGTAACAAATTTAGTAATGAATCTCAAGTGGATACTAGTGTGGGTAAAGGGAGCACGTGAACCTTCCTATGACATGATTTCCCACTGACACACCAGGAAAGTAAGTAGGAAGACAGAATCAGTCAGCACAACCAAAACACCCACCCAAGAAACCAGAGCCAGTCACCAACACTCAGATTGTGACACAGTCAGCTACATGAAGAGTGACAGGCAATGATCAGAGGAACTGGGCTGAGCTTCACAAGAAAAGAACTCTCTGGATATCATCATTTACTGATCTGACAACCTGCTCTGTAGGGAGCAAAGCCATAATAAAAAATAAAAAAAATAAAATCAAACTTTTGGGCAGACAGACTTTCATGCTCATGAGTAATTCACAGTGAGCATGGTTATCCTAATAGTGAACAGAAATAAGTAGCAATCATTAGAAACCTGTAGGTACCAGCAAAGTATTTGGGTGCCAAAACCAGCATGCTAAAAGTTGCATTATTCTGTGTATTATCCTTTTTAAAATGCAAACAAGGTAAAGACTTCATTGCTGAAGAGGCAACAGTAATTCTCCTCAGGAAGTGAGATAAGTTAGAAGGGAGACTTTTGCTCCTATCCAAATGCCACCTCCCCTCCCCCCCACCAAACTTCACTTTACAAACCCCCCAGAGACCCTTCACAGACCACCAACGCACACTCCCCTTCCTTCACCAAGTACAAGAAAGGAAGGTTTGCCAGGCTTACTTGTAAATTTTTACATTCCCAAAAGACAAATACATATGGATTTCCAATCTTAATCCATATTTTAAAGTGTTCCACTTTCATTCTCATGCCTTCCCCACAACGCTTCCTCAGCACTATTAGCTTGAAGAGAAAGGCAACTCTCATGTCTCACATCCCTTGAAGCACTATCCTGGTTTTAGGTCACATTCCTGCTTTTTCCCTAGATTTACTGCTCCCACCTTCTTATTTCAACTCAGCATAAATCAGCAGCTGCTTAAGAAGTAGTAGTAACTGCTTCCAGAGAAGTAAAATTTGCCAGAACATGCTGTGCTATCATTTTATCACTCCTCCATTGCAGAAAGGGCTTGTATTTTAGCACAAACCAGCTCCTCCTTGTTGCCCAGATGGCCTAACACACATTCTTAAAGATTTCCACATCCATACACCCCACAAATCACACACCATAAAATCCAGTAACTGTGCATAGATTTTGCTAAAATTACAGTTTCTGATACATTGTCAGTTTTTGAGACATTACAGCATCTTTATGTATATGAAGAACACGTGACTGACATAAAGAAATGGTTTTTTGTTCCTATATGTCTTTGGGATCAACTACCACTTTTCAACTTCCTTCTCTCTTCTTCCCCAGGCCTGTGTTTGGAATAATCTTTGATTGACAGATACTCAGACAACCCAAAAGAGAAAAATTGGTTCATTTTAAGTTCCTAAACAGTTATGCCACAGAGATTACTAGGGATATCATGAACACCAACTCACACCCTTTATTTGCTCCACCTCCCCAAATTTTTTGTCTTTTGTGCAGATCCACATAAGCAAAAGCACCCATGTTAGCTTACTAAAATAACATGCAAAGTCTGACAAAAGTCTGTACCTCTGTCAGAAGAGCTGGTCCTTTCTCTTGCCTGAGGATTCCTGCGTACATGGGCTGAATTCTAGCCTTAAAGAGCCCATCCTGCAGCTGTGCCAATGCCTTGGCAAGGAAGAGAGGAAAGAACACACCCCTAGGGAGACATGAAGACCAATTGCCCTTTTTAATGGCAGTGCACATTAAAGTTGGATTAAAGCACAGCCCAGTTGTGGATCCAAGTGATGGTGAAATCACAGCTCAGTGACAGGTAAAGCAAAATCTGTGACACAGCAGGAGGGACTGGGACTTTCTGAGGGAAGAGATCTCTTGGATGTGAGCACTGCACAAAGCTCCCAGTGGAGAAAGCTGCTGGACCTATTGCAAGAATGGTGTGGTACCACCAACACAGACTGCAGCAGGCAAACAAAGACTAATAATGCCACTATAGAAGTCACAGCTCGAAATTTCCTAGATACCATGCATTTACATATTCAACAACAACAGTAAACAAAAGGAAAATGGGGAAAATAGAGCTCCTCAACAGTCTAGCCCTATACTGCCCATTAATCAGGACATATTAATGGGTATAAACACATTTCTGAGTAGTACAAACCCACATGTCATTTTTAAGACTAATGAATACCAGCTGACACAAAGCACAGGATGACTGTCAGATTGCTTAGCTGCTCCAGACACCTGTCACTCCTTGGCAACAAAAGCGAAAAAAGGTCAAGACACTACTAGCAAAACGAAAAGGGAGAATTACTTTTCTACCAAAATTGAACTTGACAGGAACCATCATCAGATATAATGCTGAGAGGTTCAGGTGTTATTGTCTACTGAAGGCTTAACCTTCTGCTGCTATTGAGCTGTCTATGTATTTTAGTCTGTTACCATTAATAAAATCAATCTGCATTCCCATTTACTAACAAAGATAGCATTATTTGGGGTTGGATAAGAAAACATAGTATTGGCTTCTTTACTAACAAATAGAGTATTTATGCATTTCATACAAAAACAGGTAGACTTTCACTGAATCCCTGCCGAAGCTAGATGCCGCTAAGGCTAATATATTCCATCTCCTTGCTTTCCAAATGCATTCATGCAAAAGCAATTAAGGAAAGAAATCCAGCAAGAAGAAAGCAAGCAAAACACTTCTGTCACATTTAAAAGCTGGCAGACCAAGTTTTGACCTTCTTCACTCTTCTGAAAGCAGGAAGCCATAAGTACTTCATGTCTTTGTCTTGGTGGAACAGAAACAAATTGTAACATACACCCAAACACTCATCGAGAACACTTAGCTCTTGCTTTTCCACAGAATGGGCCCCTGTGCCTTTTGGGGTATAGTTTTGGGGTTTTAGCTTAAGCCCATGATTACTGACGTTGATATTCCACATTTAAGTTTTCCCACAAACATGTGTTAAGAAGATGGCTGTCCCAGTCTTCAAGTACCAGTCCTGAATTTCCTCTCCCTTGTCTGACATGGCCTCATTTCACTGGACTATGAATCCTGGCTCAAGAAACCCATTGGTCCAGGATCCCTTAACTTCACAGCAGTTACACTCTAATTGCAATGGCTCACAAAAGGAATCAGGTTCCAAATAATGAAGAAAAGAAGTAGCACACAACATTATGAATTGTCAATGGAATATCAGGGGCATGAGCTACAACTGACTAATTTTTGACATCTCATTGAAGAAAAGTGGGTAACTCAGAAGTATCAATAAATAGCATGATTTAGTGCATTTTAACACATTCCAAATGGTTTTGTTGAAAAGAGATGAAACCAATTACACACTCTCTAGAGCACAGAAATAACCAAAAGCCATCTGGGTCGACTCAACAGTGAAAAGAGAAACTGTTTTGTACAGGTCACTCAAAGCTGTTACACCTGCTGGGTGCTGTCACACGGGCCAATGCCTCCTAATGCCCATTCAATTAAGTGACACGGGATTCCCACACAGGAAAGCAGACGCTCAAGGGTGTAACACCTTTTTTTAAAGACAGAGCTCTATGGCAGGATCTCCTTACAGGCCAGACATCCCTTGGGTCAAATGCAGTCAAACCACTGAACTGGTTTTACAGTAGAAGAGGCTGTAAAAGCACATTTGAAAGCACCACCTGTGCTGCTCCCGCTTTATGCTGCATACTGATCGTGGAAGATATGATGTAGTTCTTACCTCAGACCCTGCTATAGTAAAAAAATTTGGTTCAAGACCTTGGGCAAACAAACATTTCAAACCGATACTCTAGATTTTTCCTTTGACAAACGAAGATACATTTTATTTTAAATCCTTCACATGCATTTAAACTAGGTTACAGCTGCCTTTTATGCATCCCAAGATAAAACAATCTCTAGTGGTTAATTAGTGAAACTGGATAGAGGTATTTTTATCAGTGCTCATCCAAGTAAAATGGCAAAATTATTTTCTAGCAGCATTTAAAAATAGAACCTGTATTCAGTTAAATTTGTTCTCTGACCCAGCTTCTTTGGGTCATGAGCATATAAACCCAAAAAACCTCAAAATAATCAGGACCAGCTCAGTTCATGATACAGATACTGGAAAGAAATTTTATATTCTAAAAATTTTGTGACCCTACATTCCTGAGCTAGCATTCAGAAGGATTTTGGAGCTGTCTATTTAGTGGTATTAAGACACCAGGAGTTATTAATTCATCAATTACATGCATCTGTACTAAAAGGACTCACTAGAAAATTTGACCTTTAGAAACATACTCCAGTGATGCCAGAATAAATGCCCTTATCAACAATTAGAAAGGAGAAGTTGCCAATGAGACTGCTGTTGAACAGGAGCTCACATAAAATTAGCTCTTTTGCTCAACTTGCCAAGAATGAAGATGCAAAGTATGAGTAAAATGCTTCAAGGTGACAAAATTGAACACAAGATAGAATGTTTCAGTGTTATGATCACATCTCTTACGCTCAAAAAATACCAATCTGTGTAGCCTGACCTTACTGCTGGCAAGCAGCTGGCAGCCAGGCAGACTTCAGTTCAAGCAAGGGAAATGCAGCCCACACAGACCAGCACACTTCTTGTGCTCACACACAACAATATCCTAGCATGTGGCTTGGAACAAATAAACTCCTTTTATTTCCAAACAACTGCCCAGAAAGTAGAAAATGCAATTACTATTCAGTCACTTCAGTGGGACTTCTCACAGGCACATCACCACACATTTCCAAAATTGGGCTCCAAGCTCAATTCCACATTGTGAAATTGCACAAAAGCAATTGATTTGTGAATCAGTGTTATACCTTGTCTGCAACATTTCCAAACCCTCTGCCACTCCAAAAAAACGTTTTACAAAGAGCTGAGCAAAAAGAACTGCAGCAACCTCCATTTCACACCGAGGCTAAGCAGTGTTTTTAAATACTAGGATAACATCTGAGTTTAACTGCAGCAGGTACAAGTAACTGAGTACAAGTAATTCTGCTATTCTCTCCCCTGGAAGACTAAAGTTTTCCAAGCTGTATTAAGTCACAGAATACACACACTTACATGGCCATTTTAATACCAGTGCCTCAGAGAATGAGACTCCCTGTTCCAATTGGTCAGTAGTCACTGGCGCCAGGCTCCTCAGCCTCCTTTGTAAGCATTGTGTATCACCATTCCCAAAAACACGGATCTCTCCGGTGACCAGTGACAGGACTCGAAGGAACAGCATGAAGTTGTGTCAGGGGAGGTTTAGGCTGGATATAAAGAAAAAGTTCTTCACCCAGAGGGTGGCTGGGCACTGGCACAGGCTCCCCAGGGAAGGGGTCACAGCACCAGCCTGCCAGAGTTCAGGAAGTGTTTGGACAACACTCCCAGGCACATGTGTCTCTTGGGGATATCCTGTGCAGGGTCAGGAGCTGGACTTAAATGATCCTTGTGGGCTCCTTCCAACTTAGGATATTCTATGATTCTATGAAAAGTGAGTAAATTGCTGTATAAATGCATTTTGAATGTTGCTATTTAGAGCATTGAAATACAGCTAAAACCAGAGAAATCTCACATCTTCAGCATGACAACCCCAGGGCTTATCTAGCAAAAAGCAAAACAGACAGAAAATCCTGCTTCACATATGAAATATACATAGGACCTTACTCTGCTCTCAGTTATTCTCAGACAAATGAGGAATGTCTCTTCCAAAGGAAGTCCATTTATAGGGTATAGGCCAGATATAAACAAAACAGCACAGGCCCAAAGGCTATATTTGCGAGTAGCTGTATTACCATATATGCATCTATGTATTTGTAGTATCAGATTTTAAAAGAACGCTCTCAAAATCATTCCCTTCAGCACAGCAGAGCATAAATACATTGCAAAACCCAGCATGCAAGTGCTAAGCACAACTAAATTCCAAGATAGTTTATTTGCACTTTTAAAATCAATACAAATTTGAAATTCAGCTTTCGCCATGCCATCAAGTAATGCCATGTGTACTGAATTAGCCTAGATGAAAGTATTTTTTATTAAAAGGTATTTTTTATTAAAACAACAGGTTATCCAATACTGAGTCAGAGCAGTCAGTGTTTTTCAAGTCAATAGTCAAAGCCATCAGAGGAGTTATAATTTTTTATGAAAACTTTTAGCTTTTGGAAGGAAAGTTGGGCTGAAATTAACAACAATGAACTCTTGAATTTCAAAGCTGGTTTTGTGATGAAAAAACCTAGACTTGGATTTTCCTAACATTCATAATAGATGTTTAGCTTCCCTAGTAAAAGCTTCTTCACATTAGGCTCTCTCTCTTCTAAACATGAACTTGTATTTTTGTTAGGGACATAGTTAACCATAAAAAACATTTACTGATGACAGAATTCTGGCTTTGAAGAACTCGCTGCTCTAGACATGACTAAATGTTTCACATTGAATGGCCTCAAATTTAGAGAGCAGCATTATCATTGCTTTGTTATAAGCCCACTAAATTATGAATTTAAGATTTTTCACACCAAATTAAGCATACATTTTACTAAGGAAAAAAAAAAATCACTGTGCCTTTCATATACTTCTTATGCAAATATACACAAAAAATGTACTCAAAATAATTTTTTGAGTGATATTTGATAAAATATCAGAGTAGATCTCATTTTGAAGTAATCTACTGCAGTGTGTACTGAACCTGATGGACATTTCATCCAGAGATTTTGACACCACATAAAGGAACCTGATTTATAATTTATAATATCTGGAATGTTAAAAAATTACAGATTGGTTGGTTGTGGGGTATAATCAAGGCATTTTTCATAAATTCAAAGCAATGTTGAAGGCTTCTATCATATTTGGAAAAAAAAATCAAACGCAGTCCTTACATAGCTGGGTCAATTTGGTTTTCAGGGAAGACAGACTGCTCTCTCATGATTTGCTGTGCAGTGCAAAGGAAGGAAGGAAAATTAGCATGGATTTATCTTCGCGACTGATTTCTTGGAAACTCTTGGGATTAACATGCTCAATTAGGAAGCTAAAAAAACAAGAAGTCAATCATGGACTAAAGTTGATGAGATCAGCCTATACATAATGCTGAATTTCTTCAGACAAGACAGGGGTTGAAATAAATTGTCAGTAGCAGCACATAAACAGGTACTGTAAAGAACTCGGATATATTTTTAGGAAAACAAGGCAAAGCACTATCTGGACAATTTTGGATTAGGCTGGCAAATTGTATTTTACGATATTCCAAAACTCTGGCAGTCTCCTTGTAGAATCTGTTTCCTGTAACTATTGCTACTAAAGAATGCTTTCTTGAATTGAAGGCTGCAATCAGCTTTTTTGGTGGGCAGGAAGGGGACAGTGTTCTGTGCTCTAGATCTCCATCTTGTGTATGAGGCTGATGAACAGTACAAGAGAAAAACAAGCACCTATGTAAGACCTGTCTTTTCACAGGTTATTTATTATCAAGAGACAATGCTGAGTTTCACGAGCTTTGCTCCTCACACTGCATTCATTCCTGCGCTGTTCATGTCTTCCAAGTTCTGCACTGTACCCTCCATAAATATTCTGTACTGTTTGAACGGATTAACATTACCCAAGCTGAGAGGTTTGGATTTCTTTTCTTTTACATGTTTCAGAACAGAACAAAAAAAGATTCCATCTCTTTCTAGATAGGATTCAGTTACTGTAATACAGACCTCTCAGTATACAGCTGCTTGAGACAGGTGATGTCACATGTCCTGTGACACATCTGCCAGTCCCATACTGCTTTCCATAAGCCCCGGAATCCAAAGGTTGTTTACATGGACACTACATAAATTCCTCCCATACATCTAATTTAAACCTGATACCAGTCTTAAGAACTCTGAATCCTACCTTTTGTCTACCTGAAAGCACCTGTCTACAGAGGGTAAGTTACTAATTCAGGATATGTATGCATTTAGGAGAATCCAAATCTAGATTCCCCAATGATATAAAATGGAAGTCACACACACATTCCTCCTTTGCTTTACCATGATAAGAGCATTGTGCTAGGCCACACTGAGTACACACACAGAAACAATGATTATTAAATGCCTACTGGCATTTGAAGTATTTGAACAGGCAACTGAATAATTTGAATAAGAAGACAAGACAGATAGCTGCCTGTATTCTTGTTATCATTGTTAGAAAGTTTTACAAGCAGATGTTATTATCCTTAATTTAACACTGGGGAAAAGACTGCTCTGATCTTTTAAGAAAGTTGCTTTATATGACAACAATTACAGCACTTCAGCCCTCAACTTACTGCAAAATCCCCATGCTTAAGGTTTGCCACTCTTAGGTTATAGTCAGGCAGAAGAAAAGTCAATTGGAAACAGAAAGCACAAAGATGTAGGTAAAAGTCAGATTACATAAATCACGGATAGGCACACAAAGCATTAGAGCCATATATTTTATAGTATCATATCAAATACACTCATTTCTGCATACCATTTGGAGAAGAGAGCTTAAATTCCCATGTCTGCTTTCCGCAATTTTTTAAATACCTGTTGAGTTTGATGGGAAAGCATGAAAACAGGAAAAAAAATGCAAGGTTTGCATACAGCAATATTTCATGCTTTTGCAGCCTGTGCTGCACTTGTCTGAAGTGACGACCACTAAGAGTGTGTGGAGCACTTCACAGCTCTCATGGCCAGACCTTGCTGATGCAGAAAATCACCTCTTATTTAAAAGCATGTTTATCTAGGAATTTTGTTTACTCAGAGCTTTTCAAACTTGAAATTTCAGCTCTAGAAGAAAAATTATAATCTTGGCATTTTGTTCTTTAATAATTTACCTTGTTTAACACTGCTCAGGTATTAGACTTCCCTTTCAGCATCTACAAAGAAATAGCTTTCTAATCTAAGCTTGCAATTTGTCTCTGGATTGTTAAAACAGAAATTAAAATAATGCAGCAACCAGGGTATGTATATTATACTCCCCCCTTCCCATTCATTTCTCTGTCATGGCCCTACACTGCCAGACCTTGACACCGGGGCCACCCCTGATTCATTCAGCAAAATATAATACAAAAGTGCTTCATATTAAGTATGTTTCAAAAAAACCAACATGCTTGTTGAAGTACTGAGCACATTTTTCCAGCACAGTGAGTTGGCCTGAAAGCTATCCAGTAGCTTCCATGCTACTGTTTCCACAGAACCATTCCCAGAGGTCTTGAACTCTCCAATATTTCTGATACAACCTTTGATCTTGCTGTGTTTTTACCTCTCTGAGCATGACATAAAAGCAACATTGCTGTATTCTTTTACATTTGAAATCAGCTATATTTCAAAGGTCTGATGTCAACAGGACAACTTTATATCATCTCCAGTTAAATATATCTGCTCAACAGATGTGAAACAGATATTTTGCTTCAATACTCAGTTTGAAGCCAGCTAAGTAATTGAATGAAATGGTATTTTCTAAGTATGCCCAGGTATTTGTCAAATCTTTAAAAGTCAAAACATTGTCACTGATCTTCTGCCTCAGGATGGTGCTGAATGGTTGGCTTTCCTTAGAAATAGATTTAGTGCACACTGCTAGTGCATCCAGACATTGCAATACAGGAATGGACACCAAAGAGAGAGCTTGATATTTGTGTTTCATCCCTGCAGCCATCCTGGCAGCTTCCTATGTAGATTCCCCTGCCACTGCTAGGACACATCCAGCATAGACAGTCGAGAGTGGGGAAGAAGCAGCGATTAACCTATCAACCAGCTCTGTGGATGGAAAGGCTAGACTCTGCATCCCTCTCGATAAGTGAGTCCATAGGCAAGGGAACCTCAGCTTTATACCCTGAAACGTGTTGGCAACAGTGATATACAAGCGTTCAGATACTGGGTTAAGAATCACACTGAAAGGACTTGAATTTCCAGGACCCGCTTCTCTTTGTGCTTTTTATACTTCACTAAGTTTCCTATTTCCAAAAATAAAAGGGAGAAATCAAGAAAATGGCAGGAAGACAATGATGAAGAAATGCTAAGGGAGGGACCAAGCCAAAGAAAGAAGAGAACACAGAGTTTCCCACTGTTAAGCCAAGACAAAATCTTTTCAGACTTCACTAAACTTTATTACTTTGACTTAAAATTCATATCTTGAAAAACATTAGCAGGGCCTTTTCAAGAGAGAGAGAAATTACACTCTCATCTCCATTTCCCCTACAATCACTAAATTGCAAAGCCTGCCTTCTGCTATACCACCTCTCTAGCAGCATGGAATAATCTCAATATGGGCACACATTTTAGTCATCAAAGCAGCTGAAAACAGTCCCTGGGCCCCTATCTCTCCACAAAGAATCAGACACTGCAGAAATGTAAGCATCAGCCTTAACCCTGCAGTATCTCATAGGAGTAAAGCCCATGGTGACAGTTACCTGAGTAGACTTCCTACAAACCCCTAAAGTCTGTATTTTAACCCAGAACATGAAAAAAAGATGATAAAATGTAATGTTTCAGAGATGCAACAGTTTGGATCCTCCAGTTATTAGAATATACAACTGATATCAAGATGAACTTTTAGTGCATGAGGGGTTTTTGTATACCAGAATGGGTATGCTAGGAAAAGAGATGGCAATATGCTCTTCTCAAGCACTGAGAATCAAGTTGTTTAATTAAGTTTAACCTTAATGCCTTAACTTGCATGCCACTGCAAGTTGTGACCAGATGTTCTGTGTGCCAAGCTGAACCACCACCTCTTCCTTCTCTCTGGTATTTGCCAGGTATCAGGGAATAAAAGTTATGATAGCCCCAGTGCTTCACTGCTGCAAAAGCCATTTATATAAGGCTTACTACATCTATTCCTCCAGTGTTAAAACTTCCTTGAAATAAAACAGATACAGTAGCAAAGATATAAACTGGCAGTCATATTCATGATGTGCTTTTTCATTCAATTGTATAAATATTTACTCACTAAAATCCTTCAAAAGATACTTAAAAAGTAGATCAAGTTCAAATCCCTATTTCATTACAATGCTAAAAGAATATTCCCCATACATTATATACCCAAGCAGAAAGCACAGGTAAGTACTAAACTTGTCCAGAGCACTGGGAAACAATCAGGAAAGTACCATATGTAAAAGAAACAGTGCAGAGGTGCTGGGCACTTAAGTACTATTTTCTCAAGCTGAAGGATTTATTTCCTTGTGGAGTGTCTCTTTCATGAGCATCATTCTATACCACAAACTCATCAGCACTGCCAAACCTCACAGGACATACATGAAACAACTTCTTACTCTCTTTCTTTGTGTAAAGCTAAGGAGGGAATTAAAGATCTCTTCGCTCTACCCTGTGTCCCTAGGATACCAAAACTGGTGTCTCTTGGGTTTCCAGGCAATTTGGCTATTTTTGTACAGTTTTGGAGGGGAAGTTCCTCAAGGCTGCTTAGTAAAGGAAACTCACTGGAGAAAACCAAACTGGGCTCTTCCCATTGCTGCAGGGCTACAAAATTATATCTGTCACTTCATCTTCCTTAAAGCCTTAAGCTCATTCCCAGATGCTATGTAGCTAAAACACAGAGAGGTAACTGAGGTGCAGGGCTGCATCTTGTACAACATTTTTCAGTGCTCAAGTGTTGGATGGAACTGACTCACCTTCAGTCATGGACACGAGTGGACACAAAAGCTCATTTGGCTCAGGACAGTATGCAAAAAGAACTGAGCACAGACTGAGTCAGTGGAGAGAACCTGTGACCTCATATTCTCAGAGCAGACTTGGATTGTATGTATCATACAGAGATATCTGGTCAACAAAATTCCATCCTCTGGTAAAATAATTAAGCTACCTCAGGACAGAGGTCCCAGACAACTTCACTTGTATTCAACCCCTTGCACAGCTGCTCATATGGCAAGGCATAGTTTTACCATATAACATTAGATGCAGAACTTAATCTACATGTCAGACTGTAGTCAAAGAAGCAAAGACTCATGGTGCTATAGCTGTAATAAGCTAAAAACAGGACTTCCAAAACTTATTTTCAAATGGAGAAAAGAATCCTAGAAGGCAATCATGAAGCTGTTAAGCATTTTCTGAAAAATTCAGGGAAAAACCCCAGCAATCGCCAGCCATTCTCAGTAAGAAACATACTAGAAGGTTATTTTTAAAGTTATTTATATTTCTTTTGCACTATAACAAATATTATTGTCATCTCTAACAGCATGTAAAAACCTTTAGTAAAAGTATGAGGTAGAGGATAACTCTCTTGCAGTAGACTAATGCGTCTTGGAATTTTAACAGACAACAGCTAATTCAGAAATAGTACAGGAAAAGTGGAATAAGTTAGAGGAGAGTATATGTTCTCTAACATCATATATAGAAGATGATCAAACCCTGATGGAGTCAGCTATGCTGACCACACTAACCATTATGGGACTTAATGAATAGCAAAATATTACTCACCCACTCTTTCCTGTAATTGATATAACTATATGTCTAATTATAAATTTTGTAGTTTTCTTATCTGTTAACCTCATTCATGGCTGCTCAACAGCACAAATAAATAGAAAATCTAATATATATGCACATATATCAGTAAAACTGATGAACATTGTAGAAATTGCTGTACCAAGTAAGTGATCACTTGATACTCAAATATCAAACCACTGACTTCAAGTTCATTGAGTGTTTCGAATTACACAACAGCACATTATAAAAATCCCTTCCTGATACATTCTATATTCAAGACTATATTCTGCGGCATGAGAACTACATTCCTATCTAGGCACACTGAAATGCAATGGTCATAACAGTATTCAGCCCTCTTTAAAATCCAGTTTCGCTACTGGGTATCTTCCAGCAAATTATTTTCAAAATATAGTTATGTCTTGAAAATGAAATCAAATAACCTGATTCATTTTGTAAATGAGTGTCATTTACAAAATTATGTAATCTATTTCCAAAAAACAAGGCAAACTAATTTCTATTCCAGCTAAGCTATGGTCTTTATAACTTGGAAACAACAGCTACAGTTTTGCCTTGTTTATTATTTGCCTATTAAATTCTATTAAACAAAATTTCGATTTAAATTCAGCCCCCAAATTCAAGTTTTCATAAATACAGGCACTAACTGAAACAGTTCCATGAATACAAAAATGCTTTCAATAAAAACATTTGCACAGAAGGAATGTACTTTGCCTCTGAGATCTCATGGCCAAAGCTTCACAGCACTAAAAACCTCTGGTTTTCCTTTACAAATATTAAAAGATTCAAGTGAACTGATTTGAGATAGGAAATTCAATTTCAAGTTGCTAAACAGGGAAAAAAATATCAGTCCTTTTAGCTCAATCCATTTGGGTTAGCTTTTCTACTTGTAGGGAATGATATAAAGAATAAGCAACAGTAAGACCCATCCATTTATTTACTCTTACCTCAATAATATACAAAACCACATTTTTGTAGAAGCAGTATAGTATGCATTTGGTAACTCGATTGTAACTCCAAGCACCATGGACCAACAACAGCTTCTCCAAGTAGGAAAACTGAAAGACAGAAAAGAGGTACTTACATACATGAAGAAGCACTAAGAAAATGGTTGAAAGTAAACATCTGTTCTCAGGGAAAAAATTCCTCAAATCAGCTATGAAAGCTATTCAAGTACAATATTTAAACTGCTTAATTGACGATATATACAAAAAAACAACTCTTAATATAGTTAAAGCTAAAATCTGTTCTGTAACTAAACTTATAAAGGTTTTTAAAAAGTGGCTTAAAAAGCAAGAAGTCTTCAATTGTTATTACCATCCTGATGACAAAATAAATGTTTGAGGGTCTACAAGGTTCAGAATCTCTTGTCCCTGTGTAAAATGAACAATCTAATAATTAAAACTGTCTTGAACTGAAATAAAATGCACAAGAGGGGGAAAAAAAGCAAGACAAATAGATGCATTTATAGAGAATAGATACTTACATTAACATTTTTCTGCCCACAAAATGTATGTAATTGTGTGTTATATAAAATACTGCATAAAGCAAGGGGCATTTGGTGGAAAGGACAAGGAAATGAATTTGTATAATTATATACCTTTTAATGCTAGTTTGAAACACAGATGGATCTCAAATTCAGAACTTTTGAAAATGGACTTTCATGGAGACAGTGTTGTAATCCAGACTGTGAAATGCATAATTTTCTAGTCTTGGCTTTATTAGTGAACCTTTGTGTGGCTGCAGCCCAGTTACAGACAGCTCAAAGTGGTGACTGTTTCCTGTTTAGCACATGTGTACCTGGGGAGATCTTAGGGACTAAGGTAATTATTTGCTTTGCTTCCTTTTCCACCAAGTGACTTGAAAGGAAAAGCCTGACTTGCTAAATTTAGGTTCTAGATCATTTATTCTGACCAAAACTTACTTGAAATTAAGAGCTACAGTAATGAGTTAGGACTGTCGTGAGGCAGCTCTGCTCCCATGCTTTCCAGCAATAAAATCACTGAACCACAAATCCTCAGGACAGCCCCTCTCCCATTCATCAGCAACTCAGGTTTGTTAGGATATGCCAGCAGAGGAGCGAAAACAAAAGTGAACCAGGTTTTGTGGTTCTCTGCTTAACCTGAGCTAAGTTAAAACTGGGACACTCCCAAGGGAGTAGCTGACCTGTTAGACCCCTAACACCATAAGTTAATACGCAGGATAGCTACGATTTCCTCATAAAAATCACTAATAAAACACAACCAAGGTGATGGGAAACTTGCCACAAGTCATCCCAAAGCAGTTATAGAGAGTAGTCAGACACACCCTGAGAACTTCTCTCTGCTGAATTTAGCAAATGACCATCTTTGATGTGGTCTTTTTGGATGCTCAAGGCAACAAAAAAGTCCTACCATTTATTGCGCTCTTGTCTGTGCTCTCATGAAAATGAATGCACTGCAGAGCACAGCAAGGAAGATACCAGAGCCTAAAGAACAAACAAAGCCTGCTCACACCAGTGAAGAGTCCTGTTAAGAAATGGTAAAGAATTAAACTTGATGCTGAAATGACGCAAATGCACAGCTACAGGCATAGAGCAGTACAGACAGGGGCTCCACCAAGACACTGCCTTTGTTTGGATGCTCCAATATTTACAGAACTTTAAATCAGCAGGGGACATTATGACCATCCGGCCAGCCTACCTGTGAAAGAGTCTAAGTTTTTACAGTCGTCACTGTATCAACCCTAGCATAACTTCTTTAATAGAGAGTTTATTTTCTAGATTCTATCTTGACAAAAGGGTGAGGTCATGGCATGTTGGGGGCTTTTAAGACAGTGAAAATGCATCCACAACACAAGCCAACTTTTCCAAGGAAGAAAACTGAAACAAGAACATTTGTTGAAGAAAGAAGCATCCTTAGTTAAAAAAAGGAAACGCTCCCTAGACACCAGATGTTCTGTGGATTAAGAGGATAAAGCTATTTACTGAGAAAAAAGTTATTAAAAGCTACTACTGTCTCTCTAAACAAGTCATTTGATTTGGGAATTCTCTAAATAGAGGTCACTGGTGTAATATAATTTCAAGGGGAAAGGATGATTCAAACAGATGCTCTTTGCACCTGTGGAAGCTATTTCGAGTGGAGTCAGATACAAGCTGGCTTTTTATTTTTGTTTGGTTTATGCTTTGATTCTCTCTGGAATCTCGAATGAGCCTATATAGAGACTCTCTCTTCTATAAGTGCCTACTTCTGGTACTGCTGCATTTGAAATAGCATTTGAACATGAGATGCTACATTATAACATACTCTGCCTTCAAGGCATGCACATATAGTAATGCTTTAGTGGGAGTTGTATGTCTTCACTGAAAGAAATACACTCCAAAGAGATCCAAGTTTTTCTTTTAAACACTATTTTTTTTTAAAGCACATACCAAAGGAGACAGTATTAGTCTCCTTTACCCGAAGGATTTCTTTATATGTTTTCTAATCTAATCAGCACAGAGCTCTTCTACACAATCACAAAAAATACAGTTCCACAGTGTTTCACTTATTTTTGAAAGCTGCAATTCTGTGCTGGTGTCACCAGCTTTTATTTCATATTGAACTCATAAGATGCATCATTATTGTCAGTAACTTGCTGACTGGAATTTAAACCAAGAGCGACTTCCATGTTCTAACACTAAACTAAAATAAAAGGGGTTTTCTTAACGCAAAAGCAACACATGAATGTGAAATCAGTTCTCCAGATTTAATGGTACTGCGACACAAAAGAAATTACTTCTGTAAGGCCTTCTACAGGCAAAATTCCTGCTGCTTATGCTTAGCTACTGAAGTAGAAGTAATAAATGATCTGGAGAAGTCCAAGTAAAGAGCATTCCTTTAAGTTATACAGCAAGCAATATATAATCCACTGAAATAAAAAAATGCAGAAGTCATTACAAAATACTAGAGACAATGATTTTGGCAGATCCTATACAGCTATATTTTCGGGATATGCTACTGACTATGACAGAATAATTTGGTAAAACTGCCTAAAATTCTCAAGATAAATTTGTTGAAAGGTCTCAGTTATTCAAACATGAAACCAAGTGTGCTTCGTCAGACCACAGAACAGAGCAGCAACAAAAGGCTGCCACTGTGCTTCTCAGCAGGGTCAACACAATGCACAGTTATCTGTGCATACAGCAGCATCATCCCTGCATTTTCAAACTTCACCTGCTACTCAAAACTATCAAAAGATGGAAGTATTTCATGGCACTTGGTAGAACAAATCTGCCTACACCCTGCCAGAAAAGAACATCAGCTGAAGGAAGGCAGGGGATTGTCTCTGCTTCCTGTCAGCTCAATCTGGTTTTGCCCTGCATCGGTATCAAACGTACACACAGAGAACCTCAGATGTAAATAGTATTCAGAGGACATCCAGCAACTGAAGCATCTCCTTCCTTTCTTATGTTTCTTTCAAAGTCTTGATTCTAAATTGTAGTTTCTTCAATCAAACAGAAAAAAAGCTTTTAACTCCTCTTTTTAGGTGAAGTAATCAGTGCTGAATTTGATGGACTAGTTTTGAGGCACTCGCCCAAATAACGCTCAAAATAACATATGTAAAATGAAAACGTTGGCCAGCTCTCTAGAACTGTGATCAATTCTTGGATGCAACACAGGGGTGAGAGGGAATAGAAATACAGGAGATGTCTTAATTTAAGGACAGCCAAACAATAAATTCTCACATACCTGGTTATAATACCTACTCATAGTAAAAACAGATTTTGCACCAAGACAGGAAAGTTACTTAAAAGCATATTAACACAAGCATCACAGAAAGCACTTCCCCCTGATTACTGAAGAACCAAGATATTGTACAGTTGTCAGGCGGAAACTAGAACTTCGAAGAGAGGTGGAGCTTTGCCCTGAAGAATACAAAATCATAACAACAAATCCCCAAAATATATTCAAAATATGTTCTAGTCAGCTGCCCGGAGAAACAAAAAATCAGAGATGGTTGCAGCCTGGAGGCCAGAAGAAGCCATCGAGCACTCCATGGCTGCACGGTGCATTTCTCATTTCTCACAAGATGATATGGCAGTTGTTCATTCTTGCATCTGACCTGTGCAATGGCATAGTCCGAGCAATTGGTTGCCTGCATGCCCTCATTGCCACTGATCCCCACTCCAACGTGAGCTGTCTGGATCATTCCTACATCATTGGCACCATCCCCAATGGCAAGTGTTATGGCATTGACGTGTTTCTTGACCATGTCTACTATTTCAGACTTCTGCAGAGGAGATACTCTGAAAAGGAGAGAAAAAGGTGTCAGTTTCTCACATGCTGAGCTATGTGCCTTTCCCAAAAGAACAGCTGTAACCTACATTTAGAAGTAATCAAAGGGCAGTTGCTGGGAAGTTTCTCTATTCAACAACTAAGCTTCAGAACCAATGCCAAACTATTTCAGAAGGAAAAAAAAAGCTTTAAAAATAAAAAAAGAAGAAAAAAAAGTTTTATGTTTACCTACTTGCTGATAGTTGATGCAAAATAGACCAATTTGATATAAAGCTTTGTTTTCCTTACCCAGCCCCATTTAACTGGCATTAACACCAGTGGTGTTATGCTGAAAATATTGAAGTGAGTTTCCTCTTCAACTATGACAGGTTACAGATCAACAGTGCAGGCTTCCCTGTCTCCTGTCATCAACATCCAGAAGAGAAAGACCACTAATACATTCAGAGACATTTTGAATGGTTTGCAGAAGACGCTGCAGGCTTACTTGATTATTTAACCAGTTCAGTTTGACATTTTGTTAATGATCTCAAGGGATTAAGTACATCCTAAGTCTGTTGGATGAGAATATTGATCAGCTAGAGGGCAGCAAGGTCCTGCACAGGGCTCTGAACAGGCTGCATTGATGGGCCAAGGTCAACTGTATGAGGTTCAACAAGGCCAAGGGCTGGGTCTTGCACTTGGGTCACAGCAACCCCCGGCAGTGCAACAGGCTGGGAGAAGTGGCTGGGAAGATGGCTGGTGGAAAAGGATCTGGGGAAGCTGGTCAACAGCAGCTGAACATGATCCAGCACGTGGCCAAAAAGGCCAATGGCATCCTGGCCTGGATCAGCAACAGTGTGGCCAGCAGGACCAGGGCAGTGACTGTGGCCCTGTACTTGGCACTGGAGAGGCCACACCTTAAGTTCAGTTTTGGGTCCCTCAGTTCAGGAGCAACAACTGAGGTGCTGGAGCGTGTCCAGAGAAAGGCAACGGAGGTGGAGAAGTGTCTGGAATACAGGTACAATGAGGAACAGCTGGGGGAGCTGTGATTGTTCAGCCTGGAGAAAAGGAGGCTCAGGGCAGGGGAACGAACCTTATCACCCTCTACAATCACCACAAAGGAGATGGTAGCAAAGTGGGAGTGCCTTGCCTCCCCGTAAAAGATGAGAACGAGGGAAAATAGCTTCAAGTTGTGCCAGAGGAGGTTCAGATTGAATAGTAGGAAAAAAAATTGGGAAAGGGTTGACAAGAATTGGAACAGGCTGCCCAGGGAAGTGGCGGAGTCACCATCCCTAGAGGTATGTAAAAGTCATGTAGATGCGGCATGGCAAGACATGGTTTAGTGGTGGACATGTCAGTGCTAGAATTATCTTGAAGCGCTTTTTCAACCTTAATAATTCCACTCCCTCCTCCAGCTGACCTCCCCATTTGTCAGGCCATCTTTCCAATTTCAGATATGCAGGTTGGATGAGACAACACAAGGACACTCCCTGATCTCACACACGCCTTGTGTGCTGGTGCAAATCTGACCTCAGTGATGTCACACAATTTCAATACAAAAACAAAAGACTGATGCCATGACATCTGAATATTCTTACCAGATTTATTGGCAGTTATTTTAAGATGATCCTTTTCTCATTTTATATCAGTTTCAAGTCAATAAAAATTCATGGAATTCAACAGAGTTTAACTAGTCTACAGCAGGCAAAAGTGAAAAACCACTCAGGACTAGGTTTCTAAATTGGATAAGACACCCAAAATGCCCTTCTGTCATAAAAAAAGGTAGATCAGATTACCAAATCATATGAGGTATTCTGGAAATACCTACATGTAGATTAAATACTTCCATTCTAACCCCATCTGTACAAACAACCCTAATTCCTTTCCCCATCAGTTTTCGTTAAAGTACAAAATTATTTTGTATTTCCTTAAATTAATGCTTTAGACAAAAGTTTTCCACATCTCAAGTCAGCCAAATACCACTCAAAAAAGAAGAACGTAACTGACATCTAAAAGCTTTTCTATTAAAATAGGAGAATATGGAGCTTGGGGAATAGGGGAGACAGGTTTTCTATATGGATTTTTTTCCAGAGTTTACATCCTGTGGGAGCAACTTACACAGCCCATCTGGATCCTGCTGATCAAAAAAAAGCAGTTATCTTCTCCGGCATTATGCTTTATGGCTCTGTTTTTGTTTAATAAATACCTAAATAGGTGTTTTATGAGTAAATCACTCTTATAGTAACTTGGTAAGTAATTTGGGGAAAAAGAAATTTGCTAGGCTCAAACTTCACATGTGAACTAAAACACCTGAGAAGTCTAGCAGCTGTCCTGCTCCTAAAAGCCAAATACAGGAAAAAGTTGACTAAACCATAAAACTTACTTAATACCATTGGACAGACCTATTAAGCACTCCACCACTTGGCAGTGAAAACACCACTTGGCACTGTAGAGGCCAAGTTAAATTACCAACACAAAACCCAACACATTTACCAACCTATGGAGCACAAAAAGTGTTGGTTTATAATTATAAAGCAGCTCTGAGTGTAATCTACACCAAATTTTAACTTTTCTCTCCAACATGCACACACACACACACACTCCTCCCTCTCCCTGAGTACTCACAAAATACTGAAGCACGGAGCAAGGAGTCAAAGGGACTTCAAGTCATAAAATGGGAACTCCAGAGGGACCTGGAGCCAGTTGTGGAGGGTTTGCATTGATAAATACACAGACCCCCATTACCAGCCCCAGGGGCACCTCCAATACAAGACCATACACTTTTGGCACTCTCCTCATGCAATTATTTCTTCACAGCAAAGTATTGCATGTATCTGCTAACAGCCTTTTCAGACACACACATCTCTTGGAATTTCAACTTATGCTCATTTACTTTTCAATAAATTATGCTCATTTACTTTTCATAGCAATAGAAACCGCTAAGAAGTGCCTTGTTTTCAAATATGCTTAAAGCAGCAGAGGAAGGAAAAAAGACAGAATGTGAATAGCATCTCTAACTCTGTAGTTTAAACTAGCAGCTTGTCTACACACACTTCAGACATGACCAGAATGTAGCAGACATTCTCAAGCTTGATCTAGTGCAGTTTAGCTGGGACATGTCAAACAAGCTAATACAGCCTGTGTTCACTTCTGTGCCCACAGTCTAGGCGTGGTATCAGATGTTAAGTCAACTTTGCCATTAATGACCCATTATTTGGCAAGTCAATGGAATATTTGGCAAGTCAATGGAATGTCTCTATATAAATGCATTTATCAGCTACATAATGTACACAGAGTACATTACTGTCTTGACCAAATGAAATTAATTATATCCACAGTTATGCAGCACCCAGTTAATGTTTAATATCCCTGTATGCTTAGTAAGACTAAACAAACTATTGGAAACCCTATCTGTGCATTTTAAACACCACAAATATTATTGACTTGGTTTAATAAGATGAAATCCAAGACAAGATTTCAGCACAAGGTGTTTCTCGATTATAGTTGTTTCTTCCAAACAGCAAGGCTATAATAAGCATCCTCTTTGACGCCTTGCCAACGTGTGCAGCCCATCACTCCAGAGAACATATTCTGCTGCACCAGTACATTAGCTAAAAAAGCTGCAAATTGAGATGATTACTGATTTTCTGAGGGTTTTACATCCCTCTTTCCCCGACTCAGTGACTCAGCCTCCAAACCTCTTCTGCACCTTGTAATCTGTTTTGTCCCAACACATTGCTTTAAGTGACATTAATCCCCTTAGCTAGATGATCAGAGCTGTGGTATAATTCTGCACATTTGATGAGCTGTCTACACGAAGACCTAACGATTATAGCACAGGATACGATTAACCCGCAGCTCCCCCAGGTAGAGCCAAGTTCACAAAGATTATGGACAAATGCATAAGTTCAAAGTAAAATGCATAAGGAAAGAACTAACTACTTTGAAAAAAAAAATCTGCAGTGACAGGCAAACTATTGGTACATATCATTTGATGGAACACTCCTGGCTTTCACTGCAGAGCTCACTGTAGCGGTATCAGGATGTAACCCTTGCCTGGATATACACTCAAATAAGAATTAAGATATGAATAAAGCAACAGTTGCACCAAAATCTTCTGCTTACTCTAGAATTCATTCCCTGGTCAGACAGCAGTGCTTCTTATAAAGGTTCTTAAAGTGCAACTCAAGAGTTCACCAGAACATATTACTTTATACTGAAGTTATTTTTACTGCCTCTGCTCAAAAATGTCTATGACAACAGATTGATTCTCCCCTTTGCACATACTCCAGAAGTCATGTTTCAGGTACTACAACTGTAGTAATAGCTACAGATCTGAGAAGATCAAATCTTCAGATTCTTGCTCAAACTCTTTCACTGACAATCTCCTACACAGGCTACAGAGAATCTGAGGTCAAGGCTGCACCTTTATGAAGTGCCTATCATTCAGCACCTGGCTGTGCAATATCAAGGGCCGATGGACAATGGCAGGGCTACATGAAGTATCAGTCATCCATCAGAGCTGCTCCTTGTCCACTTCTGTGACTTTCTCCTGGTAGCCTTGCTCTCGAGAAAGTAAAAGCTATTATGGAAAATTGAAGGTTCTTGTCAGTCTCAAACGTGTTTAGTCTTTATCAGCATCTTAAACAGATTAATACAAAAAGGCATTTTCATCCTGAAGAAGAAGGATGATGCCTTCTGATCACATTGACTCCTCTGTAATGGGATGGGGAAAAGCAAGACAAGGCACAAAGAACCACCCCTTGTGAAGAAGTGGGAGAGAAATGCCGCTCAGAAGCGGGGACTCTCAGAAAGACACACACCTTATCCTTAGGTTATTTAAATTCCTAAGGAAATAATGAAAGGAGGAAAAGGCTAAGTGGTTTTCAGGTAACAGTATAATACATTGTTACTATCAGCAAATATTTTAAAGGTCCTTCTTGAACTTAGAGGAAGCTCATGAAAAAAAAAAAACCAGCACAGGGCACTGCAGAGATTAGTAACACAGATGGTTTCCAAAGAGGATGTCAGTGGCTTCCCACTGACTTCTGCAGATTGGGTCCCAATGCCTTTAAACATTTCATTTGCATTTGCTTCTTTGGCCTGAAGACATTTCTACATTTTATTCAGAAACTCATTTTGCTACCAAAAATTTTTAAAACCTCAAAAGTACAAGCAAAACATGAAAACATCAATTTTAACCAAGCCAAGCAATGCAACAGCACTTTAACTTAAATTTCCTATGTACTTCAGCTGATTGAAAACAATTCCTTTACTGCTCACTTTCTGCAACCTACAAGGCTATCCCTCTTCTTCCCAGAGTCCATCTAATAGATCAAGATGGATGCAGTCACAAATATGCTAGGAAGGACACAATCAGCACAAGCATTCCTCTGTCACACCAGTCAGCTACACTGCATAAGACACTGTCAGCAGGAAGTGATAAACAATATCCTTAATTCTGTCCTATGCATACCTGAAATTATTGCAGCTACAGGTGCATGACAGCAATGAATAGCAACTGTAAACAATAATTCTCACACAAGGCCCTTAAACTACAGCTGCATCACCACAGACACTTGAAAGTATACAGACATAAGCTCAGATGGGAAATAAAAATGCAGTATTTCAGAAAAGAATTAGTTTTATTTATTGTATTTGAGTCTAAAGGACCAAATAAAGACAGGATTCTCTGCTACAGAACTAGCCAATGAGACTATCAATTGTTTACAAAAAGAGACATGTTCAATAAAAATAAGTAAATCCTACTGGAGTCCTTTTATTAATAAGATATAGATAGAGAAAAATTATTCGGTAATTTTTAAGAGATCAGTTTGTATCCAGTCCATCTTACAAGACCATGAAGAGAGGCAGTCCTGCAAGCTCTTCCATACCTGAGCAAGGCACAGTTTGATACCTATTCTCAGCTGCCTCCTCTGTTCTGTCCATATGTGTTGGGTTTTCTGGGAATTTTTTTTTTTGTGGATCCCTTCCACAAAAACAAGGAGATTAGAACGTTTCTGTTGAAGATTGCATACTTTCCACACCCCCAATTTGATACAAAATACTCTGAAGACACTCTTACCCATGCTTTTAAATTTTTAATGTTCATTTGTGAAAAGAGGAAGGCAAGGAAGGAAGCTGTTTCAAGGATTACCTTTTTCTGCTTCCATGCCATAACAGGCATAAACACAAAGACATTAATGTTGTTAACATGAAACATGAAATTGATATCCTACTTCCTTGAAATGCCTTGTTAATGCAACACAAAAGACCCTTAAGAGTTTACCTTTATTGCAGTGAATGTGATTTTACCCTGCTCTATCATAAAATACACCATTACTTCAAAAAGCTCAGTGATCTCATCTGCAGAAAAGGCAGATGAGAGACAGCCCAGAAAGCTGAGAGCTATGAATAATATTGTCATAAGTGTATGCACTGGTTCCCAGAAAAATAAGCAAGATAAATTAACACACCACTAAAAGTAATGCTCGGAAAGCAAGGAACATTACCATGACATTTGATTTAGCAGTTGTTAATTATGCAGTGATTTCTCCTGACATACACCAGCCTGCAGATTTCAAACATGTGCCATCCAAACAAGGGTTAGGCCTGAATTGCAGTCGTGATGCCCTGAGATAGCTTCTCCCGCTGGGTGCTCGCAAGGGTAACCAAATCGGCCTTCTGCCCTAGTGCGGGGGTATAGGATGCTCTCGCCCTACCATGTGGCCCCACCACCCACATGGTAGTATTGATGGATGCCGCATCCATCCGGTGAAACAAACTCATGCAACTCATGGCATGGCCACCCATCAGACACGAGCTGCCAAGCCCTCTGTCCACAGGGTGGTATAGCTGGACACCAGTCTGGCAATTGCTCTGGGGAGTAGCACCACCTGACTTCTGTGATTCCCCATCTCTGGATTTTGAGGGAAATGTATGCCTTCCAAGCAACTGTATGACAGGGTTGTGACCCTAATCCAGCGGAACCTGGATGCGTGCCTCTCATTCCAACAGCGTCGCTGGGGGCAAGCCTAGGCCAACGCACAGGCTGCCACCTGGATGCTCCACGCTGGTTGCAACCCAGTGGTGTCGAGTGGTGGAGTCTGCTGTCTGGTACTAGACCCCACTTCCCCTGCATTTGGTACAGCATTCAGGCCCAGAAAGGGCACATGCAATCGTGTCATACAGGGCCATGTCACTGGAAGTGCTAAGCTGAATCCCAATCCTTGACCGGATTGTGACTGCATACCTGTGGGAATCTCCATTTGCCCCGCACCGCGTGGTGTGGGATGTCATGGCAGTTATCCATATTCCATCTTCAAATTCTGGACAAAATTACCGATTTCGACCCCGGTGGACGAGCCACCATTACTTAACTCAGAAAAGGTGTATATGTCATGTATGCTCGAAAATTAGCAGGAACCCACAGAAGAAAAGTGAACAAAAGCACACATCATGTTGGCTCAAAATTGTGCCTTACACAGAATGATTCACATTTAGTAGTTTCTCTGAACCTCCTCCTCCTGCTGACAACTTTCATAGGACTGGCTCTTGTGAAGTACTTATATTTTTGGAGACAACACTGAGTGAACGGATGGGATAATTTAACGTTCATAAAAAGCACCAAAGGAATTCATCCAACTACATATAAGCTTCTTCAATGGAGACATCTCTATCTGCACTAATCACACCACACTCCTTTTATAGTCAGAGAGAAATAGGCACTTCTAGAGTGCAATTCATCAGACTTGAGACATATATTTCAAGGTTGTAGTTCATCTCTTCCTAAAAGCGCCGCTTTCTCTCAAACAAAGTAAAGAAAGCTGAAGGTAAGTGGTTCACATGAAAAAGTCTAGTAAAATTTCACAGGATGAAACCCTTCTTTTACATTACATCAGTGCTAAATACCTTCAAATTAATCAAGTGCACAAGGTCTTCCTCTCCTGTTTTCTGGTCAGGTGGAAACCCTCTTTCCTCCTGATGCGGGCACCTGATGCTGAACTGACAGATACACCTTCCCTTTGTCTAAAATCCTCACTTCTTGACTGTGCTTCCAGCTCTTGCTAATGCTCTCACCATCTCCTTCTAAACAGACAACCAGAAGTCTTACCAAAACTCTACTGGCTTCTGTAATAATAACCTCAGCTTCATCCTCCTTTCTCATTTCCTCAGCAGTATCACTTTTCCATACTTTATTTTTTTCTTAGCAGATAGTCTTTCAAATTGCTTCCCTCATCCAAACTTATCAGACTGGTTTCAAGTCGATTTTTCAATTTTAAATAGTTTTACATCCTATTTCACCTATCATCAGAAGTCTCATTTCATCTTAGAATAAGCATGAAAAAGTCTTGCTTCAGTTTTCCAGTCTCACTGGTGTGCCAGCCACAAACTTGACTTTCTGAGTAACATATATTACCTCTAAATTTCAGAGTATCCAGAATAGAGCATTTTTGATGCTTAGCAGAGCTCTAAGTCAAAATACATGCACACACTCCTACATACATGCTCACAGGACACGTGGCAGTCTTTTAATTTAATGGTTATCAAAGTGTTCCTTCTGTATCACCGTAGATAGATTAGATATGCCTTCTTAATATGAATCTCTCTTGGTAGTTATAAAGACCCTGAATTTTACAGTCTTCTGAACAGGAAGAATATAAATTCATTTAGTATCTTTTTACCACAAAAGCAAACACGTTTTGCTAATTATATGGAGGGGTTTTTTTTTAATATATGTATCACTAGAGAATTTCTCACTTGTATTTCATATTTCAATAACTCATTTGCCTTTCAGAGTTGCCACTGAAATGATCTTCAGAGGACAAGGGCTAAGAAATAATCTCTTTATAAGCTGGATTCAAGGTATTAAGCAGTGAAACATAAACACAATGTTCCAGGGAACACAGGGTTAAGTTTCAAGTCAGCATCTTCTTCCTCTTTGATTCCCTCCCTACACATGTTTCTGTCTTGATTGCCCTTCCCCCAATCTTCTTTATGGGGCAGATTAAATAGGGAAAATCTAGTTTGGAAAACAAATTATTTGGAAAGTGATGAGTTGGCATAAACTCAGTGTTGAATGAGAGACTATTTTGCATTTTTAACTGTAACGGTCACTAGTGGCAACAGCTTTTTTTTTTTTTTTTTTTTTTTTAAGTGAAACTAATGTATCAAATTAATTTTGAGCTTCCCTCACCCCAAGCTGATTAAGGCACATTCATTTCTATGCTAATCAGCCTGAACAGTTCTCATGCAATGCAGAAACTGGTCTTTTCCTAATGACAGAGAAAAAAAATTTCAGTCCACAAAACATACAGCTAAGTAGTGCCTTTATAACCTTGAGGACATGCTCAAGAGCTAGCACCCATGTGTTTCACAAAACAGAGCTGTTTACAAAATTTTGCAACACATGGTGAAATTAGGTGTTGATTGACACGACATTAATTAAAGCAAGGCTCTGCCCTGCAGTGAAGCCAAAAGATGAGCTGGGAGAGCCAGGGTGAGCACCTGCCTCTAGAAACAGAACAGCAGTGGTACACCATGATGGCAGCAGTCATGGAATCACAGAAGTTGGAAAAGACATCCAAGATCATCGAGTCCAACCATTAGCCCAGCACTGCTGAGTCCACCACTAAACCATGTCCCTAAGCACTCCATCTACACATTTTCTAAATAACTCCAGGAATAGCAACTCAACCACTTCCCTGGGCAGCCTGTTCCAATGCCTGATCATATTTTCAGTGCTTTTTTTTTCCTAATAATCTAAACTTCAGGCCACTTTCTCTTGTCCTGTCACTTGTTACCTGGGAGAAGAGATCAACCTGCCCCTCCCTGTAAACTCCTTTCAGGACCCCCTTTCAGGGGCTCCACTACTCCACTTTCACTACAGCTCAGAAATAAAATATAAAGCAGCTTTGTACAGCATTACTGCTGTAAACTACTGCTGCTTTCAAGATCATATACCTAGGAACCAAACTACAAACACTGACATGGAAGGAAGACGAAGGGATACATACATAGCAGATTTGAGAGAATTTGCTACTTCAGCAGTGCTACAAGCACTGACAGATTTTTATTCTTCATTCTGAATTCTAGTAACTCTGCATGATTTATTTTTCTCCCTCTCTATGAAATGTTTCCTGGAATTTAATATAAGAACACATATAAATGACCAACTTTCAACTACATGTAATAACCCAAAAGCCTAGCATCTCTGAATTACATGCTCCTGGAACAGAAAGACACAATTTGGAGCAGGGTATCTTACCAGTTATTATCATCACAAGGCTGCAATCATGTAGAGGAGTCTCTATCCAAAGTGAAAGTGCCACATCTGTAAGAATATGAGACTTTCCATTTCAAAACTATCAGTATACCTGAAAAATCAGGGTTGTCACATATCGGGGAAGAAAGGTGAGGCCTCAAATTTTCCATTACAACACCACCAAAGTGCATGATACTTCTCATCCTTCCCTTCAGTCCCAGTTGAACAAAATGCCTGCAGCAAAGTTCCTAAATCATTAGATTTAAAATAAAAAAACAACAACAATTAAAAAAAAAAAAAAACCAAAAAACTGAGCTTCTGTTTTCCACAATCTGACCACAACTGGGAAAGTTGAGCACCAGGGTGTTCTCACTAAGATGTAAAAGTCAGACCACTTTTATATGGAAAAGCCATTGACAACTGGAAGTCTGACTGGGATCAGCTCACTCCTGGTCAACTATTAAATCTGTGCTCTGTCCAAAGCCAGGTTAGGCATTAACTTCCAGCAGAACTTTCACAGCATTTTCACTAGTCCCAAACACAAGCTGCAAGAAAGGATCTTGATATTAACCTCTAACCTCACACTCAATACAAGCAATATTGTTCTAGAATATTACTCTTTCATTTTTCCTCCTTCCCCTCCTCACTCTTGTTTTAGCAAGGTCAGTTATTCACTAAGCCCATGGTTAAATCACAGCATTAAAATAAGGCATCCAGGCTAAGAGGGTGCTTTTTCAGTCTTCAGCCACCACCTATACTCTAAGTTAATATGACCAAATTCCCATCAAGAAGATACAGTAATAACACCTCTGCACATGGCCAGCCATTAACACAGCCACATTCTAAGGCAATCCTCAACCCTCCACACACGGTTCAATATACACATGGATCTTGCTGAAGACACAGAAGTGTCCTGGGGTTTGAGAAAACAACAGCTTCTGTAACAGCAAAATAGAAGAAGAGAGGGCAGAGTGAACACAACACATATTGGCCCCCTGCGCCCAAGATTGCCGAGCACTGTCCAAGTGTGAGGACTCATGAAGAGCACATGAAACTAAAGCCACGCATCACAGGCAGTCACATGGTGGCACACCACTTGCTGCAATAGTGTGGCCAAGAGGAGGCCAGACTGGTCCAGTCTCACCTTTGCCACCCTGCTTGAGCTGACTGTCCCCAGAAGCTTGTGCAGGCATTTTGGTGCAGTCCAGAAGAGTCAGGGAACACTTCAACAGTACAGGACAAACACACACATTCAGGGTTAATGTTTACTCCTTAGAGCTCCTACTAACAGTGTGTAAATGCATAGCCTGAAATACTTAACACACAAGAGAAAGCCTCATGAAACTCAATTCCCTCTTTTTTTCCAAATTTGTGTTGACTTCAGAATTATGTCTCTTGAAAGCTCCAAGCTGGCCACCTTACTGTTACTGAAAGGGATCTTCAAGAGTTTTGACAAAAATGCATCAAAGAAATTGCAGCTTTGATTTCCTGAATGTGTCTCAACTCTCAGAACTGCTTGTCTTTCCCACATGTGACTTTCAGTTTCTCATCCATGTTTCTAGCCACAGGATCAGCCATACCAGTACAGACTGAGCTTAACACAAGACTGTGCTCTGTGGAGTACAGTTAGTCAAAAAAAGATTAATTATTTTATTTAATATAACAAACTAGGCCAACAATTTCATTTTCTGAGTTAGGCTAAGAATACAGAACTAGAAGCCAGGTCTTCAGAATGTCAAACATTTTCCTCTTTACAGAAAGAATACAAAATGCTGCAGTTCTAGTTGGGTAACATACATGTCTATGTCTCACAGAACATGCTTAATTAGTACTAAGTTGCCAAGTGGAATCATGCCCTCTGCCACTCTTTTTACTTAAGGGAATAAAGACAGATGTGTCAACAATTTTACATAAGGAGCTTTGAAACATCACAGAGAAAATGGGTGCATTTATGTCAACTTTCCCCTGAAAGCTGGCAGAAGGGCATTGCCTAAAGAACCTTCTTTCCTGGACAGAAAACCAGCTTTGAAACATTTCAGCAGGCATTATAATGAGCCCTTTCCTATTAACTTGTGGTCTTTTAAGGTGAACTGTTGGGCAACTGACAGGCAGCATGAAGTACCAGCACTTACTGGGGCCAGAGGAGTGCACATTTATTCCATATCCACTTCTTACCTTATCAACCTTAAGAGAGAGTTATTCTCCCACTGCTACAATGATTTTTAAGCATGGGGCTTCTTCAGACCATTAGTGCCACAATAATGCTGAATTTCACCACATCCAAGTCGTTAGCGTCAATGGGATTTGAAGCATCAGACAGAGCTACCTTATTATTTATTGCTAATGTAACACCTAGATCACCCATAGTCTCAGCTATAACTCACAGAGCTAAATAAGCCAGACCACATGAAACATCTGCTTAAAAAGACACCATGAAAATCGAGACAAAAACAGAATCGCTAGAAGTTGGACTGTACTCGCTGATGCTCTTTGTGACTCAAGCAAGATTAGAGGCAAAAAACCTGGGAGGAAAAATGATGAGTTGCCCATGCTGAAAAACTCTAAAGGAAACAGAAAAGCAGCTTTTGTAAGATAGGATACTCTCCATGTGTACCAGAACATATCAGTACAGCTAAGCTGATGCTTTCTTTGTTAAATCCAGCCATGAAAAGCAGGTCAGCTTATAGCATTTCTGTCTAGAGAATGACTTAGAGCTTATGCATGCACACCTGACATAACAATATGGCTTTTGTAGCAGCATGCAGTCAACTGTCAATTTACACAGTAAATTTTATCTTTTAGTCAAAAGCTAAGATATGGAAGCCTAAGTTCACTTAAATCTCTTCATGATACATCCAAAGTTGATAAGGTTATATGTTTCCCACAGTGGCAAAATTCAAATACCAGCAATTCATTTTCAAATACTACACACTGAAAAATCCTGTAGTCAAACAACTATTGAGGTAGGAAATAAGCCCCACATTCGAATACAACCTGGCAACTGGAAAGGAAGATCTCAGGATACATTGCAGAAGTGGAACACAGGTGTGATAATGTGAAAAGTGTTCAAATTCAGCAGATTCAGTAGACATACAATGAATGCCTTCTACAAGGTGATCTACACTGCAGGACATAAGGTAAGCACAAAATACTTTCAAACACATTCAAACTGTGCCTGAGAGCCTGGGGAGCAGAGGGGGATGGATGGGGGCAATACACAAGAGGCTGATCTCAAGCCTCCTAAAATCATATGCAACAATTGTTTTGGTCATGACAACTGCATATGGGAACACACCAGGCGTGGCACAGCCAAAGTGGCGTAGCTGCCTTGCTGGGCTACCAGTACACACTTTCAGGGACCTGCCTTGTATTAAACTAAGTTTTAAAAAGCGATTACACTTTGTACACATCTATAAACTTCTTTACACCCTATTTCTAGAAATAGGGTCAGAGTGGCCTTGCCAGAAGTTTGTTGGCAGCGATGTGCAAGGTATAATCAAAACCACAAAACTCCAGGAGGCCACAGCTACTCTAATCTAACATTAAAGTGTTCAAAACACTCATTTCATGAAGATGGAGAGAGATTGTATGAGCAACTCTCCTGTGAGTTTAATGGAAAATTATCAAGATCAAAAACTACAAATAACCTTTAAAGTCATACTTAACTGTGACTTAAAAATCAAAACAAACAATTTGGGTTAAAAAAAAAAAAACCCTGTAAAAACAGATTGAATGCCAAAAAAAAAGTAAATTTCCAATTTTTCTGAATGTTAAAAACATCCAAATAACTTACACAGAATAAAAAAACTTGCTTATTCTCTACATGGGAGTAAGAGTACTGTAGATGCTCTGGTATTTTTAGTAGTACAGATTTTATCCATATGCAACTTCTTCAGTACAAATAACAACCCAAACACAAGCCAACAAGTAGGATGCAGGACAAAGCAATTAGCCTAAGAATCCAACAGTTTTAATGTATTAAAGATGTAAATAATACATCATACTTTGTATAGAATATAGTTCACAGGAATTAAGTCAAACATACAATGTCAAAGTGGCAACAGTCAGAGGTACCATGAGACTCCATCCTGCTCAACATCATCAGTGACCCAGATGCTGACAAAAGGGATGCCCTCACCAAGACTGAAGATGATGCTGAACTCGGGGGACTGTATTACAAGGAATCAAAGGGCTTTTACTGAAAGGAAATCAGGGACTGAGCCAACAGACTTCATGAAGTTCAGATGGAGAAGGACAAAGCTCCACATCTTGGAAAAGAATAACCCCATGTACTAGTGCAGGCTTGGTAATAGTCAGCCCATAGCATGGTTATGGCGGGCATCAGGTTCAGTGGGAGGCAGAACACTTTCAGTGTGACCAAGGCACACCATATGCTTGGAAGTGACCCAGGACACAAGTGTGACCAGGACAGAGACACAAATTGCTATTTTCAGTCCTCAGTACAGGTGAGGCAATATCTACAGCCCAGGTTACGAGACCAAACTGAAAAGAGGAGAGGAACTGTAAAGAGGCTAGCAGAGAATAACTAAGATGGCCTGGCGTCTAAAATATATAACATCAAAGAGAAGGCTGTGTCACCTGGGCTTGTGCAGGTAAGGGGCAGTTCAACACCATCACTGCACTACTGCGACCCCGTTACGTGAAGGGTCCTGTCACATCAAACAATGAAACAAGGGCCAACGGCCACAGATTGCAAAGACCTAGACTGTTCTACACCTGAAATCTTGTGGCAATTGAGGCACTTTCCCACTAGAAGGACTCAAATAGTCACTGAAGAGGGTTCCCATGTGATTGTCACACAGTGAGGCCTGAGTTTCAAACAAGCAAATTAGAACAGATGCTGCCTTGTGCACTGAAGGTCTCCAATGAGACACAGAAAAACTGGGCACTGCAGCAGAGAAGTGACCTCATCTCTTTCTCTACATGTAATCATCATCCATGGTTTTGGAGCATCTTCCCCAGTTAAACAGTCCTCTCCTTTCAGCCTTGCCTTTTCCTCATCCATCAGCACCATCACATCACTCCCTTTCTTTTGCCTGAATAACTCATTGGTATTGAAGTCATATAAATAAATTTGTGCATAATTTTTTTTATCTTGAAATTTTTGTATTTTAGCAGTGAATACATTAGACTTGGCAACTTTTATGTTAACAGCTCTGGGTAGGCACTATAAAATTACTTGGTTATTTTTATGCCATAGACTTTTCATTAAAAAAAAAAGAAATTAAAAAACCATCTGGTATGAAAGCCAATCCATCAGAAGAAATAAACTTATCTCCTGAGAAAGCTAAGCAGGCAGGGTAGACTCAACAGAAATTGCTCTCATCCAGCAAAAAAAGTTCTACATGGGAAAGACTTTTTCCAAAATGGTCAGCTCTTAAATACTTAGATTTTTAGCACTCTCCACTTTACGATTTCCCAACCGAGCAAAAAATTAACAATTTCATCTCATTAGTTCATAATGTCTGATCCTAACCTACTTCTCAAAGATAGATCTTGTATTAACAGACATTTCTAGTTTCTTTCACTTACCTTTGCTGCATAAAAGGAAAATGAGAACTAGATCTAATTCTTGCAATTTAAGAAAACTGACCAGGAATAAGCAGGAGAATGGAAAACTGACCATTACCCTTATTTTTCTATGAAACTGAAGCATATGTATTTTATTTGAAATCTTCCTAAATGAAATCTCCCATATATTTACAAGTAAGGCTGACCAAAAGACAGAGGGTTCAGAAAAACAAAACCTTTTTTAATTGCATTGGGCCAGAATTAGCAAAGTCAACGCTGAGTTCTACAGTAAGATTTCCCAGCCTTTTATATCTCAGACACTCTTTTATTCCTTTCTATCCCTTCCTGTACTTCACTACTTATCTGTGACATTTATAAATCAGCATAAGTAAGACATTAGGAGAGGCACAGATGCATTTTAAGTGGTTCTTTACTCAATTTAGTAGCTGACAGTAATCACTACAAACCCAGTCAAAAAACTAATCCTTCATGGAATTTAATGAGGCTTGAATAAGGTCCAGATGATTAGTCAGTCCTCTGTAGAACTGGATTCTCCCAATAAAACCATGTGAAAAAGCTTCCAAGGGAAGTTGCATCCACATGTCATGCACAAATTATGACTATTCAGCATCAGCAACTGTCTGAGCATTACTATTCCTGGCAGATTGTGCAGCAGGAGAGAAAGAAATCGACTCAGTTGTGCATGCTAATAAACGAATGAAGCAAACCATCACAAGAGCCACGGAGAGTCCTTTCTCCATCCGTAGCATTCACATAGCTGCTGAAGACTAAAGGAATTGAAAATTCAGGAAGAAGAGGGACCCTTTCCAAGGACGTGGCCCAAATTACTGCTAGTACAAACAGGCTTGCTTTTAAATACATGGGGGTCAGAAGTAACAGCACAGCTCAAAGCAACGGCAGTCACACTGTTTACTCTCCTTCTGACATAAAAGCCTTTTCCTCTGTGAACAGCTCTTAATGCAGAAATATCTAAACGTATGCTAATGCCCAACAGAGCAATAAGTTCCTTTGATTGATTCAACAGTACTGAAAGTACCAGGAAAAAAGATCAAACTGAGTATTATACAAACAACCCATGTCTTCAATATGGTATGTGTCAGCATGAAAACTGAAAAGAGTGGAAAAAGCCAGCTACTAATGTCTTGCATGGTTCTGAAAGTGGCAGCGTTCTTAAGTGCTTGCAGATAAAAGCGTTTTTCTCAAGTTGTGACATCAATTTCTAGAGCTCTGTAATATAATGAAAGCGCTTTGATTTAGCTTGATTTATGAAGCAAAAGCACTTCTTGTGTCTTCAGAAAAAGCATAGGAGTTTACAATAAACACAAGATAATTAAGTAATTTTGCAGCCAGTTACTCTCCTGAAATCATAATTAGAGAAAACAAATATGACCTCCCACTTCCTTTTTCATGCTGCTTTAAATTCCTTCTTCTGTCTTTCATTTCACTGATTCACCTTTCTTTCAACATCCTTTCACTGGAGAGATTCCAGTGACAAACTTACCTGACATTACTTTAGGGAAGACATTTTCAACTTTCCACTAGTCTTAATACTCCATTTCTCTACTGCAGTGTTTATAGAAGAACACTAAGACACACACACACAAAAATAAATCTGAACCAATGATGCATGACTCTTCCAAGTGTGCCACAAGTAGTACAAAATCTGGCTGAAATGTGCTATATTCTACCCTTGCAGGGTTCAGCACAATGTCTGTCTTTTTTTTTTTTTTTCTTGCCTATTATGTACTCTCTAATCGGAAATTATTTGACTGCTAGGAAAACAAATCTCTGGTTATATTTAACCAGCCATGTCCCAAATGAACATAACAAAAAAGGATAAATGAATTGTTTCTTTAGATACAGACAGATTCTAAATCCACTTCAGGGGACATGCATGAAGCTAGAGAAGAGGAACAGATTTTCCTCTCTGGATAACTGGTATAAGAGCAATCGGAATAGGATTTAGAAATCAAGATCCACTGTTCTGTCTTCTTTAAATGGCACAATGGGAGATGAGCAGCATGCCTTACCTGAACCTGATTTCAGGAAGTGGAGAGGAGGGGAAAAACTGTGGTTTTAAACTCCCACAGTCTGAGGAGGACACTTAGCTTAAGCTTCTTCATGTAGTACTTTCAGTATGCAACACCAAAGCCATTCCTTAAAAGCATTTAAACATATGGAATTCCATATGTTTCATGCATTTCAGACAAATTGGGCACAACAGCTACTCAGTCTCAGTCCTGGTCTCACCTTGGAGGTGCCTAGCCAGGAGCCACATGTTTGCAGGCCTTCAGCACTTCATTTGCTATGCAAGGCTTGGGAGTGAATTCTATTTCTGGATCTAAGAATCTCAGCTCTGTGTAAGGAAATTGCTCACCCAGGTCCATAAAAGCAACAACTTCACAAACACATAAAATACAAATGGCAAAACTCTCCATTATGAAAATACATAAATCCATTGTGTGTTCTAGTCTTCAGTGGCAGCCCTTATCTCTCAATCAGATAAAATGAACCAGAAATTAAAAACAAAACAAAACAAAAAACCCCAAAACCAAACAAAGCCAACAAACAAAAAAAAGCAAGTGAGACAGGAAGGAACAAAAAGGTGAAAGTCCTTTCAAACAAGGACACAGTCTGAAAATGTCAACTAAAAGTTAATATACTGAAGGCATATTTGATGGGGAGGAAGAGGGGGAAGAAAAGCAGTCAGGGTATGATTATTCATAACTTCCTCAAATGCAAGAATTTAATGGCATCCAATGACATTAACAGGGAGATTTAAAAGGAAAAGAAAATACTTCCTCTACACGGTACATAACACCCTCTGTCCAGGGTGATATTACAGACTAATCTCTAATTGAGATTAGAGTTTAAACACATTCAGAGAAAAAGATTTAAAATTTAAGAACGGAAAAAGATCAATGAAGGATTATGAAAACAAGATGCAGATACAGCTGCTCCCAACAGACTTTTCATTCACTAATTATACACACATTGCCAAGGCAGTCACTACTGGTCACTCTTTAAAATCAAAACTTGGATTAGATTGGGCCTGGTCCAACACTGATATTCACATAGGAAAGCAGGCTTAAGATCATTAGCTGAAAACTACAGCAAATGTAAGCTTCTGTACAGATCTACCACAAGTTAAAGAACAGCTACTCTGTAGTATTATGCATAAAGTTTGGAGATATCCTACTAAAAACCTCTTGTAAGAGAAAAAACTGCTATTCAGCTCACCACCTATTTCTAGAACTGCAATGAACTGGGCAGCAATTTTTGCAGCGAAACAATGCACTGTCATGACAGGTAACTACCCCTTAGCACTTGGAACTGAAATCCTGACAGTTACAAGCCTATTTTACTACACACTTTCCTCCTAAGCAAAAATAAATCAGTTACCACTGACAGCATACAGAAACTTGGAAAAAAATTAGAATATTTTAAACATATAAGTAATTTTGAAAAGTTGCAGCATTTTTGAACATGGTTTCTTTTTCTACTCTCATTGTCTGTCTTTCTGAGGAGGGGGTGTTCACAAAAGAGAAAAGCCAGCCTTTTCACAAACCTCATAGACTCATATGCTTTGCCTATCATCTCCTTACCTCATATTTTGTCTCCTCCATATCTGGGAGAGGATAGGTCAGTTAGGAAACGTCATTGTTGCAGGGTCTATTTTGCTACTCTTCTGTTCTAGGCTTAAGCAACTCTTCACTTGTAAATGAGACACTTGAAGGCTGCAGCAACTTTTAAGAATCAAATCTTATGACAGTATAATATAGACCTTAACAAAAATATCCCAACTCAACAAATTCTAATTGAATAATCAGCTACAAAGAAAATGAAAATACCAAATTCCATTTCATTGCATGTATATCACAGCTGCTTCTTTAATTCAGCAGTGAGAGACAAGAAGGACATGCAACAGCAACGGGACATTTTAAAAGGAATACTCAGCCTTTAACAGACTTTAGTCATTAGTACTAAGGAAACCCTCTCAAGATATTAAAAAAAACATAGGAGAGAAATAATAAAGTACAGCTATCACTACTCCTGAAACTTCAGACAGCTAACAAGGAAAATTAAATTCTTCTTCCATGTACTTAGGTATTTATTGATATTTTTGTTCCTTTGCTTCTTGGGTGGCAGTTGTCTTCAATACATATTTGAGCTTACACACTTCCAGAAGGCAAAGCAAACAGGGAACACAAAGGGATAGAGAGCAAAATACCAAGGAGTTCTCACAGGAGAGGATACCAAAGATCTAATAACACCAAGATTTTCCCCTGCAAGGACTCAGACATCATGCAAAAAGTCACCAAGTATTTCTCCTTAACCATTCTTAGGTGATCCTTTAATAAAAAAAGCAATCTCAAACCAGCAACAACATTAAAACAGTACTTTACCAATTATCCTAGATAATGTTTTTATTCTTACTTGAAGTAAATGTTAACAGTAAATACACTGTGTGGTTCAGATGCATGGGCTCACCTGATCAGACAAGGGGGAGGAATCATCACTTAGAGGAGGGAAGAATTTGAGGGCAGCAGTTTTGATACAAGGCAGAAGATACTCAGAACATGTGGTCTGCAAGCATCTCATTATAAGCTGTACTGGAAGTGTTCTACAACAAAATGTTGGGCACCACTACCGAACTGAAAGATTCTGAGGTCAGTGCAGCTACAGTGGTTTGAATGATCATTACTCCATCTGAATAGATGTCTAAGGGCTCTTCAATCAACACATAATACAACAAATTATGTATCAGACAAACAAGATTTTCCTTCTACACAAAATTTCCTGTTTGTCTCCTTTGCTACTGTTTTGTTTGACAGAAGTTCCTCAGCTTTATTAGCAACTTTTTTAACAAGAATATTCGGTGAAACAACCAACTACTCCACTTAAGGATATTTTTCCTTCTGCTATACATATTTTTTCAAAAGGGGAAGAATATGTGAGAAGATTTGCTTTCAACACAGCACTGTGGAAAGCAGACAAAAAGCTTACTGCTTCCTGAATATAGGAAACAAATACTCTTCTCAGTGCACCAAAATCCCAAGGAAGCTTCCAGCTGTGAAAAGAGGGAGCTTGATGAGTTCTGGAAGAAATCTACCAACTAACACCACATTTCATCAAGTACAACATAAGATGCTGAGGGTCAGTTTTGTCCAGATCATTTTTCTCCTGCTCTGGAAAGAGAACTATAAAGTTTCCCGAAACCAAGTTATTAGCACAAAGGACAAGGTTTCAAAAGGGTAATATATCAAATACCACAGCAAGCCTGGAAACTGCTTTGGCACATCCATGTTCCAGTTATGTTTGCTGTTTCCTGAAATCTCATTCCATCCCACTAAAACTCCTGACTTTTAAAACAAAGAAATTGATAGAAATCAAAGTTTCTCTGAAAGTTTAAGTAAAGGAAACCACATCAGTCCCAAAGGGATTAAAATATGGAAAAGTCAGTTTGATCCAGAGAATTAAATGATCACAAAAGAAAGTGATTATTCCCATCATAATGTTTACACCAGATTTTGGCTGGATTCCTGCTCACATTTCTTTAATTATGCCTGTATAAACAGAACTATTACACATCCAATTTAGTATCATCTACAGTTTAGGGAAGACACATCTGTAAAAAAATATTTCTCATTAATGAAACAGCATTTTATAAAGGGTCACTGAAAGAATGAAAAGTCATCTCCACTAAGCAACTGAACCTCACAGAGCTGCAGGGTTCGGTGAGAATGACCTAAGCTGCAAGCACGTTAACACACAGCTTCCTTCTCAGCATCCTGTCAATACCACCGGGGGCTGGTCTTATTGCATTTACATATGCCACAAAAATCTTTCCTGGAGAGGAATATTACATTACAGTATGCAGATTTTCAACCAGGAAACTGAACTTGAGGACAGTACTCATGAGACTCAGCTCTCTTAAAAAAAAAAAAAAAAAAAAAAAAAACAAAAAACAAAAAAAAAAACCAAACAAAAAAACCCCAACATATCTTGCAGGGAAGGAAAAAGGAATAAAGCAGACAGTAAGTGAGCAGGTATTTTTTATGCACTTTTTTTTTAACATCTTCTGTTCATAAAGACAGTAAATATCTGCACCAAAAAAGAAAAGGAAAAAAAAAAGCAGAACTGCAGTGCCATCTGGGTTATTCTAGTTGATAAATAAATAAATTAACACCCACATTCCTCAGTGCACCAGCATCTTGTCAGACAGCTACCCTGCCAGAAGCCTCCATTCTCAATGTCTGCAAAAACTAAGCATCACATCTTGGCCACTTTAGCCCTTGGGCCCCTCCAAGAAGATCCTGTTAATTATGCCAAGGTCTGTTAAAGTTATGTACAGGATTCTCTCAATCCATGTCTGCTCAGCTAAGACTAAAATTCCTCCAGTACTTTTAGTTTGTCAGGTCTCCAAATGAAACAAATGAAAACCAGTGGGGGGATACCAAGTGTCCCTTCAGCAGCAGATTTAACACCACTAAATTTCTGAACAGAATGCCACGAGGAAATACAGGCTTTCCACTTCCTAATGCACAGTATCACTGGATGTCCATACTGCCTGTCTGGACACAGAACTAATCTCCCATATCCTCCCACCGACTTGACACAACTTTCGACAACAGAGGTTTACACAGCTGGTGTCAAGGAGTTCATTATTCCCCCCAGATGGAGCAGCAGGCTCTCAGACTACAAGAAACCCATATCCCAGGGCTGAAGTGGATGTAAGAAAATTATTAGTTCAGAAGAGTACAGCATGATATAAAAGGAAAAGGAAAGCAAAGGTAAAGGCCAAAGAAGGCACTTGGACACACAGAGGTAAAGACACAAAGAAGGCACTAAAGGACAATGTAGGCACTGGAAACCTCCAAGACACACGTACCCAAAAGCAGGAACTGAAATATGAAAACTGAGCTTCTATTGGTCAGGAGAAACCCAAAGATAAGCTGAGGGGTCTTTGTGAGAAGGAAAAGCAGGGAAAACAGGGAAAGGGGAAGAAAAGGGAACAAACTACTAAAAGGTCATGACATGAGACGTTGCAGGATTTAAACACAGACTGAAGCTATTTCCTGTTTTAAAACTGAGAAAAAGTATTGATTAGTATCAAGGAGACTAAATCACACTTCTCATGAGTTGAAATGTCAAGAATGCCTTAGCTTTTAGAAAAGAATAGGCTTTTGGTTTTTTTGGTGCTCCTTCAGTAACAGCTAAATAACAGACTAATGCAATAGAAGAAAATCATTGTGAGGGGGCTTTTTTCCTTAGGGGGAAAACAGGATCTTGCTGGAAAGGTAGTTTAAGAGAGACTTTTGGATCGCAGTAAGTGTGCAAAGAAAATTTTCAGTAAAATGGGGGGAAAAAAAAAAAAAACCACCAAAAAACCAAAACATATATCTTTTCCAGGCAAGAAGTGTTCTTTTGTTATGTTTGATCTTCTTCTTTATTTTAGGTACATGTGTATGTGGGGAAAAAGAAATTAAACACAAATAGCTTCATACTGAAAATTTTTAACACTTGTTTTCATCAATGAGTTCATATGGTTGTTTGCTTTGCATCCCACTCCTTAGGACTTTTAAAAAGAATGGTATCTATTGTTTATCCTTCATCTCTGCCAGTCCTCTTCATAAAATAATGCTGGTGCCCATTTATTCCAACCTAAGTAATTTCCTCCACTTTAAGTGCACTGTAGCACTTAAGTGAAGACTTTGCTCAATCCCATTACCACCACACTTTTAACGACTGCATCCTTTTAGCCCCATGTATTTGCCACATCACCTCACTCATACTAGAGATAGCTGGGTCTTTTCTGTTATGACTATCCCTCATCAATTTAAGAATAATTTGGTCGTTACCTGCTAATTTGAAGTGCAGAAACAAACAAATTAAATAGTCCAAAGCACTTGGAGGCTTAAGCAATAGCTAGTGATGCAAGACAGTAAAACAAAGCTGTACTTCCATATTCTAGCATGGTCCCCAGTCTGATACACAACAGCGGACGAGTCCTTCCTCTATTATTTACTCTATGTAAAACACCGGCCTTGAGGCAAATTACCCCAAGTTTCACAGGTCTCCTTGCAGCTGATTGAAGTGCCTTCAGTTCAGCTCAAGGCTGGACACACCACTTTCATCAATGCATCTGTGACTACCTCAGTCTATTTATCTTTCAGTGCCTTAATATTACACGCTTGGCTAAGCTGTTATCTGCCACCAACCAACACAGACTGCCAGACTGTACTCTGGGTAATGGGGCTTTAACGTAGTGTGTATGATCTCCCCAAGTCTCACAAATAGAGGGAACTGCCCTGAGGGAGTTCTTCTTTCCCTAAACACTATTTTGTTTTGATAAGCAAAGTGACATTTATGAACATACTTGACAAGAACAACTGCCCACACGCACAGGTCCATGGCTCTTTCCTTAAATCACTGCCATGCCTCCAGCTCACTTGCACTGCCTTCTGATCTACTGTGCCTATAAGCACATTTTATCTTCACTTGGTAGCAGAAGGGAGGTGTAGGTGTGTGCTAGGACCATCTAGTTGTAGCAGCACGTTCCTGTGCTGTGCATTGTGCTTAGTCCTATGCTATAAATCCCACATGCAGGATTGGAAATGTGAAGGTCTGACCTGCACATCACCTCTTGAGCCCAGTGGTCTGCTTTCTCTCCCATTAGCTTCTAACTCCTTTGCATAAAAGCCTGATCTTAACAAGCTTTTCAGACCCAAGTCAAGGCACAGGTGAACAGTTCACACCTTACAGAGCATGGATGCGTACATTTTGAAACAGTGTGGAGAAACTCCGCAATTTGCAGATTTGTGGAGTTGAGAGAAGGGCAGGAATTCCATCCAGCTTAAATCTCCCTGGGCTCAAATAAATTCTTGTAGAACAAAAAAAAAATTACACATACTGGACATGTAAAAAGGGCAAGTTTCCAATTCCTTAAATTCTTTGGTTCCAGTCTTCACACCCTCACTTTCCTTACCAGAAAGCAACAAGTTCTGGTAAAGCAATGCTTGTTCCTTGCAAGGTTAAATTAATAGGTTTTACTTAACAAAAACAATCCAAAAACAAACACAAAAAAAACCCCAATCAAAATCAAACCCCAAATCAAAAAGCCCCTGACAAACAAAATGCGCCATGCTACAATAACAAAACCCAAAAACCAACCAATTAAAATCAAAACCCTTGCAAGTACTTATGATCCCTGCTTCCACCACTGAAATATCCTTTCTACATTTTTGTAAGAATTAATTACAAACCATAAAATACAGTCCTGATGCAGGTATTTACCACACACATAAATGTACTTGGATCTCTTAAAATTTCAACCAAGCCTTCTGCTCTTTGGACTAAAGTTTTGTTGAAAAAAACAAAAATTAAGCCTCTTTTACAGATCTTTAGAGGCAGGCAGATTTCAAGGTCATGCAAGTGTCCTGAAGCAAATAATCTTCCAGCAGTATGTCCAGCTTTCATTTTAACACAGACATAATAGGGAATCCAAAACCTGCTCCACTGAAACACTTCCTGGTTCTAAGCCTGATGTTTCATCCAGCCCATTAGCCAGGCTCAATGTCCTTGGACTGCAGCACACCAAATACTCATTTTCCCCTGCCTTGTTGCAATTATTCTGTTTTCTTTTATTGACTTGCATGGCTACCCAGTCCAATCCTACACTATCCCAAAACACCAAAGAGCACTGCAGAATCATCTGGTGAAGCCACATCTATGTTCAGACACACCCAAGCTGGACTGGAACAAGATGGGGTGAAAATCTGGTTGGGACCCCCTCCATTGCCTGCAAGCACACCCTCCCACCAAATCCTACCTGTGAAGAATTTAATTAAAATACAAAGTGGTGGTAAACACATTCTAGAAGAGCAGTTTCTGGTTCTGTGCTGTAAAACTGTGACCAGGGCTGGCTCCATGGGGCCCCTGCTAAGCTTCCTTCCATCCCCAATGAGAAAATTCACATGACCAAGATATTTAGACTAATCTCTAATGCCTTCCCAGATCAGAAGCATATTATCTTTGAACTGGTTACAGACCTGTCCTGATCTTGGTTGACTAACTTAATCTATAACAACATATGGCAAAATAAAAACTAACTCTTTTATAAAACCTAAAAAAAAACCCCAAAACCAAAAAAGCCCACAAAAAGTTATTACCAAAGCTGGTACATATTTTGGCTGGAAGGGGAAATAATGGTGAGGAATGGGCCAGATACTTGTAACAAACCAAGAGCAAAACCTATATAAATCGAATAAATACTAGAAAAATCAATGGAATAATCAAAAAACTTCCTTTTACCCATACAGTTGGTTAGTAAAGTATTAGGAATAAAAGAGCAACCAGCTTAGCATGGGCTTCCTTTCACTTGTGTTTTCAAGCCTGCTATCTATATTTGCAGCCAGCTGTTACTGTACCATAACACATTCCCCCACTAAATCCCACAAAGGACTGCTCTGTGTCTCCCACTTTGAGAAGAATTGTCACAGATGGATGACAGTCCTCACACCTCTCAGTATTTGAAGCTGGCACTGAGCATCTCACCCCTTGCCTGGCTGCCTTCTCTCCACTTGCTGGTGGGATCTTCTGTGTCTGAGAATGCAAGCGTCAAAGCAAGGATAAAAGATGCATTAAATTGATTTGTGTAAATTAGTCAAATTAGGAAACAAAACATTTCTGCTGAGGGCTATTTCCCTCCAGACAAGAGAGCACTGTTTACTCTCCAGTAATAATAATTCCATCTCAGCCATCTCTGGAGCACAGATGCTGTTTTGTTTTACTACCTAACTCAGACAGCAATGCTTGGAGGCAGGGCCTTTTGGGAGCTGAATTTTTGGAGGATGGAGGGCAGTGGAAAGTAAAGGAGACTGGAACTACAGTGTGTGCTTTCACTGCTTTACACTGAAAACTGCAACTTCCAAATGAAAGAAAAGCAACACCTTGCTCTTCCTTCTCACTGCTGCAATAAAATTCAGGCAAGTACTCTGCATTTCATTCTGCAGTGTACACCTGTCCATAGTGCATGTAAATTCAGTATCTTCCTTCCTAAAAATCCATACAGACTTCATGAGTCTCTATCTTTGTGGGGATGAGAAGAGCTATATGCTTTTTCATTACACTGTAAGAAAAAAGTATTTTCACAATCCTGAAGGAATAGGTAAAAGCCCAATTGCCTACACAGAACTGAGTAACTTCCAGCAAATTTTCTGTAACACTCCTGTAACTCAATACAATAGGACAGTCAATTTCAGTAAAAAGTAACTAGCAGAAACATTATGCCATATTCTACTTCATTAATTATTAATTTGCTATGAATAAAGCTGCACCAAAAAAAATGATTCTATTATTAGAACCCACAAAGCAAAATCACCTTCAACAGCTCTCGAAGCACTTGTATACAACAAATTTCAGGAACTCAGCCAATACTACAATCGAGTATGATTAATTCAACATCATTCATTGGAAGAGAATAACATGAAGTCCTGAAGGTCCATTGATGCAACAACGTCCCCCCGATCAACTTATTTTAATTCCCAGACACAATGAAACAGTAGTATAGTAAATTCCAGAAAACACACAATGCAAGTAATTTTGCAAATAAATATCATGTAAACAGCAAGTATTCTCAAAGACTTGCTTGGAGTTTTTGCTTTGGCAAGCTATTATGTGAACTATCAGCTTTCAAATGAATGAGCACTAAAAAAAAAGTCTCTAAGACTGTTCAAGATGGTTAAACCAAACAATTGTCCATTAGAAAGACTGCAGTTGTACCCAATCTTCAACAGAGAAACAGGTTCATCCTGCAGATAACCACCTCCTTGCCATTTCAAGCACTCTACACATCCTTTCACCATTATTTGTTATAAATAAAATGGAACAAACTTGATTTAAAATCCTAATCCCACCTTTCATCTTGTCCCTAATAGGAGACATTTAACACCTCACAGAATCAAGTTGCAATGAGAATTTTATTGGTAAGTCTTCAAATCACATTTACAGTCCAACGTAAAACCCCAGATGACACAATTTCACATCTGGTAGAAAAATGAGAATTAAGTGAAAAACTCTGAAAAGTACTGGGGAGAACAAGGAAGGGCAAAGGCAGTACCCATGCCCACCTGGCAATCTGCTTCTTCCTTCCTTCTTTTGACACGGCTTAGAACCGGAAGGGGTTTTACTGCTCTGTAATAGCTCCAGTCCCTTGTTAGACCAATACTCATGTAGCCTTTTCCCCAACATATCACCACACAAATTGAGCATTACCCTCATATCATCAAGTGAAATCAAGTGAGGGGCAGAGCCTCAGATGTTTCTAAGAGCTTTATTATTGCATAGATCAAGGCTATTTGAAACATTCCCAAGGAGGACACTGCCCTTGTCCTGAGCAGGCATTCCACTCTGATTTGTAGTAACGGAGCAGACGAAAAAACTTATGTTCACGTACTCCTCATATTTATGCAGTATCAGTGACCTTTAGAGAATCACCTTGATCAATGTCCTCTGAACCCTGCCAGCTGTCAGTAGTATCTGCAAATTCACATTTGAGGTTATGTATCAGTGGCTTCATTCACACTGGAGTGTGGGCTCTCTTGACTTCATGAAAAATGGCCCCATCTCTACCTTATTTTAAACCCGCACGTGGCCAAGATAAACCTTAATAAAGCAACACTTCCTCTACAGCCTTTCAAATCACTTTGCTAAGTCACAGCATTCTGGTATCAAACCTCTTGGAGCTTTGTAAAACTTCTAAAACTGAGTAGTTGCTCCTGTTGAAATATGTTTGGGAAATATAACTAGACTGTTAGCATTAAACAAGAAAATGGAGAAGCAACCTAATGTTTTAAGTGATTATTCATCAAGGTTGATTTCAAGGCAGATTTACCTTTGTTTCTTCTACAAAGAAGATATTTAACACGTAATTATTCTGAAAGAGACAGCACTTAGGGGAAAATATTATTGGTACAGATCAAGAGACACTAAGAACACAAATAAACAAAAGGTAGGATGTGGCCAGCAGGAGGGGAGAGACTAATTCTCACCTGTAAAACCACTGTCAGATAAATACCATGCCTGGTAATTCCACGTACATGATAAGGCTGCCATCCTCAGGGTATTGTGGAGATATTGCAGCTGACTTCCAGGGAGGATTTACGCCTGGACCTCCAGAGAATAACTTCTGTAAATTAATTCCTCAATAACCAGCTATAAGACAAATAGAATACCTTAAATTGTCTTCCATGTTATATTCCTTAACCACAGTTGCTCCCAAATGTTAGACTAAAACTAGAGTACAGGGTCATTAAAGTCTTCCATGCCCTGTGCTGTACAGAAAGTTCTCCAGTACCTCTCAGAGCAAAAGGCTTCTTTAGCATATTGTCTGACAATTATGCACACAATTCAACTGGCAGTACCACCAAAAGGAAAAAATGGAAGCAACTTAACTTTTAAAGGAATACCAAATTATTCCCCTTTAAACTGCCACAAAGAATACTAGCATATTTTGATCCTATCAGCATTGAAATGTTTCATGTAACTGGATGACAGGCCACAAGAAATAAGACTATTCCCACTGTTATTTTTAGTTTTAACTGAACTTCCATAGTTTTTCTATTTCTGGATACAGGGATAGTTTCCATGCAACTTAAACTATTACTCCTTTTGGTGAAGAAGAGGGTAGTCAGAGACCCCTAAGAACTTGATTAAAAAGTTCTCTTATGCTACTTTTCTTCCATGCTGTACAAGCACCATAAAGACTCTGAAAAGCACATCAAAAAAAAAAGCAGAAACACTTAAACAAGCTGTTTAAAAGAAAAAATATGTATTTGAACACATTAGCAGTAGACTGACTGTTCAAGAGTATTCAATATTCTCAATTCCAGATAATGATACCATTTGTTAGAGAGAAATGGTTAGTGAAATCAAATTTTAAAAGGCATTCACCACTGGATCGCTGCCAAATGCCCATCAAAAGCGAATCAGTTTTATCCCAGATGGGGCTGGGTTAAATGAATTTGGAACTTAATGCAGAGTGTCTATGACTAAGACTACTTAAAAAAGAGTGTTTTCCCTACCTGTGATAAATTCTGAGGCTATCGATACTCAGAATTATCTTCTGACACACCTAAATTCCCACTCATCACCAAAACAAACAGACTCCAATTTACAACTTATGATTTTACTAACCAGCAAAACCCAACCAACAGATCTGAATGTAGTCACAAAACTGATAATCCATTTACTGCAGACAAAGTATTTATTCCACATCAAGCCTTTAAAAGGCAAATGCCTTTTAGCTGTTGTGCTAAAAGCAATTAACAATTCAGAGGAAAACGCACAAGTCACAGCACAGCAGAGCAAATCAGTGGAGAACTTTCAGTAAGATACTTAAGGAGCCCAATTAAAAGCATCAAGGTTCATTCAGTTACAGTCCTTATATAATGGTGATGCCCTAGGATTTTTAGTTTCTATATTTTCATGTGTCTGTATTCTTGTATTTCTCTAGTACAACACTAAAACTATCATTCTCACATCATTAGACAAAACAATCCCTCTCTGACCCTGAATCCAAGGACACCTCACTGCTGCAGAGCCCCAAAATATGTAAACAACAGTGAGTTGGTGGGGGGAGCAAATGTGGAAGATCATTAGAGAATCAAGGCCCAATATGTTAATAAGGCAGAACTTATAAAAGGTAAAGATCTCGTGACTCGATGTCCATTTTTGGCGTAGCCTCAGAAGGAGGCTTCTGTCTGCCCTAATGTACCAGTAGGCCTGTTAGGCCTGTATTAAAGTTATCTATTCTCATTCTCTTAAGTTTGTCCGCCTCTATTTCAGATTTGCCTGATTGATAAGGCATCAGTGGGACAAGTTCTCCTTGCTATTGTATAAGGTCATTGCTTTTTATCTTGTAAGGCAAATGTCACAGAAGTGTCACTAGATGGTAACTGGATAACATTTCTTCTTTGTAAGAGTAGCAAAAATAAGAAAACTACTGGAAAGACTTGCTGAAGGTTGTGGTAGATCCACTATTTCAAACTGTGTTTTCTCCAAGAAGTTTCCAACACAGTTACCTGATTCAGCAATTACTCACCACCCCAATGTTCTGCATAAAGAAAATGAACAATATTTTGACCATAAATCCATGTTTAAACATCACTTATGTGTTTTTATTCCAACTTGACAGGAACACTTTTATTGGGCCAAAAATCTCATTCTCTAAGTTAAGAAAATCGTGTTGTCTGTTTTCCGTATCTCATCAGAGACAAGTTGTCTTGCTGTACAACCCACGCTTTATGTTTACCCTTTTGCTTCCATCACACGAAGTTCCAGTACACCTATGACAGACTCCAGACTGTAGAAACTGGATCTCTCCAACAGGCACAAGAAATGCCCCACACCACTGCATGAGCCTGTTCCAATCTCTTTTGTAAACCCCTGCCCACTCCAAGAGTATATAAGCTACATGCAGAACTGTGGAAGCTTTTTCAATAACAACTTGTTTTTGTTCATCATAAAGAGGCTAGTAAGCTATAGTCAGGGATTCTTCAGTTCAAATCTACTCAGAAATCCCTGCTTCCATCCTCACCATCTTCCATCAGCTACTGCAATTCTTTTCACTTCCACAAACACCCCTTTCTCATACAACAAAAAATGCTGCTTCCAAGAGACCAGTATTCACTATCAAACTTTGACCTCAATTAAGTCTTAATTTTCAATACTTTTTCTGGCTTGCCTATATCTTGCAAACTAAGTGGCCCATCATTTATACTTCAGCCGTTCATCACTGATCTTTCAAGCTCCCCATGCACCACTTTCTCCAAGCTTGTTCATTTCTGCTCTCTCTACTTCCCATAAGCATCTCTGTAGGCACCCTATCCTCCAATTGTGTTTCAGTGCAACAACCCCTCTGTGACAAAATATAAGAAAGTATTAATGATTAAGCATGCAGTAACTGGGATTCACAATGATATTCAGAGTCATCCCGTAACAACTGCAAGCAGCACAAATCCCATCACTTTCAGCAGCCGTCTTTCGTATGACAGGCTTCTTGGCAGAAGTTTATGAACTGCCTGATGCAAAATTTCCTGCTGGAGCCCACCCAAGTTCCATCCTTTTTTTGGCTGAAAGTTTATTCCCTTTTTCAAAACTCACAGTATCACAGCACTTCTAAAAATTATTGGACAGTTTGTCAAATGCAAGACATGAAGAGACATTCTGAGCCAATGGTAATGCACACTGATGGCATTAGGACTTAACTCAAACCAGAAATCTCAAAGGTTTAGTAAGAATAAATCCTCAAAATATTTGAGTTATTTGACAGAAAAAATGGAAGGCTTTGAAAAAAATCTATGTAAAGTAATTTTTGAAAAGAGTAAGCGAATGTTAAGTACTTTGTGTCAGTTTGTCACTCTTGATTATCAGCATTAAATCAAGCGGCGCATAGCAGTGGACATTTTGGACAAAACCAATAAATGTTTTCATTTAGAGTGTTTAAACTTACCTTTACAATGTGCATGATCAATTTTAAACTTGCTAACATTGGATTTCCTCAGTATTACATGTTTTATTAACGTCATTTATAAAACAATGCATTCCCCAAGTTGTAATAACATCAAGCATCAGTTAAAACAGCAACTAGTAAAATGTTTTTGGCAAAACTGACAAGTATAGCACTAGCAGATCCAGAATTGCTCTGTTCCCTGAAAGCTAATGAAGTTCTGAATTGGGACCCACTGGAAGTGTATCAGGGCTCTAGATTCTACACAGCAGAGCACAGAAAACAACAGTCACCTACTTCTTGTCTATACAGCTAAAGTGTGTTGTCATGTAAAAATACACTGGAGATCATTTGCTTGCTTCTCTGAAATACCCCACAGGCACCATGCACATACCCACATAGACTGGAGAGGGAAGAACAATTGGTCTCTCCCCCCTTCTCCAGTGAGCACCTTATAAACAGAATAGGAGAAAAAAACATTGGTTCACTGTGCCACTTACTATGAAATATTTTGAAACAGTAGTTTGCAAAAACACCAAGTAACAATAGGCTGAACTGCAGCTTCGCTCAGGGCATAAACTGTGATAACTACCTCTTTGTGAAATAAACTTAAAAATGAGTTTGCTTTCTCAAGTAGTAAATGTCCTCATTTGTTTTAAATCCTAAGGGGCTCAGCCCCTCAGCATCTCTGCAGAATCAGACTGCTGTTTAGAGTAGCACAGTCTTAAGAACAATAGCCTTGGATTTGTAGCAGTATTTATGACCCAATTTTAATTCATACCCATCATCTTCAGCAGGAATAAAAATTCAACACTAATTACAGCTGCCAAAGCACGTCTCTGAACTAGTACAGCCGAGGCAGACACACAGCCAGGTAAAACATGCTGAACAAACTTCTCCCATATAAAAAAGATGCCTCTCTCTTCACTAAAACACACTTTTTAAAGCTTGTTTTTATACTGTATTGTAAGACTTAACCTCTCCATACTTCGTACTTGTTTTCATTCCAGCTGAGTTTGCAAAAAATCCCCATTTAGTATCATATTCTGAATTTAACTGATGAGCTTTTTCACCTCCTCCTTTAAATCATTAGTAAGACATTCTAACTGGGTTTGATATTTATCCTACAAGAACTGTTCTCTCCCTTGTAGCTCAAATTACTGCCACATCTACTATTTTTGCTGAAAGTCATTCAGCAAGTTTCTAGTCTGTGCAGTATTTAGGCCAATAAAGTTGGGGTTTTTTTTCCCCAAGTTTTACAAGGAATTGCTTCCAAATGGCTTGCCTGAAGTATTTGTCACATGCAGTATTTCTCGACCTGCAAAATATCATCATTTGCATTTTACAAGGAGGTAGCATGCTTTTTTGTTTACACACACCAGCAATTAATCTGTCACAACTCTAATAGTTTCAAGTCTAGAGATGTACCTTCCAATGCTGGTGTTAATATTTTATGTAAGGATGGATGCAGAATTAACACTGAGGACTCTCACTGACAACATACATATAGGGAGCCCATTTCTTTGCAGCAGATGCTGGCGAGCAGATACACACAGCCTGGCTAGAGAAGATAGAGTTCACACTACACAATTCATCCTGTTGAAGAAGCTGGTGGCAGCTGCAGCTCAACTACATTCAGCACCTAAACTAGCTAGATCTTATTAATTTCAGGGCCAAACTGCAGTTTGCTCCTGTACTTCAAGATACTAGTGCTGCATTTCTTTTTCCCATCTGTTGCCATCATCAGCCTTTCAAAGACCATTTGCTAATTTTGTAAATTAGGTTGCTAATCCTTTTATATTAA
>NW_026623302.1:1692430-1812037 GCF_030028575.1 Malurus melanocephalus | reverse complement strand
AAAAAAAAAAAAGCTACTCTTCATTTACAGATATGCTTTCACTATTACTGTGAAATACAGATTCCTACCCAAGTATCTGCAGATTGACTCCTTTGCCTGAAATCATCCTGGAACAAACAAGGTATCAATACAGTCTCTCACTTTGGAAAGCCTGCAGGAACAGGCATCATCACACATCTCTCTGATTTTACAGACAGCTGAGGAAGGTCAAGCGTCTCAAATCTCCATAACAAATTGGGACCACAAATCATGTATTCTTCTGAAATGAGTACCACAGATGCAGAGCCATCCAGTTACTTTTACTGCTCCTTGTAAAGTCTTTAGAATGGGAAATGCAAGAAGCTGAAATAGATTCTCAGCTGTCTGCAGCCAGAGACAGCATTTTTACCTCTGTATCTGCGCTTCTGCAACCTGACAACTTCAGCATTACAACTCGACTTTTGTATCACAGCTGAGATGCCTTTCCAATTAAGGTGTCACCGAGCCACATACAGACTCCACCTTTGCCTGTTTGTGTTATACTGGAAGAGACATGACAATTCCATCAACTTAAAGAATCAAATCCACATGATTCACATGTCTATATAATACATCACACTGTATAATGCATGTAACAAACAGCCTTTATGCTGCTGGCACTTCATATTTAACATTCCAACAGGATCTCATAACCAGGAATGAGATATCTTCACCAGGAGATATGGTCCCAGAGCTCTGGTTTCATTGCTAAAGAGCCCCAGGTGAAATATTTATTCATGTCACTGTCCCTACTGCATGAACAGTGAGACAAAAGCTCACAGCATAGGAATTCCTAACAAACCATCCTACAGACCATCCGTGGAAGAATTACTTAGCACTCACTCCTCTTCCTATTCTCCCCTTGCCTTACACTCAAAAGAGCTAAGAGAAGAATTATCAATAGTTTGCATGCAGCTTGTAGGTTTCATTAAAACCAGTAGAATATGGTGGAATAAAAATCCTCTTTTGTTCAGCAGATTTCTACTCAATAAAATTCCTCATTTGTCTTTTCTTTCCTCTTGCTAATCAGTGCCAGCCTCCAATTAGAACTGACAATAGAAGAAAGTCTTTTTATGCTTTTCAGTCATCACTACATAAAACATCATACTATACTCCATTCTCCACTCAGTTCCTTTTTCTTCTTCTCAGAAAAAAAAACTAAAAAAAAAAAGAAACACAAACCCTTAGAATAAGTTGAGTGGTTTTAATCCTTTTAGTGTTTTCAGGCCAAAACCAAAATTCTTTCCAACCCTCCCATTCTGGACTTGGAGTGTGAATACTGAGCATGAGTTGGGCTTTCTTGCTGCACCTTCAGCTAAATTGCCGCTGCCACTGCTGTTGTGCTCTCTACCATCTCGTAAAATATTGGCTTTTACTGTAAACATCCAACAAAGGAAAAAAAATTAATTTTCCCCTAGACATAACAAACTGGCAACAACATCACAGATCAGCCTGGAACGCAAGACTAAAATCCAAAACTGAACTGAAGGTCCAATGTGAAGAAGGTGGATGGTATATGAGGAAAACGGAAGTGCATGCAGTGGTTTTAGAAGAGGAAAATCAGATATGAAAGGAAACTGTGTTTGTGAAAGATGCAGTTTGTATCATCTGGATGCTGCTCTCTTATTACATTGCTGTGTTTGTATAAATTGGTTGCACACCTTAAAACATCAGCAAAGTTTAGAGAACCCATGCCAGAATCCCAAAATAAAACACTTCTTTTCTTTGAACACAAAAACACAGGCAAAATAGTAGGGAAGAATCAGGTGTCACACATAAACAAAACAAATCCGGAAGAGCATAAAAATTGAGCAAAGTCTCAGAGGTAGGCTGAAGGAATCCCTTCCCCCTTGCATTATCCAATCTCCCATCAACTTTTATTTTTCAGCAAAGCTGTCTGGACTTGCTGCAACTCTGTCTATGTTAAGAGGGCCCAGAAGAAACTGCCCTGCTGTGGGGAACACTGACAGACCTGTCTCTTCCATTACACCACGGCACACCTGGGACTGAGACAAAATGTTCAATTCTTTCCTGTTTTCACAAACTCCATCTGATCCTAGAGTGCCAAGGTACAGAAATTGTTGCTGTGCTTTACACACTTTAAAATATGTTTCTTCCAGGCTGCCACTCACTGAAAGAGCAACAAGTCTGACCTCTCGTACCACCTGGGGTCCTTCACATGACCAATCTCTAAGCAAAGGGCTTAGAGACCAAGCACTGGCTTTACCCAAGAGATGCCTGCAAAAAAAGCCAGAACTCTGGGAACACTGCTTCCCCTCTTAGTACAACCATGAACTGCACATCAGGAGCCAACCTTTGATGAGAGGCCCAAATGCCATTAAAACAGAGCTCTAAATCAGTGGAGCTTTTTACATAGGTTAATAGATCCCAACTGAATCAAAACATTAATATTAAGCTCTCAGGACTAAGGATATGGTATTGGGTCCAGGACACATGCTTTTAAAAGGTCCCTAAATGCTTATTCATCTAATAAAGCACAAAAGCTCTAAAAAAGCTGTTGCCATCTGTTTTCTGGACTTTGATATTTCTATATGATCCTCTCCCTACCCCCATCAACCATTATTCAGAGACAAAAGAAACCAAAACCAGAAAAATTAACACTAAGACTGCATTCTTGAGTCACAACACTCCTCTTGATTAGTGAAAGGATATCCAAAACTTTGCAAGATGTGGTACAATAAGTTGTGTTGTTGGAAGAGTTGAAGCTTTAACTTTACATCTGACATTTAAATCAGACTCAATTTCTTCTGCATAATAGTTCTTTCCAATTTAATTTGAATACATTTATTAACTGCAATTTGAAGTAAACATACTTGTTTTAAACCAACGATTTGAAAGTAGTGTTTGAGGAGGAAAGAATAGTTAAGTGCCAGTTTTTCTTTAATCCTTAGGTCTTCACAGTTGAGAGACAGACAGGCAGGGACCACACTAAGCAAACCATAGATTAGGTTCTGAACACCTTTTGCCCACATCATATAAAACATTAGTCTTTTGGACAAGCAAAAGAGAAATGTCCTGATACCAGCAGTAATCAGATCAGGTTTATAACAAAAATCAAGTAATTTTAAAGTAGTTCTTTACTTTTATATTTTCAAATAAAATCAGGGGCAGAGCTTGCTTTGGGGGGGAGCTTCAACAACTGCAATGTGCTTAAAGGGCCCCCAACCACTGCCTATTACTTACAAAAGCAACCTCTACCCTTGATTTTAGTATAGATTATCATCACAGACAGAGACAGTCAACACTCTCCAATGCCATCAGGACATCATGTCAACTGCTTTAAAAGCTCAAGAACCCAGTAAGTGACAGTGTGTATTGACACCCAAGCAGCACATATAGTACCTGAGGGTCAATTCCTCCCCATGCCAAGGACATGGATTAAGCTGCCTCTTCTCTGCAGGGAGTACTCTAAAGGCTGATCAGAATCCACAATATTGAAGATTTATATACTTCCTCAAAACAACTGGTTAAATATTAGACACCGTGCAGAAAGGCAGAAATAGGATTCATCTCTTCAAAGCACATGGTTTCTCACAGCCCAGGAGCTCCACAAGCACAGGACACTCCCAGCAGTGCACTGCACAGCAACTGCTGCATCCAACAGCCTCCACTGGGGCATGCCCTGCTTTTATGAGGAATGCCAGTCCTCATGGGATGCCTGTGTTCTGTCCATACTGACCTTCAGGTTAACCATACCATTAAAGAAAAAAACCAAAAAACTATGAAATAACATCTGCAGTTTCCTGTCCACACAACCTGCATGAACCTGGCATATAATACTTGTATATACTTATCAGCTTATAAACCAGAGAACCAGGTGTAATCATTTGTTTTAAAAATAGCCATACAATATTTACTCTCTAAATGTGAAGGCACTTGATCTTTTAAAACTCTAAAGTTCAAAGTGTGAATAAAAGTGACATTGTCCTGGGAGAAGAAAATCTCTCAAAGCAGAGTTGCCATAAAACAAGATACTGAACCTTTCACAAAGTCAATGTGCAATTTTCAGAACAGCTATTCAGTAGATCAAGATTATTTCACCACATCTTTGACTTATCAAAAGGCAAAAAATGCTAGACACAGTACTGTGCAAGTACAGGACAGCAAATCACAGGTATCTGTGGTGTAGTCAGGACACCAGGTATCACAGGTATCTGTCACTATGCAAGAGCTAGGGAAGCTGGACCAGATGACCCTGTATAGTCCCTTCTATAGTTCTCTATCACCCCAAGTCCATTGTTAGAAGTAAACATGGCCTAAATAGTGGAACAGGGTTTTAGGTGACTAAGTACAGCAGGACACTCTGCCAGAACAACTCTGTTGTTGTGAACAAGAATTGAGTGGGCTACTTAGACACTTTTTCTTAAATCCCCACTAGTTACTTCACCCATTCAGCTACTCAGACAAAACCAGCAAATCTCATGAATTTGCTAGAGAAAGCCTGAGCTCAGCAATTAAAGTAAAAACATTCACTAGATTGTTACACTTAGGCAGAATAAAACCTTGCTCTATGTTGCCTTTAAAACTCTACCCTAATAAAACATCCCCGAACAGCTTAGATTTCCAGCCCACACATATTGGTTATCAAAAGAAACAGACATGAGAAACAATGAAGAAGAGAGCTCGCACACATTTCTTCCTTAGATTCCTAAAGCCAGCTGTACTGAAAAAACAAATCTAAGTCAACCATCTAGCAGAGGGACAGCCACAAGAGCCAGGGGTTAAAAGCAATCGTGCCTTTTACGTCAAGAGAACTCCTTACAAATATCACTTGATTTCATCCTTCAAGATAGAATTGGAATTTCTTAACCAACAGTAATGCAGCTACAAAAACCTTCTTGCAAAGAAGCAAAACAGCCCTGTTGCTCTGGAGGTCGCCCCCAATTTTAACTCCTATGCCAACCAGTACTCAAAAGTCTCCAAAGACCCAACCTGAGCAGCAGAAAATCCTACAGCTAGTTTCTATTTGTAAAAGTTAGAGCCAAATCAGGTCTCAAAATATGGCTATATTAACCCTGATTATGTTATGAATTAGTTACTAATACTTGTTGGAGGATTGGAGAGCAACACACAAAGGTCCTACAAATAGCCCTCAACAGAGCCACGTGTGATCTGTGGGCAGCAATATCAACATCATCACCTAGGCCTGGACACACACCTATCGCTATGGCAGTGCACAGACTCATTCCATCTCATGACAAATTCACTGACCCACTGTTCCAAGGGACCCATCACACCATGCAGACTAGACTTGGATGATCTGTCTGTACAACCTGGTGCCAAGGCATATGGAAGTACCTCACTTGGAGGATGGGGAATGTAGAGGCAGGAAGTTTTGGAGAAACTTGTCACTGACTTGGACACTGGATAAACCACATGCAAAAATGACTTTCCACCATCTGAGTACAGACAGTTCTGAGCTTAACATTTCACCAGATGAAAGACTAAAGCCAAGTGAAAGACTCCAGACGAGCGAACCAGAGCAAATGATTCTACGTACATAACAATCAGAGCAGCCATCCTTGAACCGCAGAAAAGTTTTTAAGCACTTTCAGCCTCCCCAGAGACTGCCAATCCCTGCCTCCCCACTCGTAAGGATCAGTTCAGCAAGCAATCTCTGAATGCTCAGCACATCCTTGTGAACAAGAAGCAATTTTGCAGAAAGATGACAGGCAGTTGAGCTCTCAAAGAGGTGTCTTCAGCCCAGCTGTATTGAGTTTGCAGTTTGTCTTCCTTCTAGCACCTTAACACACTATGCCAAGTTTAGGTTTGCTTTTAAGACTCCTTCCTTCTCCCTATGAGGGCCCACAAGGAATAACTCTTTCAAGTTCACATGGAGGCAAATAGCCCCAGATAACACCCTCCAGAGGTCTAGAAGCTCTGATCAGCGTGCTTCCTGTAGGAACTTGAATTTGTGCATTTATGTAGAAAAGGTTTACAAAGAATGTAACTAAAACAATCCTAGGGATGCACAAAGACACATATTATACAAAGCAAGATGTGACAAGACCTGTGAGAAGGAGCAGTTTAAGAGTGTGCCATGTCTTGGAAAACAGTAAGAGAAGGGGGATATGAGGGAACAAGATTTAAGAGAAATGATAATTTTCCGTGTCTCTCTTCTATTTTAGACACTATTGGAGAAGCAAGTTTGAAAGAGCAGAAGAAAAACACATTCAACACACATACCAAAACAAGATCTCAAAGCTGCCTTCACAGAATAGGAGGAGCTATTTTTTTCAGAAAAAAGCAAAAGAACAGCCTACTGGTGAATGCAGAATCCAAGTCACTATTATTTTAACCCTGCCAGTGGTGTTCAGGACACGGAGCCCTCAAGCTGAATGGTAGTTCTGATACAGCAGAAAATGAGTTTTTCTTCAAGTTTTGAGTATATCTTTGCAAGTACAAGTATTCCTCACACATTTTCTAGCTTGCCTTTTCTTAGAAGTACTAAGCAGAATGATTAGCACAGAAATAAAATTTCTGTTTTTTAAAAGGATGAGTTTAGTATTGCTCTGCATAAGCAGGTGAGCATCCCTACAGACTGCAAAACACAGAGGATTCCCCGTCTGTGGGCAATTGTGCAAAGGAAAGTCTAAGGCCCACAAAAACTATGACACCACCAACATAAGACTATTTAGCAAAATATTGATCTGCCCTACAGACATGGTGGGATTTACTCACACAGTTAAAGAAAAGGCAAGTCTATAGATCTACACACTTCAAGCACATAAGCAGGCCAAAAACTGCATAACCCACTGGAACCAGAGCCTCTTCATTTTTCTACTGGTATGAACAAGTGCAAAGGGTTTGCTTCCTAGTCTACCCTGGTGAATCAAATCAGCTTTATTTCCCTCAAGCATAGTTTTGGTTTTATTACCATGACTTCAGAGATATGAATAGCAGAGAAATACATTTAAGCCTAGCCATTCTTTTCAGTGTAAGGTCAAATTTTTCCAAATATCCAGTATGGATTCAGCTGTGCTACTACTGAACTTGTACATACTCTAGAGTCAGCTTCCACCAACACTAAGAACTTTCGGAAACTTTGACCAGAGCAATTTTACCAATTGAGTGTCCCACATATTACTACAATGCCCTAAAGCCCAGAATCCTCAGAAAGGTAATTCCCTGCAGTACTAAGAAGCTTGCAGAGCAGACTGTTCCCTCCTCTGTAATTTTATATCTGTACTTTTAACAATGGAAAATACAATATTTAAACTGGTCCTGTGGGATAGAGCACGAGACTCTGTTGGATCTTATAAAAGGAGTAATATTACAGTGGGTTTGAGTCTTATTTCTGAATGCACTGCAGCACCACATATTCTTCAGAGGCCTTTGACTTCTATGCATCAGGATTTTAGTGAAATTCAAATATTAAATTTAAAGACAAAAATAAATATTTCAATAAAGCAAGGAGAAGCTTCAAATCCTCTTGTTGGAAAAGCTTGGAGATCTTTAAAACTACCCAATATTTACAGAAGAAAATTCAGAATACTAAGCAGTGATCAAGATAAGGCTACCTATTTATTTCTAAGATTGGACAAACCATTACAAGAAAACAGAAAAGGTAAAATATTTCCTTGCAATTGCAACCTGGTGAGCAAGGAATTAAGGAACTTTTCTACACAGTGAGAAGCCTGTACAAATCAGTTGCAAGGCTGCTGAAAGGCACCAGATCCTTGGCCTCCATCCAGCCTTATGGACCAGCGGGGAATTCTGTAAGAGGAAACAGTCACTCCCTAGCAGACAACATGTTGTTCCAGGAACTCAGGAAAAGGCTATTTGGCACAACAAACAAGTGGTAAGAAATAAGGACAATTGTGTTAATGGCCCAGTTATGCCAGAATGCCTAAACCGGAAAAAAACTGGCATTACTGAAGTCTAATGGAGAATCAGAGTGTCTGACATCTCTGGTTTGGGAAAGAGCTTTATTTGGGACAGGACAGGACAGTGAGCTGCACTTAGCCTACACACCTCATCCTATTAAGAGAGTGCTCTTACCGGGCACAGGCATATACACCTATGAATGATGCTGTGCACTGCCTCAGATACCACATATTACATGTGCCACACAAACCTTCTTGAAAGAGCTCAAACATTTTGCTGTTAGCTAAGATAAAAAGTTAATTAACACTTGCAATGGCAAACTGGAGGAACTTGGGTAAGTCCAGAATCAACATGCACCACCCCCTAACCACAAAAGATACTGAAAGAAAACAAACACCAAACAAACACCTCCCCTCAAAAAAAAAGACCTTATATATTTTGTTTAAAGAGAGTGGTGATAACACCTATGTGTCTAATAGTGTTTTTACAAAACAGAAGCCTAAAATGAAGGGATGCAAATAAAGATGGGTTTACAAGCATAATTTTGCTGTAGTACCTCTAAATTAAAACCTGGTGACCTTTAGCCTTTCCACCATCACCCTCAACAGCTTTGTATAGCAAGTGAAGAATACTATATTCAATAAAGAAGACTAGGGAATTTCAGTGAGAAGAAAGTAGTTGTTCAATTTGGAACTTGACCAGAAGACAGGGGTTAACACACTAACACTTGTGGAAAGAAAAATATACCAGTACTACAAATTGCTCATGGAACAGAAGGTATTCCAAACCACAGTTTTATCTTTCTTCTAAAATAGCATACGTTCCAGCAGCATAGTTTTTTCTCATGTGCAGTATCTATGGAATGTTTATTTTCCAATTTGGGAAGCATAGTGCTAAACATAGCACTCCTGGCTGCTCCACCTCAGAAACTGAAGAGACCAGAAGCAATTTGGACAAGGTACTGCAGTATGGTGAAGAAGCAGACACTGATTCTATCTGGAACTGTTTGTGAATATTATCACCCCATTGCTCAAGAGACACATTTCACTTGCATGTGACAAGACAGAGTAAGTGAAATGCTAAGATTTTGATCACCTAAATACTAAGCTCACAATTCAAAATGGTAACAAATTAATTTCAAAAATAACAGCTAGGACAAACACTGCTTGAAGGAGAAGCTTATTCAGTTTTTATCAGGACATGAAGTATTTTTCCTACAAAATTGTTTCCAATGAAAAGAGTTGCTTTTAGCTGTATTCATTTTCCTCCACCCTTTTCCAAATACTTGTGGTAAGTGAATTTGCTACTAAGAATGGTAACAGAAACAGGAAGTTGAGATGAAGCAGAATATTTCAGGAACAAATTTTTCATTCATATTCAGTTATGGGCACGAGAACTCATTCAGCTGGTCATCCTGTATAAACAGAAACTGAGCATTAAAACAGATACTAGATCTGAACTGACATACACAAGTTTAAAACACAATACAAACTTAGTTAATTAGCTAACCTGTTCTTCAATAAATTCAAAAAAAGCAAACATTTTGCAAAATTGTGACTAGCAGTGGAAACTGAAACACTGGTTCAATTTAGAGATTACTTCCTGTTCTGAATCACATCACAAGTAAAGAAAAATAATTCTAAGAAAAAGCACAGTCACAATAAGGGGATGAAGTTAAGCAGTAAAAAATGTTTGGCCATACAGCATGAATCATTTAATTCAGGCTGTCAGGCAATTAATAGTTACCCAAGGCAAAGAGCAAAAACGTGCTTCACCTGCACAATTTTAAAAGCAAACAATACCAGTTAAAGCAGTATCTTTAAATTACTGTTTATACTTAAACAGTAATTTTTTTCTCCTTTTAAACATTTGGTACGTATTTGAATGATTTAAACTATGAGAGTGAAATTCAGGAATTGTTATAGCTCAGAGCACTGATTTAAAAGAACAAACAGAAGTCAAAACATGCAGCAGAAATTCACTTTGCCACTCAGAGGACAAAACAATTACCAAAATTTATAAGACCAAGATCTCCTAAAGTTTGCCCATATTAGCTTTCCAGCACAGAACTGGTGACATTTTGCAAGTTTACTTAGCTCTTGAAAAGCAGCCAACATGCTTTCAAGAAAAATAATCATAATAAATTCCCAGGATTATTTTACACATCCCTACATACACAATGAACAATTTAGGTGATCCTTTCTAATCATCTTTAAGTATTCTTCAGTCAAGAATGCAGAGAGCACCATGTAATGCTGCAACTCCAAACCTTCCTTCCACTTCAATTATCTACAAACACTAAAGCTGTCAGAATGGCTCTTCCCTCATGGTTTTCCAAGTCATGAGATGAATACTGCTATCATGAGCTGGCAGAAATAGAACAAGAGAAGGAGCATTGATGATTTAGTATGTGACAGATGAGGGGAAACATAAGATATACAGAGAGGAGAATGTAACACATCCATAATTTTCTTTGGGACCAATTAATATTAGAATTGGCTTGCATACTCTTAATTAGAATTGAGCTGCAATTTTTTATTATGAAAATGGGGATCTTATCTAATGAAAGCCAGCAAGACACATTTTTGATTCAATAAATAAATACATGCTGTACTACAGCACGGAATAATCATTTTGTCAAATACTAACACCAGCAACAATATGAGAGTTGGGGGAATAAATATTTAAGAAGTATTCCAGATGTTCATTTTGTGACCTATGTTATTAATATCTCCTCCAAATCATGATGGAAGACCAGAAGCACCCAAGCTATGGCCTTACAGCTCAGAGTGCCAGGACAACTTTTCTCTTGTCTCCTGATCTGTCTTCTGTCCTTAGCTGATGAAGCGACATTTACAATTAGCAACATGCACACTTCACAGGCTGCTTTTTTCATTCCCTTCTCCAACCTTCTGCTTTCAATTCATTAAATGCCTTCCCTTTTCAACACCCAAGCAGACACACTCAAATCAAAGGGTATGTTCATTTCTGAACCTTTAGTTCTGTTCTCAGAATGATGCCTGTGGGCTCACATCCTCACCCCAGCCTCCCTGCATGCTACATACAAAAGCAACACAGGTAGGACAGGGTTTTGCTTTTGTTGGGGGGTTGTTTCAAGAACATACGTTTTTTTCATCTTGTTTATTTCTTTACTCAGTTCCTAACCATTATTCCTACAGCTTCAATACTGCTCAAGGTACCAAAACCAACAGTTTGTGCTGCTATCACCTACAGTTAGCTGGTGAGGTTGGGCAGAAGCCCTCCAGTCAGTGTTTGGATTCTGAGCAACAACTGCACACACCTTTCACACCTAAAAGCAAGAAAAATCACCCTGATGTAGTAGCCATGACGTGGCAAGTGCCCTTGTGGAAACAGCAGATAGTCCACAGAAATTGCTGTTGCTGGATTTCCTCAATTTGAGTTCATCCTGCTCTGCTTTATAGGCACCTGTCCAGAGCAGGATATCAGATCTAAGTATGGCAGAAAAGTTGATGAATTGTACAGCAACTGAGACATGCTTCTTTGTTTTCCTATTGCTTGAAATCCTTCCTATATGGGCATCAACTCACTCAACGGAAAATCTGCAGGGTCTAAGAACACGTATGGAAAAGAAACAACATCCCAGCCTTATCACCTCAAGCAGTACTGCTGAAATGATCAGTAACACAAGCAAAAGAAGGAAAAAATCCCCACGCTGAGGTACCCAGTGTGAGATATATGGGATGGGCTCCCAGCCTTAAGCTACACATCTCTCTGGAGATGCTTGTTTTGTTGGGCTTAGATCTCTGAAAGAAATTAAACAAAGGACTACTTCTGCTGTCCAACAATTAATTTTAAGTACTGAAGTACTTATACACTGCTTGGAATTATTTAATGCTTAAATGCTTATGGATTGCTTCTTCCTGGTGAATGTCTTGGTTACGTGGCAATAAACTCACAAAAAGGAAGAGTCACTGTCACCTGCAGAAAAGCTCTATTCAACAACAAAACGTTCCCAAAGTAGTCATGAAAATGTGTTTCTGAAACACAGCACATTTCAACTACAAATACTTCCAATTCAAGGCGGCTTTTCAGTAGAGAATTAAATATAAATTAAAATTTTTAAAATATTAAATAAATAAATACTAAATGCCATAACACACAAGTTATATATTTCTATGCTACTTTTATATTCAAAGCCAAATGCAACAATATGCTCTACCTACTAGCTACTGTATAAACACGAGATGAACGAAACACTCCATTTTGCTATTAAAAGAACTTCTAGCCAAGCCTTAACATTTTGCGTATCACAAAATATCACTGAAAAGAGGTTCATTAAAGGAACACTTGAAAACCAGAGACAGGCAATCATCAGCTCAGATCTCATAAATGAAGTCATGAGTTCAACCGCCTTCCAAACAACATTTACTTCCACTGAAATGTAAGTTTTGCTTGTTTTTGACATACTGACATCCAAGTCAGTGTGAGGGAAGATAATAAGATCTGTCAGTCTCTGGAAAAACTTCTAACAAGCAAGACTTTTTCTTAAAGAGTTGTTTGATTTGATTTTGCTAGCTTTACCAAGTCTCCCAAGGAGTATATTTTTCTCCACAATGCCAGTGGCCTGCTAGAGACACTGTAACAGTGGAAGACTTAACCTCATCAGAAGATACCATCTCTCCCTCTTAATGCAAAAAGGAGCCAGGTTTACTACAGTTTCATTTTAAGAGATTACCCCTGAGAAGCAAGTTCAACTACAGTTTATGCCTAAAGCCCGGAAAATGAATATACAGTATGTCTTAACTATATTTAAAAAAAAAAGGATGGCAAATGCAGCTGAAACTCTCCAGAGAAGATAAAAATGTTTTAGCAAATTTATGAAATATTAAGGCCCATGAATTTATGCAATGTGGAGAACAGGAAGGCAACTCCTCCTAGAGTGGTTAAACATCACACCACTAAGTTAAAGAGCCAGATACCTCTCCCAATTAACATTTTTGTTTGAAGACTAACTCTAATTTGAAATGCTCTCTTTGTCAATTACATTTTGAAGTTTTTTTTTCTGTGAAGTATAAGTGCACTGCCTTGTTTGAGTACTATCAAAAGCAACCCAGAGCAGAAAAAAAATGTTTTTCTTGCTTCACTATCAAGCACCTGGCAAGTGAATGGAAGGTTCCTGCAAAGCCTTAAAGGTTATTAAAAGCATTCCTCTTTTTCCCTTGGGACTTAAAACTCAATTATTTTCATTCCTCCTTTTAAGGTATGAAATTACATCATCTCTTGCCCTTTGATTTATACTTTACAGTATATTTTCCGCATTGTTCCCCAATTTGCTAATTCACTAATAAATAAAACTCCTGTTGGCTCCCCTCATGAAATAATGAAAGAGTAAATGTCCAGTATCGCATGTCTCTTGGCAAAAGAGGATGATGCATTAAATTCAGCTAATTACATACATTTTATGTATAATTTTAATAATTTGCAATACATGTTTTGTTTCAACAACATAAACGCATGAACTTATCAGATCTTCAAGAAACAAACTAACAAAGTGCCTTGTAAGGATCTCTTCCAAAGCATTGTGACAGAGTAGGAAAGTAAGAGATTTCTATCTGCTCTGTGTTTGTTAATTTCCCCACTAAGAGAGCACATGCCTACAACACTGGCTCAGCTCCCTTCCTGGGCACTTGGTGCCCTCAAAGCCCAGGGTACTTTTACTCTGGCCCTCCCTTGGCCCTGAATCGGGGCCTGTTGCATTCAGAAGGTGGCTACACTAGTGTTAGCTCCCTCTTGTAAAACACTTGGCACTCCATGGAACAGCTGCAGAAATGAGACCTCTGCTCTAAGACTTGATGCCTTCTTCCTGTAGCCCACTGCCAAATTTTAAAAAATTAATCAGCAGTGGAAGAAAGTGCTCTCTGAACACTACAGGGAAGAGCCTGTTTTCCTCGTCTTCATTCCCCCTTTGCATATTCACACAAATTGATATAAACCCCTCTGAGCTTCCTCTTCTCTAGGCTGAAGCTCCCTTCTCTGAGTTGTTCCACTGTCAGCTTCTCCTTGTATGAAAAATGCTCCAGCCCCTTGATCATCTTTGTGGTCCTGCACTGGACTCTTTCCATTAAACCTGTTCATTTCTCATATTAAGGATCCCAGAACTGAACACAAGGTTCCAGGTGTGACCTCACCAGCATGGAGAAGAAGGATCACCTGCCTCAACCTTTAGCAAGGCTCTTTATACCTCAGCCCAAGGGAGTGCTAGTCATTGTTTTGCCACTAGAATTCATTGCTGGCTCATGCTCAGCTTGTCCACCAAGGATCCTTCTGGACAATGGTGCTTTCCAGCTTGGCAACCCCCACATTTTACTGGTGTGAGGGCTTTTAACTCCCCAGGGACACAGGACTTTGTGTTTCCCCTTCTTGAGCTTCATGAGATTCCTCTGCTCAATTCTTCAATCTATCCAAGTCCCTCAGAAGGGCAGCACAGCCATCAGTGTTATCAATCACTCCTTAGAGTTTTATATCATCTGAAGACTCCATCTAATCATCAGGTGATTAATGAAGGTGTTGAACAGATCTACTCCCAGTATACTGTGCAGTCCGGACAACATGGGGAAAGAAACTAGTCAGAAAAAAAGCCTAAGGATTCATCTACTTCGGGTGCATGGACAGCAATTGCTTTTGCCATGTGATTCTTGTACAATAATGCACACATAAAAGGTGAGTAAGACTGGAAAAAAAGTAGTACAAGGTCTCCATACAGTCATTTCCCACAAAGCATATCTTGCTTCTAGAATGGAAATAAAACTTCCTGCCTGCCTAAATCAACAATCCTTTCTAGGTCACCGTTCTCCCCAAACACCAGCAATGAGCACAAACACACCCAATCCTCAAAGCCACATAATCTTTCAAAGTTAAAAATGATGCAGCCTTCCTGCTATGCATAAGGGAAAGTAAGCCAGCTTTCAGTTCGCATTTTCTTAGGGCTCTTATTTCCTTCCTTCTGAAGTAGTCACGACATAGGAGCACATTTGTGTATGGGTCAATCCACAAACAGAAACAAACTCTGCTGTGACTTAGTAAAGCAAGCATAATCGAACATTTTAATGGGGCAAATGGCACTTTTACCATATGCTCATGTAACACACAACAAGAACTCAATACAAACTCAAATTCACACAGACCTTCTCTAGAGCTGAGTCAAAAAGTCACACAAACATTTCGATTACAAATTACCACACCCATACCACTCCTCCTCATCAGTGTCTAACTGGGCAATCAGGCATAGTACTTTTTCACAATCCTTCCTCACTTCATAGACGAAGACTGGACTCAGCTGGGACTGACAGTGGCAGAGGGAAGTGCATTATTTGATGACACAATTTTAATGAAGGACATGTTCCTCCATCGTAGGAGTAAGAAAAACACCACTAAGCAAGCTGCTCTCCAGCATACTTAATGTGGCAGCATGCATACTCAGTTGAATTTCACAGGCTTCATGCCCATTTTGTTACCCAAAAACGTCACAGAATTTCTTACCTGCAACAAATGACTGCTTTACAGGAGAGTGCCAAGTCCAGAAAGCTCTGCCTGACTTCAAAAGAAAGGGCATACTTCAGTGTGTGGCCATCAATAATCAAGGCAATATCATTCTCCTTGCCCAGTGACTCCCCCAGACTTGTACAATGTTGAGTCAGAGAAGCTCTTGTTGCCTGAAAAATAAACAGAAAGAAAATGTTCCTTTCCTATACAAGAAAAGTGCATTCAAATTAGAGCAAGGGGTCTTCAGACTGTGTAACAGGGCACAGTACACACGCACCCAAACTGGCACTGACATGAGCTGATGTGTTAACAGCATTTGTGCAGATATACTATGACACAATTTGTGTCACAAATCAGCAAAAGCTGCCTCTGCCTGCCTAGGAACACATCTTGTTTCAAAGTACAGCGTCTTTACCACACAGTCCTGCACGATGCATGTGCCCAAAGCAGTTGTGTACAGCCTTTCCAGCTGTATCCCAAATATAACGACTTTCCTGGGCCAAACAGGAAGGAAAATAATCATGCCATTTACACACAAAAGGGGGGAAAGAGGAGAAGTTGCTTTGCAATTCATTTTCTCTCACCCCACTCATTAGTATGGTAATCAAAACAAACTCACTCTGATTCACTAGAAAACTTGCCCCAAACTGGGGGAAAATTTAGATTAAGTTAGTGACTATGACAGAGAACACAGTTCAGTCATTTCAGACACAGATTACCTTTTGCACCTTCTTCTTTGCAAGAATGACTGCATAATTCCCTGTTTCCCCATGAAAATGTGAGGCATTAGATTTATGACTTCATGGCATACTTTATTTACACTGTACCTGAAAATTTAACACAAAGTAGATGACTGCGCTTAAACCATTAGAGACCAGTGCTGGTTAAACAAGGGTAAGTCTTCAGGGAAGAAAGCTGTTTTATCTAGTTCAACACTACTATGCAGTGACAACATTCACAGAAACTCCAAGGATAGTCTAATGGATACAGTTTGGGTAATGTTACCAATAATAGAATTTTATCCCTAGAACCGCTGCCCCTGGGATCTTGAAGTGTCATTTCTTTTTCTTTACTACTTCCTCCTAGTCTTGCTCAAACATTCTTCTTGCTCTCAAGTGCAGAATTAACCCCTGTCCTTTTCCTGAATATGCACACAGGATTAAATGCTTCTCCGACTATTTGAAACCAAGGGAGAACTCCCTGCTGTTATTCCCTGTCTAGCACTTGGGGCACTTCAGAGGGAACACCCTCATTTTTCACCTGACCCAAAGGAGGGTGAAGGGCCAGGGCCCAACCACTACCTCCTACAGAGACAGAGGAGAGGAGGGTTACTCAATATCCATTATCCATTGCTCAAAAGAAAAAGCCACCAGAAGACTTTTAGAAGGTGATGTTTATCATCAGCTGAGATTACTAGTTCTCCATAGCTTATTATCATGGCTATGCGTAAACATCATCCAATTCATGCCCTGGTCATGGAACTTACTCATCTTACATATAAGATGACATAGAAGGAGTAACAGGGTTAGTAATACCCTAAAACACTGTAAATCAAGGATTACAAATCAGGCACTTCATTTTACCATGAAGTGGTACCAAGAAATTAAAAAAAAATAAATAAAAGTTTTACTATTTGTAAAACTCTCAATTATGCTTCTCCACATGCAGGGCTAACTTACAACCTAATAGCTTATTTGGTAAAAAACATGAAATATTACTTTTGTTTCATCCAAACACTTTAAATTGCTATGTTTTTAAAAAGAAAACCAACTATTGCTCCTACAGGCCATTGCAATTAAGGCAAATAAACCAATCACACTGGGTATTTAATGAAGACCTCAGTAAGCAGGGGAGCAAACATTTGGAAACCCTGTGGAACTATTTCCTTCTGTGGACAACTCATTACTGGTAACTAGAGCAAAAATCCCTACTTTGATCCCCAGGTTTTACTCTTTGCTTGATATCAAGGGATAAGTTTATTTGAGTCACATCAAGCAAGACAAAATCAATCCTTTACTAGAACAAACATGATGGATCAGAAATCAACAGTAATCCTAAGAAAATATCTGGATGAACTCAGACCTGTGGAATACCTCTGTCTTTTTTTTACTGGGTATCCATCAAGCCTGAATAGTAGGATTGTCAGGGGTTCTGACAAAAATAGAGTATTACAAATATAACAAGCCTTTCACTTAGCCATAATAAACTTTGTTTTCATTCCCAGGCACAGAGCATCCAGCTGCTCTGGGGAAGCCTGGAGAGGTGTCTGCCAATCAGACCTTGTGGCACTAGCATATCAATTTCCACCAAATATTAAAAGTATGCAGCTTTACTTAAAAGGCAGAAGTGCAAAAACTGAAAAGTCCATCAGTTTAGTAGCCCTAATTCAGGGGGTTATTCTAATAAATATGGGCACTTCATTTACCAGTGGAAAACACGTGCACATGCTTAAGTTGTCCGTTGAATCAGAGTAACATTATCAGTTTAAACCTTTACAAGGGCTTAAAAATTTATTCACAAGACCACCAAGCATCAGAGCACAAGTATTAAAAAAAAAACAAAAAAAACAAAAAAAACAAAACAACAGACTGCAAAAATTCAACTACAGAGCTCAAACTGAAAAAGCTAGGGAAACAACGTTTCTATTTACTTTTATTTCACTTTTAGACTTTTGACATGATTGGGGCACTTGTTTCTAAAAACATGAACAATTCTAACATAAATGCATTTCAGGGTTAATGTTGTGGTCTCCGTGCTTGAGTTAAATTCAAGACAAAGTGCTATACTCCATAATAAACGTACCCCACCTGCTCTTCCTGTTTGTTTTTCCATTTCCATTTTAATGAGTAGCAACCACAAATACAAACCCAAGTAGAGCATTTACTTGCATTACTGCCTTAAAATAAACTTTCAGATTTTATTGTTCTCTATGTGCATAGTTTCCATACAGAACACAAAGTAACATTATTAGTTCCTTATTATAAATCTTCACAGCAGACTAGATTTGTTGACAGGCAGAAAACAAAAACATCCTCAAGCAGTTTGTGTGGTCTTCTCTAGATTGCACTCTCAGGATCTTTAACAAACCTTCAGACAGCATGCCTGTGAATTCTCACTTCCTAAAACCTCAGGAAAAATCCCTGCTGTGCCCAGCTTCTTCTTTGAATTAAAATACTGACAAACATTCTGGATTTATCAGGCTATTATTTTGTAGGTTAACAGAGCAAATACTAATACTTTTCACATGATGCTTAGAGGCAATTGGGAAATCAATGCAATCAGATTTAATTTAATCACAACTCTGCTGATTTTACTAAAAACAAGAGCAGACTCCTCATGCTGCAATAAGAAACATTACTGCATAGGTTATATAATTAGATCTTAAGCATGCTTTCTGTGTGCACCATGTGCTTTTTCATGGGTTTTGTTGTAGGTTTTTTGCTTCATTTTTGTTGGGTTTTTTTAGAAGCAGCACCCCATACTGCCCATTCCCTCCAATGAGAGCTTTGCACAACACAAGAAATGTTGGTGCGTAAGGCAATTTAGTATCCCACACAGAACAGCATAAAGATACTTGCCAAGAAAAAAGAGAAGTCAGAAGGACTTGGAAAAACCAAGTGCAGAAGACTCCAGCAGGAAAACAGCCATTCCCTAAGCTTATCTTACAAGAAAGCTAATACCCAGTGAAGAACTGGACAATTACTATAAGATAATCAGCTCCAAATCTCCTCTTTCCTCCCCTGTATTTCCCTGGAGAAGCTCATAAAGTCACTGAAATGACAGCAACAGATAGAAAGGATAGAAATTTGGGCAGCTACTACACTTACAGTTCATTGTAAGCATTCAGCCATACATGGCCAACAAGGAAAGAGATCTCAGGAAGATAATTCAGTGGCTAGAAGCATCATGTAGGCCAGAAGGTATCTTTGGCCAAAGAGTGCCACTCAGCCCTGGATCTGTGACCTCTGATGGACATACCCCCATAAAGCCAAAATCAGCCTTACATTCTGGCCACCTACATTTCATGCACCCTCAGCTGGTTGGAGCACGGTGCGAATGATGCCAAGGCCATTCACTTCAGGGTTGGACTCAATGATCCTTGTGAGTCCCTTACAACTCAGAATATTCTGTGATTCACCCTTCTTGAATTGCCATTCCTCCGTCTGAGAAGATCTAACATGACCCTCACACAACAAGCTCCTGCGGTAAGAGATGTTAAACTTAGACATTGGTTTTTTGCTTCCATATTTATCTACAAAGTACTGCTAGCTAGAGCAGTTTAAAGGGTTTTCTAAGTGAAGTTCTTCCATCATCCTATAACTGATTTCCAAATCACTAATTCTGATATAAAAGAGACTGTATAAACTACAATCTGCTAGCTCACTAGAGCGCACTGGAAAGCCAGCTCAACTTGTTTTACCAATCCAAGAATTTACTTTTTACACCTTCTGTTTTCCTTCCTATGCATAGATAATCTGAATCATCAGATGTAAATATTTTTTTACTTGCTGAAAAAAGTGGTTTCATTCAAAATACAAGCCCCTGCCCCCAGTGTTAACGGAAAAAAATTCCAAGGAGGACTTAAGAATTAAACAAAGAATCCACTGCATAACCCCACTCATGATAACACTGGCCAGCCCTACTTAATGTGAATACTTCACTAATTCACATTTCGAAAGAAATAGTACCAGCATCTCTCAGTTTAGAGGAAGCCCGAGTACTTTCGAAATACAGGATTTACTTCTGTTGCAACCTGTACTCATGAAACCATTTAGCAAATGGATCATGGAAGATCAGACCCCAGCGTACCTTCCATTTACTCTTTTATTTTTCCAATTACTCTTAATTTTTTCCAGTTTAGGAGAAACACTAACGAACAGGCCCAGGATGTTTCTCAGTATTACCGCAGTGTTCAGCCCGTGTCACAGGTTGAATTAAAGAGATGTATAAGAGCACACGGTGTGACTACCCCAATGACACCCCACACCCATTCCTAAAACACGCCAATCAAATGACTGTCACTGATCTGGCACAGCAAAACTTGCTTATTTAACAGCTCCATGACTCTGCTTGATGAATATGATATCCTACCACACCAAGAAAAACACCATGTGGAGAACCCAGAGATATTAGATGGGCTCATTCAGATAATTTTCATAGTTTTGAATTTAACTTCAACCTGAAATTCCTTCACAGTTAGCCAAGTAATTTAAAACGTCTCAATACAAAGAGTCCTTAATCTGCATAGCAAGTCTCAGGTTATCACACATACAAATCAATCTTGCCTTCAGATATTAGAAATATGGATTGTACCAGATTTTTTGTATCCACAGACAGCTGAAAGTCCAGATGAATTTGACCATCAAGGGCTATAACAAGTGCTGTAGAGAATGATTCAAGGATGTTTCCAGTTGTGAAACAAATGTATTACACAGGAGCCAAGAAACTGGGTTAAAAAGGAAAGAAAATACAGCCTGAAGAAACATCCATCCTATCATCTGTACATCTCTCTCCAAGCATCTTCCACACAGTTTAAAAAGAAAAATGAAACAGATCTTTTCACAAACTTAGTCTGGTTACAGAAAAATCATCTCCAAAAGTGTCAGTCAGATATACCATCTCGAACACATATGCTGTGTGAAGGCCTGCAGCTACTTCAAGTACCTGCAAGATCAGTTCAAGATCATGGTAAGCAGGAGAATCAAAGAGCTGACTATTCAAAAAGTACATGGTTAAATATTCAAGCAAACTACATGTAACATGTCAGATGGCTGCACACTAAACTTCAGGCTCCCAGTGAAGAAAAGTAGCATCTTTAATACGGAATATATATGAAGTCTCCCCTGCAACCCCAGAGCTGGATAGGCTTGGTGGAGGAGAGAAGGAGGGAAGAATTAGGAGCAAAGAGAGGCTTTTGCCAAAATAAGAAGTAAAACTGATTTGTTCAAGACTTCACTACCTAGTTATCTCCCATCTTGCAGATTAAATACCATGGTAGTGCGTGCTGCCAGAAGTGGTGATCCTCATGTTTTAGCCTTCTGAAATAAAACCTGAGGTTTTCTGCAGCATTGCTTTTTCCCCACTATACGGAAAGAGATGCTGATTTATAGCAGTGGCATCTTTTAAATGTCAATTCTCACTGTAAATCTTGACTAAAATACTGATGCATTAAAAAAAAAACAAAAAAAAACCAAGAAAAGGGACAAAAGCCTCAGCATTCTCAGACCAAAGAATTGATGTCCTAAGTAGTCATCCAGTGGTTGCCAAAGGCACCATCTTGAAAGCCAAGAGACTTTTGCAATCCTCCTTTGACTTCTAAGAGGGCAAAGCTAGCAGTATAAGAAACAATTGTAGAAACAACTGCAGTCAAAGGGGCAACTCATCAAATATTCTTCAAATGCCATGGAAGACAATACCACATTTATTCAGTCTGACATTTTTTACTATTTCTAACTTCAGCAAGAAACGTGCATCCTGGGACAACCAGGGATTTCAAACAGTATAGCCACAACCCTGTTCTCTTCACACTAAGGAGAGCATTAGGCTTATTACACCATTTTCATTTACTCCAGAACTGCTCCATGTAGGTCACTCTGTGTATTGTTTTCAGCATATATTTGACCACAGATCAGTTTATGGTGCATATTAAGATAGTTTAGATCTCATACCACAGAAAGAGGGGGAAAAAATGCTTGTTCTGGACACCAATACATCTGTGTGATTACTAAAATCAACTGTACTGTGCCAAGAGGAAGCAGTCTGTTAGTTTTGCTAACAAGCTAGAATGACTCAGTGTCTTTATATTTTGATATTTTAGCTTTATTAAATTCACTCAACAGAACAGACTTTTTATTGCCTTCTATTTTTTCTCTTTTGACTATAATTACCCAGCTTTTCCTGGAAGCAAGCAAAGCAGAAGCCAGCCCTTGTTTAGACCTTTGAGAAGCTGTGTTTCTGCTAAGTAATTTCTCAAAGATAAAAGCCCAACCCAACAGATAAATCCTCAGATCAAGGAGATACCACAACCTTCTCCTTTAGATCATGAAGATAGAGGATTCTCTTTTACAGTGTCTGAACCATAGGCTTCTGTGTTGCTTTGTTTTAAGCTGTCAGTATATATCAATGCCCACAAACAGCTAAAGAGAATTCAACCAAGAAAATAATACTGGTAATGTGGACATAAAAGTCAGTCTATAATTTACACCACACCACCCAAAAAAGGGGTATTTTCTCCTTATATTAAATCACAGGATATTTGGGGTCAGATGGGACCTTAAATGTCATCCAGTTTAAACCCCACCCATAGACCAGGTCACACTGAGCTGCATCCAGTCTGCTTTGAAGACTTCCAGGGATGGGGCTTCCACAACTTCACTGCACAACCTATTTCAGTGCATTACCACCCTCACAGTAAGGATTTTTTTTCTTAACATGTAATCTAAACCTAGTCTCTTACAGTTTGAAGCCATTCCCCCTTGTCTTGTCACTATGCTCCTGTAAAAAGTCCCTCTCCAACTTTCTTGCAGTCTCCCTTCAGGTACAGGAAAGCAATTAGGTCACCACTAAACCTTTAGGTAGAATGCTTCGAAGATTCATATCTCTGCCACAAATACTGACTTTTTCATATATTTTTGTCTATCTGTATGGTCTTTTTAATAAACACAAAGTGTACATATATTATCATTACTGTACCCCCTTGGTTGATTTAAATAAAGTATAGTCATCCTGAGTCAACTGTTCCGAGACAAAAAACAGCCATCAATGCAACCAGGACTACACTAAAGGAGTTCTGTCACTGCTAACAAATAAGGAATCCATGTTTATTAATGTATAGAAGACTGAACACTAGTCACAACAAAATACTGATTGGATGACAGAACTCATCTCTCCTCCAGAAGAATAATACACATAGGGAACACATAATACTGAGTAGATTGATTTGTACAAAATAGGATTGCTTCAACCTGATTTTCTCATGACGCAGTTACCTTGCCAGCATAGACATACGTATGTTTCAGAAATAGTGTTCACTATGACAAAAGTATTCCATGTTTTCAAGTCACATTGTGATATGTGTAGTCGGGAAAAGAAAAAGTTTTGGTTTTACCTCTTCATGTAAGGTAACATCAATTTGTAAGACATCAAAACAAGGCTGGAAGGACAGAATTTCCTTCTCTAAAGCCTAATAAAATTTAAATAGGGCTAGGAAAAGCTCTAGCTTCAATTATTTGTACTCTTCCACTCTTAATTTCCTCTCCAAAATCCCCCTTTATAAAAAGCTCCCAACCACTATTAGCATCTGTGCAGTTAATAGTTCAGTTGAACGGTAGTGTAAGTAACAGAGGCCATACCGCTGACAGAGTTCATCACCAAAGTTATTCCCATACTTAAGTAAAAGGAAACTGCTTTGAGAATTAAGCCAAATAGCAAACTACAAACTCTAAGCTACTCGAGACAGAGCCACACATACAACAAGCCAACCTGTCATATTAGTCTTCCTTTCAAGTGCTTGTGTACAATCAAATGTGTTTCTCCAAGCAAAGCTTGGAAGTTCCAGAGCTGTTGATTAGCACAGGCAAGCTCTGTAATGAAACTGACTTTTAAGAAGAAGATGGCTTTTAACCCAAGTTGTTTGCTTAAATCCCTGGTTTTGATTTAGAAACAATACAGGTATTGAACAGAAATATGAGAGAACTTGCAGTTCTTGAAATACCCCTTCAGATTTTACTTTACCTTGACAGGATAAGAAGCATCAGAAGTCACTCACACTCCTTGAACTATGTATTTTTCCCTTTTACCCAGTGCTGACTAGGCAATAAAACAACACATGAAGGGGTTTCCAGAATGATCTGATAAAAGCTCTACTCCCATGACCTCACCTATTCACCCACAGCCTCTCAAAAGTGGAGAACGTGTACATTCATTGATTGTTTCCATCCAACTTTGACTCCTTAAAGCATTAGGTCAGGCTTCCTGCCCTTTGGTAGCTGCTCAGCGATAGGCAGGATGGAACAGTCTGACCTGGACACTTCATTGCTGGCCTTGGTCCCATCTGTGCCCTCCCAGGACTTTGAATGAAGAAGAGCCAGCAAGCAGACAGCAAGGCAGCACTCTCCTGCTTGAGCCTGCCCCTTTGGCAAGCAAGTGGAAAGAAGGCACTCAAGCCTGACCACACTTCTGTTTAAGACAAAACAGAGTCCAAATTGCCCCACAAGGGCAGATGAAGGATATGGAACACCCTGAACAAGGAAAACACTATATATGCCCTGAAGGAGAAAGGCCTGGACCCTCCCACACCTGGGAAACACAGACTATCAGAGGAAGAAGTAGAGACTGAAAAGCTGGAACTGCATGGATATTCCCTCATGTGCCAAAACCAAGAGCCCTATACCTCTGCATCCAAGCAGAGTACAGAAGCAGGACTAAAAGTGCTAACACTGGACCACAGTTTTTTAAACACAATTTACAGTGCTTAAATATAGGCACACATCAAGAAGAGGAAAAACACTATTGGGTTACACAATCAAGATGCTAGGAAACATTCCTGCGGATCATGGAGATCTTGACTATTTGAACACCTCTAGTTCTGTAGGATCAAATAATTCTCATTCAATAAGTGAAGGAAAGTAACAGAAGAGCTATCCAAAACACAAGCACTGGCACTGCACATAAATTAAGAAAACTGAAGAGTTGAGTTTTATGCTATCAGAATACTGGAAATCCAGGTAGCTTTATATTTGTTCAGCTGATACAAGACCCACAACCAAACTATCCGCAAAGCATTAGATCACGAAATGAGAAAAGCATGTCAAAACTATCCAAATGGTTTTATGCAAACCAGACTGTTGAATCTTCTAATTAGTTTTGCTCAAATAAAATTTCTCCATGATGTAAGCTCTTCTGTTGCATTTTGATTACAAAATTAGTACTACATACCAATAAAATCAGGTAAATTTCTTAAGATTGCCTAGCTTTAACACCTTTGCCAATGAAAGTATGAAGATCAGATTTTGTAATAGAATTCTACGAAGATAAATTAAATAAATAAATAAATAATACTTACCTTCAGAACACCAAAAGAAATGCAATCCTGTCTTGCAATTTGAGCACAGCAGATTACAGTGACAAAAGGACAAAAATTGCTGCCCAGAAAGGCTGTGGAAACCCCAACCCCCAACATCTTCAATAAAGGCCAGGTTGGATGGGGCCCTGAGCAATCTGATCTAAGGAATAGAACCCCTGCCCATGGCAGAAGGGGTTGAAACTAGATCTTTAAGGTCCATTCCAACTCACACTATTCTACAATTCTAAGAAAAATAAAAAGGTCTGAAAAAACAAATTAGAGCAATTAATTTCAATTTAACTGGCAGCAGATGTGCAAGCAATGACAAACCAGATATGGCACAGATCCGAATCCCTTCTCCTGCCCTCAGTTCCACCCTTGAAACGGGACACAGGGCAGGCAGCTCCAGAGCCCATTCCTCACCACACAGCACATGAAGAGTCAGCAGTAGGATGCAGCCTCTCCTCACTTTGTCCAGTCTCTGGAGAAGGGGGGCCTGGCTGTACAGACCAGCTCACCACAGGCAGTCCAGAAACTGCTGTACAACTGTCACTTTTTATACCGAATTTTACTTTAATTCTAAGTTTTTATGCCTGTCTTATAAAAAAGGTTTGCTACTACACCACAACTTCAGCTACTCAGAAGAGACTAGGTTTAATGATCAAACTCAATGGCTGGAGGTTCCTAAAGAGCCTGAAGCCTATCCAGAGAGTTTTAAAAACTTAAACGATAACATGAAAACATGATAAAACATAAAAAGCTAAGGGTTTATAAGAGATGGTACAGGGCATCAAGTTCTTTCTGAATATCAGCTAGTAGCCTGAGATTATTTCATGCTACTTGTCTCCCTTAAATAACGTTACCTTCTCAGCACTGGCTATATATATCCTTAGGGAAAGGAAATGTGCCTGAACAAGCATACATGTCCTGACAGCAGCTTCAGAGAGGCATTGTCCGGTCATGGCCTGGCCTTGCATCAGCCGTAGGTAGCAGTGGGAAAGGATACAAGCAGGAATACTGGCCTCCTTGAAGATCAAAGGAAGCCAAACCCTCCACTCAGCTGTTCCCTAGTTATTTTGTTCATTAAAGATTATTTGGAAAAAAAAATACTAAAGTCTTCAGTATTCCAAGGACTTCCAAGTTGCATGGGAATAGAAAAACAGCCTTTGCTAAACACAGTCCTATTTCAATACTATGTAAGGTGACACTAGAAGCCCATTTGTCCTTGCCATCACATCATATTTAAGAGAGTTTCTTCACCAGCCATACTTCAGCCAGCTCTAAAATTCCAGACACACTGCTGTTTTGAAAGATTACATGTGTACATTTGACAGTTTAGTGTCTTCATACTTCCTAAGTTGCACAAGTGACAACAATCCCAGGCAGGGTGTGTGAGAGGAATGGAGGTGAGACACATTTGCTTGGTTCTGTTCCATCCAAGGACCATTTTGTAAGAGCTGTCCTGATGCCGAATACTAAGGATAGCTTTGAAATAACTTCATGCAACTATTTTAATCATCTTGAAGTTACAATATTGGTAATAATCTATAGGAGAGCTCTCAAACAAATAATTACTCATTGAAACAAAATATTATATAATCTTAAGATCATGGAACAACTGGTTTCAGCAATTTAATACTTTAGATATAAAACAAAATCCACAAAAGCCTTCTTCCAGCCAAGTTAACAAATGCTTTACTTGGGGCAATGAATTCTAACAAAAATTAGAAATACCAAAAATAAGCAGGTTTTCAGACTGTATGCAAGACTCCTGAAACTGAGATGCTGAGCCTCCATTTATCCCAGCCTCTCAAGTCTCCAGATAGTGCATTCCTCCCAAAGCTTATTCCATTAGGTGACAAGATAATCAACAATATGACAATATGACAATATGTAATGACAATATGTTCACCTATTAAAAAAATTCTGTGCAAATGCACTATTTCAAAAGATGGCACCATAAAGATTTTCAGAGCTCCAATGCCATTGCAGAGAGACCCACAGTAAAAGTAACAATTTCACAACTCCAAGACTGAAATAGTCATTCTTACATCATACAGGCTGCCTTTCTGACTACATGAACTGAAATCATACCACACGACAACTAGGGATTTAGCCACAATGACTTTGAACATTGAAATTAGTTAGGGCAGAACACCTTTTTTTTTTTTTTTGGAAGACACTAGCAGAGTTGAAAAACAGAGGGTGTATCTTTAAATAAAATGTAGCAGGAACTATCTCGGGCTTAGCCAGTGGTTCTCTTTGTTACAAATACATCTGTCCTTTGCTGCTTGGAGCTTCCTTGAGGCCCTAGTTAACCTTTGCTCATAAAGCATGATACATACCAAAAATGCTTAGTGGAAAAGAATATTATAACCAGCCAACTACACATGAGAGCCCAAACTCAAGACTACTGAAACTGCATTTATGAGGCAGCAGACATGGTCTTAAAACCACACTAGCCATTTTAGCAGCAGAATGTATTCAGTGTCTTATGAGAAAGAATGCAAAAAAAAATGTTTCTTCTTCCTATTTTAGTCCATGTTATTTAGTTTATTTAGCCCTTAAAATATGCAGTTTACTGAAGTTCATACTAACACCCGGTTTCTGTTAAGCACACATATGTAACAAACTGCCCTGCATTTAAAAAAAAAAACCAAAACAAAAACATTAGAACAACAACTATGATAGCAATAACGACAGTGTCTAAATTAAAAGCCAAAACCCAAGGAAGGAGCCAGGCAATTTTTAGTAGATGCTTCTGTGATGAAAAATAGAGGCACTCCAGGATTTTATGTTGACTGAGCAGACAATGCACAGCAGTTAGATCAGTGGACATGCAAGGTAACAAATTCCCAATGCAGAGATTAAGGCAGTCTAAGTAGAAGTGTTTTGTTTCTTACAAAATTTAGAGAAGTGGAGAAGTGCTAGATGCATGCTTGGTCCTACATGACTACCGTTACTGTGAATAATATTTTGTTTGAGCATTTCCTCTGGGTGAGTACCACAAAGTTACACTGAAGATCTATGTTGCTCTTAGGAGGTAACTCTACTACACTCCTGTACAACATCATCAGCAACAACTTTTCATTGCCTTCAGCACAGCACCTTAACTCCCAGTACACTGACAAATAGCAACAATTCCTTCTTGGCAAACAAACTTTATAACACCATCTGCCAGAATTATCCCTCTGATTTGCAGATTTCCTTACTGAAGGTTCATGTGGCTCCTGGGTGCTGGACAAGCATCCATCAAATTATTTGTCACAAGGTCTACTTTATTTGTAAACTCAAGTAGAGAAATAATTCCTATTTCTTACAAGGTTTCACATAGTTCCCACATACAAAAACTCCAACCAAATGAACTAAACAACCATCTATTGCCTCCTCACCCTTCAAAACCATCACATTGGATTTCTCAGCTGTCCTTCCTTGAATTCTCAAAAATACTCTGTCTACCTACAAGTTCCAATAAAATAACTAATGCCAGGTAATGAACCACAGAGGAAAGTGAATCTTCTTCCAGCTACTCTATACTTTGCCAGACTCCCAAAAATAACTTATTTTATCCCTTCCTCTAATAAGCGACTTGGTTATTTCTTGCAGATTTAAAAGCAACAAAACATAAAAAGCAACATGCATTTGTTGGCAATTGCCACTGCTAGGAATGACTGCATGGCATAATGCATCTAGAGGCCATAGTGCAGTCTGTATGTAGATGCTGGTTTTGTTTGACTCAAAATTCTCTATGATGAATAATAAACCAGGGCTGTACAACACCATTTCAGATAAGCATTATTTAGGATTCATCTCAACATGAACACTGACCAAGTTTTAATTTGGCTGATCCTAGTCCTTACAATTTACATGTTCTATTCCCACATACAGTTGGCGCAAACTGATGACATTTCCTGGACATCCACAGTTAGCTCAAGAAGCAAGAGTTACCTCTGCTGCTGCACTGCTCAAGTCTCAGTGCTTCTAGATCTAGAAAGAACTGGAAACAAATCTTACCGATGTGGCATTAGCTGTTGCCCAGCAAAGACACTGGTATCCACTCAGCTGAGAAGCCGGACACAACACGTGATTTGCTTTCATGACAGCTTCCTCCATTTTTACTTTTTTTTTTTTTTTTAAAGACAAGAACACAAAAAAGCCCTAGGCAAGCTTCTCTTTTCTAGTCAAACAAACACCATTCCCTGAAGTGAACACTAACTTTTCAAAGAAGTCTTTTTCCCTGAGTTTTAAAAACATACTTAGTTTCCTATCAGTTTACCCTACACATCTGAAGTTTTTATTAAAGTTTATCTAATAAATATGATACCCATTCCAATTACTAAAAATAATTTTAATAAGAAAACTCCACAAAATCATTAAGATTATGTTTCTTTTTCAAAATTAAACCACCAGAGTAATTTCCCTAAAGATTTAGGTATACAATAGATTTATTTTATTAATATTTACTAAACCTATTAACTCTGTCTACTGAACTGTAGATTTTGTCTGTCAAGCCCTAGATAGAACCAGAAATCCCTTGAGAAACTGATAGTATTAAATCTTCTATAGACAGACCAATTAAGCTTTAATAACTTGAAAAGAAAGTACAAGTTTTCAAAAAGTCACCCAGTGAAGTTGTGAGCCCACCTCCCTTTCCTTACGTTATTTACAGGTAAGTTGTGAAATTTTAATTCTATAATCCTCACAAATATTACAGTACCAACCTAGATCTTACAAAGCCCCTTAACTATTAATTGGCTCTATTCATCCACATTTTCCCTGAGTTCTTCCAAATCCTGTATCCAGAAGCACATGCTCTGCTGATCTTCCCCGCCCCCCCCCCCCACCCCCCCCACCCCTCCCGCACCCTGAGAACATGGAATTCTTGAAGCCAGACAACTTTGGTCACTGTAACCCGTATAAATGGTCCCCAATTATACTGCAGAATCAGATACCTTGTCTTTCTACAAACAGCTGTATCTTATTTTTTCATTGAATTCATACAAGAACCTGAATTCAGAACAGATACCAAGTTCCTCAATCTTTTAAATCAGAGGAAAGCTTCACTGTGGCTAGTCTGAAAATCCAAGGTACACGACAAGCACACATATATACCACAACAGCGCAGCATGACAGAAGCTTCAGGAGGAGACCTAAATCACCTCAACTCATTCACACTCATTGCCAAAGCTCTCAAAAAACCATTATATTCTAATACTTCAGAACTGTGATTTTTAGGCCCAGTTAAAACATGGGTTTTGATAATTTAGGATTTAGGAACTAGCTGAAAACTCAAGGTATCCAAATCAGTCTCGTCTCTAAGATAGTCTTGACACATTTTTCAATTAAAAAAAGCTTACAACATTGCGACAAAGTTATATAAAAACCCTAGAGACTTTCCTAAGATTCCTCTGATTGATTCTATTCTATGCAGAATGCTAAAAAGGAGAGGGAACACACGCTTAGTCAGGTATTATATTCATACAGCTGGAGAACTGCTTAATTCTAGTTTCTGACAGACCAATCAACCCAGACAAATTCTGTGGGACATTTTCTAGCTTCAACCAGATGTAAAACTTCTCTTTTTTTTACCTTAATTCCCCTGTGAAAGAAACTTATTCCTTTATGTGTCTGATGAGAAGGCTTGGAGCAATCAAGCTTCAATTGCAGGAATGATTCTAACTATTAAGAAAAATGAAATCTTAAAAAAATGGTTTAACTAAGTAGCACTAGGTCAGTATTATGGGAATCACAAAAGTAAGACCACAGACACCTCTCTCTTTTCTTAATACATGATCAAGATATACCCTGTCACCCTGAAGCAGTTAGTTCTCCACTGTCTTCATTAAGTTAACACTGTAGATGAATAAAGCTCATTGCTTTAGGCTGGCTTCACACCAAGAAAGGAAGACTGCTTATTCTTAAAACTCCCAGAAAAAAATTGCATGTGAGGAACCCCTCCAATGAAAGCAAAACATTAGATATGAAAGTATCCTGAAGAAGAAAGGATTATTTAGTTCTTATCCTTCAGTAGAAAAGACAAATCTGAATTCTTTCTACAGATGTGCAGTATTAGCCATGTCACTCAAGAGGATCAGTATCCATAATTCATCTATACATCCAAAACCAGTTTTGCCTTATTCCCTAAAAACACACCATCATGCTTTGATATCAGAAAAAAATGCATTGCATGGGTAGCTTCTCATTTTAAAATATCCATTTAACACTTGATTATGCATCCTTATGTTATGGTCTCTCATGCTTAATAGAAATAAGCACATCACTACACTTCAAAGCACACAGATACTTCCCTCACCATCCAGCTGAAGCCATGCTTCTCTTGTTACCTACACAACAGAAAATAGAAATGGATAATACTCCGTGGTCATCTATTGATATAAGCCTTCACAAATGTGAACATCATTATCAATTTTAAGAGAAATAGTGTTTGCTCCCAGTCATTTTCCGCTTAGATATGAGAATTTAGGAGACAACAAATTTTAGACAGAATTCAGGGAACACACACTCTTCCTTTCCATTTTAATATAATATGATCTATTGTGTCCTATATCACAGATAAGGCATCAGTCCCCATCTGCTAAATACCAGCTGCCTAATATCGGCTCTTGTCAAAAAAATAACCACTATTATAACTTAAAATATTATAAGGAAAGTAACTTTTAAATAGTTTGTTTGGGTTTTTTTAAAAGCCTTCCCCAGCCTCCCCACCCCACAATTTCCAGCTACAGAAAGAAGAGTTATTTAGTAACCTTGTCTTAGGACTCCTAAGGGTCCTTGCATTCCTTCAGGTCCAAGTACCCCCACTTCATCCAAACCAACTTTCACAGTGCCAGAAAACACTAACAGAAAAAAACAGACCCACAGATAAGGTATAACAGTCATTAATGAATTCTGAACAGTGAAAGCAGGATGAAACAAAAATACCAGCCCAACTCATTCGCCACTCACAGCTCAAACCTATTAGTATTACTTCCTGAAAAAACGGTAATCTAACACTTAAGTTACACAGTCCTGTGTGTACTTAAACCTACAGGTCTAGGTAACACCTATATTCTTTCATTTATAGTTCTATACAGTACACACAAATCAAAGCGGCTTTTCACACGAAGAGCTGTATATTTTCCACATGCATACAATCAACTTTCTACGCAAATACCTGGAGTTATGAAAGATCCTATTTGTTCCTCAAAAACAAACAAAAAACCCACTAAATCCCTTCTACCTAATGTTTTTGAAGACTTATCTGATTACTGGACTCCATTCCTTATGTAACTACTTATTAGCTTGATGTCTGTTTCTAGATTAAGAAAAACAGAAACTTGAGCAATAGTAAAAGCTTTGTACAATAGAGAAATGTATTCTTTCCCTAGTTTTCCTAATTAGCTTCCTTTGCAAATCCCCAGTGGCAGACAGAAGAGCTGATAACAATTCCAGGCTGAGTGGTAACTGGAGTAAGTTACCAGCCACAAGACACCAGAGAACTGCTGCAGATGCCCCTCTGAAGGGGAACGGATGCTTGGCTCAAACTGAGCTTGCTCACATGGATCAGTTTTGCAGAATATTAACTTTGTCTGAATGCATGTGGGCAGATGATAGCAGGGCAGATAAAAGCCTCAGCATCCTCTCTAGTGCAACAAGATGTAACCTTCAAAGTACCTACATGGTATCAGCAGCACAGGCCTTGCTCTTGCCTTCCCAGCAGTATCTGCACACCTTATTACCTTGTAGTGCAACTGAAGCAAACATGAAACCAATGCTCTGGAGCATTTGGAGTGTTAGGTAACGTCAGGTTTAGTCTGAAAAGTTGACAATACCTTTAGGCCCATTCTTTGGGAGTAATCAGTGTGAGATCACCAACAAGGCACAGACATCCTTTCTTCTAAAAGAAAATCAGGATCCCAAAAGCAATACTTTCAAAGTTTCTCAGAGCTTCACAGGCACTCTCTCCTGTAATTGTCCTCAAGAGTTTGAAACACAGATTTACATAAAAAAACTCACATGGTGTGTATGCTGAAGAAATTCTGCGGGAGAAAGTCATACCTTACTGTGGAAGCCATAATGCTATGCAAATCAGGACGGAAGTCCTGAGAAGTCATATACAGAGGACACTACTGGCACTAGATTCTTTGCTCAAAGGAAAACGTGCTAAAAAACAATTTATTGTTTCTGCTCTTGTTTTCTTCCATTTCACAGCCTGAGTTCTCAATGATTATTAGAAAACGCTTTAGATAACAACCCAACAAAACCTGCTATTTCTAGCATGTGGCTAAGTCCAGTGACCAGGTCAAAGCTTTACTTCTTATGAGATCCATGATTCCCAGATAAGATCAGATTTTCAGATGTATCAGTATTTAAATACAATGAATAATGACGGCTGTTAAAAATCTCCTTAATTTTTCTTTCGCTCTTAAAAAGTGTGGGAATTAAATGTGCCCATTAAGAATGAGGATCATGAAAATAATTGCATAAATCTAATATCCTCAAGATTAACAGACCTTCCTTATAGAACCTTCATAAAAATACTACCCTATAGAATAGCTAAAATAAACCAACCACAAAATAACCAAGTTTTCCAAGTCCTCACTCTTCACTGCTGGAAGATAAAATGTAACTGTATATCAAGCTTCCCTGCAGATACTATTTGGGAAGCCTAGAAACTGACTACAGATAACAAATCCCACTATGAAGTGATGTTTGTTTTTTAAGAATACTAGAAAATACCATGGTGGCACAAACAGGTACATCCCAACAGTGAAGCAGGCAAAAGGTATACGTGAGCTAGTGGAAAAAGGAAGGCCAGCTTCTGCTTACATTTTTTAGTCATATTTTATCATCAGACACCAGCATTGAGGCTTTTTACACAGGATCTTTGTATAACCCAGGACTGCCACTGCTGGCACATGACTTCTGTAGAACACACTCATTGTGTAGCTCCATTTACATCAACAGGATTACTTTACAGTAAAATACTACTCATGGGTTCAGAACTGGGTCCCTCCAATGCTGCCCTTCCACTACTGTTAAATACAGCCCCATGTGATAAGCAACTGATAGTTTCCAGCTCTTCTCCCTACAGGACTGACAGGGAGGAATACCCCCAACATTCTTTGGCTGTAATATTGCCTCTCCCATCTGAGGTTTTCCAGCCAGGGGCTCTCTGGTTATCCAATTTCCCTTCTACAGGAACCCTTCTCACTACTCCCACAACTCAAAATTCCACAAGATGCCAATGAAAGAAATTTTTCCAGGTTAAGTGCTGCACAATAAGACTTTATGGTGTTCTAATTTAATTAAACAGAAACTGAGTCCAAGAATTACATTCAATTACATTCACTGCATGCTCAAAATATTCTCATTTCAAAAAGCTTTATTAGGAAAAGGAAAAGCAAATAAGTATATGTATGCATGTGGTAAAATTTGTCAAAGATAGACATTTGCAGATTATTATGCTAAAGTTCAAGAATTCAGCTGAATCAAGCTAGGGATTAGTCTTTTCTACACCAAAGAGTTCCCTGAAGAGAACAGAAATTATTGATTTTTCCCCTGAAGTGCATGATAGGAAAAAAATTCTCTCTCAAAACCAAGCTAAGCCAGTTGTTCGATCACATCTCACCTGCTGCTGCATGCCAAGGAGCAGAAATGGGAGGGAAAAGTCACACCGGGACTGCACAAAGGGGTAAGTGTATCAATATTTAAAAGCTCTAAGCTCAACTTGGATCTTGTAAAAACTCATTTTTAGTATTAATAGATTTCAAAGGTGGAATATATTAAATATAATGCTACAGAATTTCAGCATGAAACCCTTCACCTTTAGGCTCAGCTCAACAGAAGTCAAAATTTTTGTTAGAGGTGCAACAAAAAATTATTACTATGGAGATCTCATGCTGAAAAACTGACAATAAGTACTTAAAGATACCTTAGAATAAAAGAACTGGCAGCAATTATTAACAAAGCATATGTTTTATATTCAAACATATAAAACTCAATTCTACATTAAAACTGGCAGTAAGTACTTTGGAAAAACAAACATAGGTTTACTTTAGATTGAAAGCAAGACTGATACAATACAAAGCATTTTTGATGTTCAGAAGCTTACAGATTTGTACTCTGGTTTTAGAAAAGCATAGGTTTTCCGAGCTAAAGCATCACAGTCACCTTCAATATTCATGAGAGCAGGACTATCTCCCTCAGCCTCCTGGCTGTGATTCTTTGAATGCAGCCCAGGATGTATTTGGCTTTCTGGGCCATGAGTACACATTGTTCAGTCATATGGAGCTTTTAGTCCAAACATCCCTAAATCTTTTTGCTCACGGCTGCTCTCAATCCATTCTCCTCCCAGCCTGGACTTATGCTTGAGACTGCCCCAACCCAGGTTCAGCACCTTGCATGTGACCTTGTTGAACTTTATGAAACTCAGAAGGGCCCACCTCTCAAGCCTGTCCACATCCCTCTGGATAGTATTCCTTCCCTCCAGTGTGTTGACTGCACCACACACCCTGATGTCACTGGCAAACATGCTGGGAGTAAAAGTTCATGTTCCGAAAGCTTCCACTAGTTTTTATGTTTACTAATAAATTTCCAATACTGTTTACAGCTGGATTCTGTAACCAAAGTTTTCTACACACAAATTTACTGGAATCAAATCAAGGCAACTGGAAAACAACACTTAATCAGTGATAATTTTGTCACAACAGTATGACACTTTTCCACCAGTTTCACATATAGCCAGTTACTCCTCTGATACTCCAAGATAAAGGCTTTGCATCTTCCATCCAGTTAAGCTGACAATTCTAAAAGCAAATGTCAGATGCTGCCTATTTCATCAGTCCTAGAAATATCTCTGATAGAAATCAGATATTGAAGTGATATCCAATACTCATATGGACATAGGAACACACAAAATGGAAAAATACCTTCTCGGAAAATTCATATAGAAATATATAATGTTTTTTAGGTAATTTTTGCATATACATGAGGAGCATGGCAACCATTTGCAGAAAATTTCTGATTTTTCATCTCAAAAATCACTGTAACATACTGTTACAAAAATTACATAGACAAGCTCACAATGCCAGTTTGGTTAGAGATGTTCCATGCAATACTGAAGACAGCTTGTTTTTTGTTTTTCCTATCTTCAAACATGTCAATCCTACATCTATACATTAAAGCCTAACTATATTCCTGATGGCATGCTGCAGATTTTTCCAGTTTGCAGCAGAATCAAACCCATGGACCTAGGAAGTTGCTCATTCTGAGACTTCAGTTTGATGTGTACAGCTTGTGACTGAAGACCTCAGGAGTACACTTTACACAATATGTCTATGTTTTAGCACGAATTGTTTACCTTGCTACCCCGAAGGGTAAGCAAGAGAAATGCAGTGTGAAAGCTTGACATCCTGTTAGCAACACCTTCTTCTGTGAAGAATTACATCAGAATTTGCTTACTTACATCTAGCGAATCTTCATTGACCAGGATGAGAGACATACTCTGTGAAATGAGTCTGCAAGAGTACCCTGCAAGAGGGGAAAAAAAGACAATATAACACAAGTATATACTTTTTGGAAAACTATCTAAGGTTTAGCTCAACTTTAGGATAAGCACCTACAGGTCAAACGCCAATTTACTTTTTGAGCAGTTATTCCTGTCAGGCAGAATGCTGGAAATGTCTGTGTATAGGACACACTCCAATGTGACGGATTTATTAGGAACATGGGATGCATTCTATCTGCATTTTCAAATGCATCACTTGAGATATTTTAATTAAAGAAAGCACCTTGTGAACTAGTTGAAGTAAATATAGCCTATAGCCCTTCAACAATTTTTTTTTAAGTCTCTATGAAGGTAGGTTTGTCTTCAACATGCAACAGAAACAGATCTGAATGCACAAGTGCATCTATGCCATAGGCCTGGAAGTGCACACATGTATTCAGTTGTTGCTATACAGTTCCCTCAGCCCACAGAAAGCTTACATGAGCATATTTTACTCCTGAGTGTTCAATGTGGAAGGTTCTGAGCTTCATTAAGAAATCCAGAGCAGTGACACTCACAGAGTGCCTACCAACTCCTAGAGGCACCAGGTAACTGGACTAGATTATTCTTAGTGTGGGACTAGGACATGAAAGAACAAGAGCAAGTTACCATAGTCTGGAGCAGCACCCACAAGGCAGTTCTGTACATTTGCCAGGACACCAAAATTCAAAACAAAAACTATCAAGACTGAAAAAAAATCCTTTTATAAAATTTTAAGCATTTACAGAATAAACAGGCTAATTTTGCTTATATTAATGGCAAGAGACAAAGGCAAACTTAGGTCAGACTGACCCCATTTTACATGATCCTAAAAGCTCATGGAAGTTAATTTGGGATTGGCACAGTCATGCAAGCTCATAAAATAGCAGAGAATTAATTTATTTGAAGTACACACCTTTTATTGCTCATCTACATTACATGGGAAAAGGAAATACAATAGAATTATTTTTAATTTTGAATTAGTTTTTGTATAGAAATGAATTACAGCACGTTTAAGAAATTGCTGTCAAATAAAATGGGGTCTTGGGAAGTCTCTTACTTTTCTTAAATGGAGACTGGAGCTATTACAGGAGAAGACTACCATCCCAGTGAGGAAACACTGCAAGGCTGACGGATTCAAAAGCTGAACAGCACAACACTGTAAAAAGATGAAGTGCCTCTTTGCATATCTTACAACAGCGAGAGAAGAACTGAGGCATGAAACCATCTGTGGCATTCTTGGATCCTTAGAAAGGCCATACTGGGTCATCAATTGCGATGCAAATCATTTCCTCAGGCTACAGAGTTTTTATAATTGGACTAGTTTTGTAGGTATAATCCAGGGTTAACAAGTCTGCATGCATGACTTCTGTCAAGAAGTGACTTCCCTCTTCTTCCTTTGTGGAAGACATGCTTGGATCACAGCCAGCCACTATCAGGCAGCAGGTTTGATAACCTGCAGAAATTCAGTTTCTCCTCCATTTTAACAGCTGGGTGGACTATGCATATCAAGAGCAACCTTGCAAATACACATTAACAAGCCAAGGTTTAATTTCTGCTTCAGAGAACAATACTGAATGGCACTGAATGCATACCTGTCAGGAAAAGGATGAAATATAGTCTAATGACATGCAGCCCTCAACATGAAAGCTCTGCAGACAGCCTCTGATTCTGCCTGTGAACAAGTCTTAGGTGGTAGCATAGAACTGAGCAGCAAGCCTCCAATAGTTGTAGGCAAAACATTAACTTTTTTTCCCAAGTCAGTTTGCCATTTTTGAAAGTTAGTCCCAGACTGAAAGAAACTTCTTTATATTTATTGAGAAAAAGAGTATATTACAAATTTATATACTTCCCTCCATAACAGGGTTATTCTTTCCCTAGGCTAAAGCAGCAGTCTTGTGCAGTAGGCTGCTACAAATTCAGCATAACTAATTTAAAAGGATTTTCTAGTAGCATTTGATTAGAACAGCAGCTGCAATACTGAGCTGTAATTTCTAAACCACTGCTCACTGCATCACTTTACCTCTCACAAAATGAGCAACATGCCATTCTGCAAGTCAAGCTGGAAGGAAAAAAAATGCTGTGGAAAACAGTTGCTCTGCTGGGCATCTTGGAAATCATGGACTCAGGAGAACTTAACCTGCAATTGAGGCTAGTTTGCATCACACTAAACAGAAAATCAAGACTGGAATAGGAGAATGTAAGTCAAGCTTAAGGGTTTATAGGCGATCTATACATTATGGACAATTTCAGGACTAATATGATGTTAAAATCTAGCACTACTATAAAGCAAAGTATCTGGCAACTGTAAGAGTACAAGTAGCAATTTTAGATATTGGTAGTAATATTTTAAAGGTTTGTAGTAGTTCTGTAACAGTTATTGCTGGCAATACTAACATGGCAAGCAAAAACGCTCCCTAAGATAAGTATTTTTGTCAATGCTTCTTGAGCAATGATTAACTACTTGTTCAAAGCCAGGTATAAAATGCCAACCCACACCTGTAAGTTGATATCTAGCTCTTTAATTTCAAAGTCTGACTAAAAGTCCATGAAGCAGATGAATCAGGTACTTCTGGGACTTATTTCCCTGCAAGTGTCCTGGGAGAAAGATTGCTTGAACCAGAGTTCAAGATCATAGCCCACAGGCACATTCATACTGCACGCATACAGAATGCAGCATCTGAGGCAAGAATGATTATCCTCTGTGTTTAGAGGGGGCATAAATGCCCTGCTCAGACTTCAGGGGTACAGGCAAGAGTGCTGGCATGGCTTCATGAACTGAAATAAAGCACAGCTCACCAACACATGTTCCTATCTCTGAATTGGAAAGATGAGTCTGATGGATGGACTCATATCCTTCAGATGGATGGAGGAATCAGCTGGATGCCTGCACCCAGAGTTACAGTCAATGGTTCAACACTCAAATGAAAACCAGTAATGAGGACTGTCCCTGACACCAGTCCTGGGATTGATAATTCAGTTTCTTCACAGGGACAGATGGGGATCAAGCATACCCTCAGCAAGTCTTGAGAAAACACAAAGCTGAATGGTGCAGCAGATAACACTGGAGGGAAGTAATGCCACCCAGAGGGACTTTGATCTGCTTGAAGAGTAGGGCTGTGAGAACCTAATCAAGTTTCACAGGGCCCAATGCAAGGTCCTGCACCTGTGCTACAACCATTAATACGCATCAGCATGGACTGGGGGATGAACAGACTGAAAGAAGCCCTACTGGGAAGTACCTGGGGATACCAAGTGATGAAAAATTCAAGGTGACACTTCATCTGAAGTATTGTATCCAGCCCCAGGGCCTCCAGTGTAAGACAGAAATGAATCTGTTACAGTGAGTATGGAAAAGGGCCACAAAAGGAATCAGAGGGCTGGAGCCTCCCTCCTATGAAAACAGCCGGAGAGCTGGGATTGTTTAGGTAGGGGAAAAAATGGTTCTGGACAGACCTCTCAATATGTAAAAGGGACTTAAAACAAAGACTGAGAAAGACTTTTTTCCAGGGTCTGTAGAGGCAGGTCAAGGGCCAGTCATTTTGAATTGAAAAAGGGGAGTTTTAGACTGGACACAAGGAAGACATTTTTCATGATGAGGGTAGCAAGATTGAACAGGTTGCCCAGAGAAATTATGGCTGCTGCATCCCTGGAAGTATTCAAGGCCAGGCTGCATGGAGCTTTAAGCAACTTGATATATGAAAGAAATCCCTGTCATGGAGGGAGCAGGAGGATTAGACTGTGTCTTCTTGAAAAGATCCCTTCCAAACTCAAACCCAAACAATTTGTAAGGCAATGCTTGCAGCTATCAGTGCACACCCTAGGTAAGACCATCCAACTCAGCTGTAGGGACAGATGGATTGTTCAGGCAAGGACACACTCAAGTAAACACTATACTGCCATTCCCAGAAGACAAATCTGGTTTTAGGGAAGTTACTGGCTGGAAATTCAGCAGTTCTGGTATTCTGTGAGTATGCTGAGCACCAGGATGGTGGCAAATAGAGTCTGTCATGGGTGTTCTTGTCTCACCCATGGCAATGATGACCCAGAGCCTGCAGATTGTTTGAAGAAAACAATGAAGCTACAAGAACACAGTTAAGCCTTTTATAGTTGTTTGCAGGTCATGCTTAAAGATGCTTCTGAACCTGAAAGTCCCATTTTCAAGAGCTAGAGTTCAAATGATTGATCAGTATTAAAACTTATGGACACTCTGCCAATCTGCAGAACTATTGGCTGGTGCATGGCTGAGTGAAGGCATATAGCCACCCCACGAGAGGCCAACCATTCCTCTCCAGACAAGTCAGGAATGCAGTCCAGAGACAAAGGTAGACACAAATTCTGAAAACCAAAGAATCAAGAGGAAGCTGGAAGAACAAAGTAGTCCAGCTCCTTGACACAGCTGCCAAGAGCCAAAACACCCCTCGATACACATGTATATCCACACAGCAAGCAATAAGCATAACCTTCGAACAAAATGAGAAAGTGAAAAAACTTTTTACACCCCAGATAGCATATTCATACCTGAAACATATAGTGCACATGTGTATCGGGTTTAAAGTTAAAGGTTTATTATGATTTTATTGGATTACACACGAAAACTAGAAGAGTGCCACATGTTTATACTTTGAAGCCAACTTGGACACGAAGCTTATTAAGTTAGAGTATTACTACTGAACTGTACCTTAAACTAAGAGAGAATTTAGAAGTTTTAAGAGAGATACTTATTCTCCTCAAATTGCTACAACAATCTGGAGGGAAGCCTCCTTCACAGCCTTCAGAACAAGCTCATTTACTTGTGTTCAAGGTAGCTGCTGTCAGTTAATATACGCCAACTTATTTCAGGTGTTTACATCAAAATCTATAGCTACACTTTTTTAATTAGTCAAAAGATAATGTTTCCCTCCTCAAGCTGACTACTGCTTATAAAGAAAGCAAAATCTGCACAAAAGTGATTCAAACCAGATAACTAGCCTTTAAACCAATCATCTACTTAGGTCATCCCTTGTATTTCTATTATAACTGCATCAGTTCACCAAGTTATTTCACCTCTTGGTACCACTTTCAACATAAAAAGACACATGAAACTTGATCTGGTTTTGAGAAGTACACAAAAGTTCTAACCAGTCAAGCAGACTACAATTAGGAGATTTCCTTGAGTCAACCAAAACAAAAAAAAAAGTTTTAAAGAGCCTGAAACAAACTAGAACAAAAAAGAACAAATGCCCAAAACTTTGCTAAAAATAATCTAAGTTCAGTTACAGAGCATTTTTGGTAGAGAATCTTGAAGTCAGCATGAATTTGAGAAAGCAACCTATGCTGTAAAAGTTCCTCTAAACCTACACCTGTTCAACTAAACAGACTTATCTGCAAATCTAAATGCGACTGTAGAACCTTAACAACATATGTTGTCTTCTGTTAAAGGAGCTGTTTCTTTAGCCTTTTTGAGCTCATATTGGCTTCAAGACACTCTAATTATGTGAACAATTCAACCAGTTAAGCTTTTGCAACCAGTTAAGCTTTTTACATTTAGAAATGTAAACATCTGCATACAGACAAGTCTGGGTGTATTTCAGGCTGTTCCTGGCAGACCTGATATGCTCTTTAGCAGAACCTACTTAGGTTACATGTCAAATGGCCAGAGTGCCACTCTCTCTTCCCATCTCTGGACAGACTTAGCAATGACAGGGAGAAAAATGTTAAAAAAGAAGGCAAGAGCATCATGGCACCATATTGCCAAAGCTATTACATTTGGAGGTGTGGCATGACTAGGGTGTGCTTACATCAGGGTGCGTACCTTTATCAAGTCTTCTCTGCATATTAACAGAGGTGCCATTCTAAAAGCCGGAGGCCTGACTATTTAAAAACCCACAGAGCACACCTTACATGGAACCTGCTACATATCAGACAAATTCAGAGTAATCAGAAAGATGAATACCTATATTGAGAGCTGTTTCCTGTTTGTCACCTGTCAGAATCCATATCTTAATTTCTGCCTTCATTAGTGTGGCTATTGTTTCTGGAACACCTGCTTGCAGGCGGTCTTCAATGGCTGTAGCTCCAAGAAGCAGCAAGTCCTGGGGAAAAAAAAAAGAAAAGAAACAATCCCTCAAATTCTTTTAATATAAACCTCTGTTTGGAATATACTCAAAAAGGAATTAAAACAGCATGTTGCATCTCACTGCTAGTACTGCACTCTGACAAGCAATATACACCACAGTAAAATTCTGGTGTGGCTATTCTACTTCCTCTGCACACAATTCACATTTCAAGAGGTATGGAATGGAGTGTTTTTGATCAGAAAGATGGCAACACTTCAAGAATAATTAATTGAAGTTATAAAAATCCAAAGTAAGCCTATAGATGAACATATATACTAGACCATTCATTAATCACCATAGCAACATGATGAGCAGTCACAGTTTATATATATAAGCTCAAAAACCAAAAATTATTTGGCATCACATCATTTAAACTAATTTCCATCTATAAAATGTACATAAAGACTGGATACCATCACTCAAAGCAAAAATTATTGCAACTATTTATGGATATAATCATTACATTTGTGTAATACAAGTGGTATGAACATTAATCAATCCAAATATCTCTAATCAACATACAGATGTCTGCCAGAACAACATCTCCTACAATGAATTTAATACTACAGAGTTAGCCATATTCTTAGGCAATTCTAAAACAACTGCTTGAGGAGATTTGGCTACATTACAGTTAAAAAAAGGCAAGCAGAAAAAACAGCCAAGAAGTAAACCTTGCAAAAGGTACGGACTACTCAGATTTTACCTCTAAAAGCATTTTAATGATTCCTTTACATGGAAAATTCCTTTACATGATTCTTTCCATGACACATGGAAAGATGTTCAAGTTAAAACAAATTGAAATAAGTTTAAGTATACTGTATTACTTCAGAAATTGCACAAAAAAGGTAGCATATTCTATTCTTTGCAGGGACTAAAATTATTCTACAGAAATGAAGAAAAATGAGCAGAAGTAATTAGGGAAGCTACTGTTGCCCCAGCTGGGGATGATGAGGCTTCACAGTGACCTTACCATGGGCTTACAAGAAAGATGGATAAAGACTGTTTACCAAGGCCAGCAGGGGCAGAAGAGGGGTGATGGTTTTAAACCCAAAGAGCGTAGATTTAGTCCAGACACAAAGAAGGGACATTGGAACAGGCTTGCCCACAGGAGTGGCAGACGCATCCCTGTAAGTGTTCCAGGCTAGGCTGGGTTGAGATTTGAGCAACCTGATCTAGGGAAACGTGTCCCTGCCCACAGCAGGAGGAATGGAACTCAGTGCTCTTTAAGGTCCTTTCCAAACCAGGACACTCTATAAAATTCTGTAATTTTGCCTCAACTAACTTAAATAAACAACAATGCTTCAGAACTTAAGAAGCATTTTAATACTAATTTTAAAAGATATTGAAGCTCAAAATATGTTTTAAAGAAACCACTAAATAAATTAAATACCTGGAGCGAGAGGGAAGAATATGAGCCGGTGTGAGGAGTGAGACTACCAACACTTCTGAAAGCAGCAAAAACAACAAGGCTCAGAGAAACACTGGCCCCTAGTGTTGGCTTTTTAACATTTTATTCACTGGAAGATCGCGTTCAAATAGATTCTATGATGCCTACTTTCCCCTTGCATGATTAAGAGCTCTGCAATTTGCATGGAGTGCAGGTTTTCACCTTTTTTTCAGCCCATGTCCCTACAGGCTTTGGTGAGCCCTATATTGTGTCCTAGAACAGCCTTCAAAAGCCCTGAACTGTGACTGCTGGATGAAAAGGAATGCATCTCCTCATCCAGTAGTACATGGGAAACTGGTGCAACACAACAATTGACATATATTATCTTTATCAAGTTATAACCTGACACAAAACAGCAAGCTAAAAATAAGCGTGATAAAAAAAGTTTGCAAGTAGAAATGCGTTTTTTTTAATCCATAAATTTGTCATAAATAGATTTACAGACTGAAACTGTGGTGAACTGAACAGACTGCCATCTAACAACACCTTTTCAGTTTCTCATCTATAAAATTAACAGTTTATTTTATTGTATAAAGCCCAAATTCCACTGGAAAATACACACCTAAGGAAATCTGCATCTGATCATCAAAAAAGTATGTTTTACCTTTTCAATGATCTCATAGCATTCCTCCAGCTTCTGAGTTCTGTCTTTCAGAACAGTACTGGATTCATTGTAGACATTTAACCACTCTCTGTAAGACTTCTCTGACAGATCAGCATAAGCAATACACAACGTCCTCAGACCTACAAAACAGAAGAGAACCCTTATCCACAGGAAAATTACACTGATCATCAAATCATTTATACCTAATAAATGCTAAATTCTAATGCTCTCATTGGAGCAACAAGAGCCTCTAACACACACTGTTAAACTCTGGATTCCACAAAATCTCTCTGTACAATTTTTAAAGCACCTAGATTTCCACAAATGTAAAGCAAAAATCTGGTTCATTTCACTACTAATGTTGGTGCAAATAAAGAGAGTAACAGGCAAAAAATTTGCACTAAGCATGAAAGCAAACTTGGCTTTCATGTATTTTTTAAAAAATCATATTAAAGAACTGGCTACATACTGTGATTGGTGATGTTGCTTAGTCAAACACCCTGCACAGTACATGCTTCCTTTTAGCAACACTGAGTTCTCCTTCAGTGTATTGATGTAACTCAAATTAATAATGGGAATTACACATGCACAATATAGTGAAGAGGGTCCATGAAGTATGAAAATCCATTTATTAAACCACTGGCAAAACCTAATGTAGAGAAGTAATTAATTTGCTGATAACACACCACATCTTAATGTATCTTCACAATCATCTTAGTTGACACTACAGAGCTTAGACAAAGCAGAAAATGCTGCAAATAATTTCATTCAAACCGAATTCTCATGGCATGCTGTTTCTCTTACCTTCTGTTGCGAAGTATTCAAGATGGCACAGTGTTTGCTCCATATACTGGGAATCTTTTGAAAGCCTCTCAAAAATTACATTATCCTATTAAAACCAAATTCATTATAACAGAGTAAGTCTACATATGAAGTTGCCATTTGTGTATTTACAAGCTCAAGAGACGCAGCCTGAAGGGACTTGCTAATATCAAAGACAAAACTACATTTATTAGTAATATATTTGGGTTTCAGAGACAGGCATGCAAACCTATTTATTATGGAAGGGACAGGACAGAGGATGACTACCAGAATGTGGAAGAGTTAATGCAGAATAGGCAGTTAATTTACAGCTAACATGAGTGGCACATGCAGCATGTTAGTACATGTAGATCTGCTCATATGGGAAATAGCATGAAATTTTGTACTACAAACTCTCCTCCATCCCTTCCAGTGCCACACTCCAAAGAACAGTGTGGTTTCAGGCATGGCATGAACAACAAGCAAGTTCCAAGCCTGTGGTGGTCCAAGACATACAACTGTGAACTACCACACTATGGCAGTGGGCTTAATTCACTTCCACAACATCAGCATGAAGCCAGCACATCTTTATTAAATCAGGGGAGGTAAATGGAAGCAACAGAGTAGTGAACACAGACCTATATGTCATGACAAATTCAAGTAAACCAGATCCTCACAGAGGTCAGAAAGAGTTTTTACCTGGTGCAAAAAACAACAGCCCCATAGTTTTCCTCTGAAATTACAACCATTCTCTGGCTGTGGACAATGCCAGTTTTGCAGCCTTTGTACTGTGCTAAGTTATTGCTCTTGTCAGTGAAGACAGAGGCACAACATGGTGCAAGTCATGATGACAAATAACAGCAGGTGCAGAGATGCAACAAAGCCTGATCAAGTGCCAAGCACTTGAACAAATTTTAGTGTTATAAATTCAGACAACAGCATTTTGCCCAGCTCCTGAACTCCTACCGCACAGCTTGGTGAAGCCCTGGCTTTGCTAAAGTAAGGGTACTGCTCCCATTAGTTTCAGGATTTCAGCTGGGCACTGGAAAACCTAGCAGTCTTCCAGCCTGCAAAAGGAGTCAGAAGAGGAATGACAACTTCCTGAAATCACTTGGTCCTAAACAGAAAGCCAACAGGTACTATGTATGAGACATGAAATGTCAGCATCAGCCACAGCTGTTGAAACAATAACTGGCAGTGTTCTCCATCAAGCAGCATAATTACTTACAGCCCCTTTGCAGTAGAGACGTAGCTGTCCTGACGGAGTTCGAACAATCACTGACATTCTCTTCCTGTTGCTATTTGAAAGAAAAATATTTGCTTTCATTAGTCAAAGTCGTGAAGAGTAATTCCCATTCTAGCCAGAGAACTTTCTCAGATGTGTTTAATGCATCTGAGATCAAATAGGATATAAGCAGTAACTTAAGATCTCACAACCCTTGACCATAAGGAGAAATAAATCGCCCATTTCCAGCTTCAACTCTATGGCTCCTGATGGCAAGCACTCCAGACTTACACCCAAATGAGAGCATGAAATTGAAAAAGAGCATGATAGTATAAAAAGTAATCTTGAAAGGAGGGGAGTCACTTTTATTCTCAAGCAAAATTGCTTTGTGGATTCCAGAAATAGTATCATTAAGGCTGAATACATCCTAATTATAGGCATGACAAACATTGAAACAACCATCCACTGACAAGAACAGTTAGTTAACTTCCTAACTGAAAAGAAAGCAAAAACATCATAGAAAGGAATCATGGTATAAATCAGTTCTTGGCCTCTCTGTAGGTTCTTTATATTGGTCTAATCAGATCCACATCATTGGGATTATGCAGAAGGAAGTCAGCACCTCTGAGCAAGGACAGGACAGTCAAGTTTGGCATATATATTTTTTTTTAAAATGTAGACAGTAGGATACTTTACACCAGCCTTTGATAAAGGAAAGTGAGAATTATTCTTTAAAAAAATATTTTGGCATTTTACTTATCAATCCCTCCTTTAAAAGAGTCACTGGAAAAAAAAAAGCCAGAGGCTTTTCTTGCTTTCTGCAAGAGGCAGAAGCAAACAAATAACTCTCATCAAGGGAATCCTAAGAATACGTGGTTTCATACAAATCTTTTCCTTAGCAAAAGAACAACTTGGAACCATCCTTCTTCCTCATTACATTTTTGCAAACATGTACAGAGTGTAGAACAAACTTCCATCACCTCTGAGGTTGCTTTGAGAAGAACTCTGAAAACGGACCTAAGAGCCATGTGTACTAAGCCAAGCTCTTGGCATGTATTATCAGGAAAAAAAAAATCCTTTCTGAGGTTTTCTAAAGAGGGGTTGGAAGGACAGCAATTAGCCATTCTCAGAATTTCTGCAACATCCTAATGACACTGGGAAACTTCCATGTGCTTTTTGAAAACTAATTACAGGAGCTCCCTAAGTGGCCAGGTGGGAAGGTGCTACACAGAGGAAAGCTAAGACAGCTTTTCTCTGCTGCATGCAAGCTGCAGCTGCTCCTGTCTACAGACACCAGGGCGCTGGTCAGCTTGTCACAAACCCTCAAAGACTCTTCCAGTGCCTTTTCAGATACTTCCCACAAGTAGCTTAAGTACCTACATTCTGACAGGAAAGAGGGAAGTACTGAAGAATAATCTTCAAAGCGAGCCAGGACACAAGAAAAGCTGCAAAGCTGCCTACCCGAAATGTCCCTACCTTTAGTTTTACATAGTCATTTAGAGCACAACCAGCCATTCAAAGAAAACAAGAGTTCAAGACTTTAATCCCCAAAAAAAAAAAAAAAAAAAAAAAAAAAAAACCCAACAGAAAAAAAGGAATGCTGACTAGTACCATTCAAACTAACATAACTTTATCAACTGACGAAGAAAAAACACCTTTTTTATCACCAATGATTATGGGGTCTGATTTATCAAAGGTTCTTGCTACCCAAACATTGCCCATCCTAATGAACCTGACGAATGAGGAGTGCTCGCAGTGTGCATTTTCATAGCTGGCATGGTTCTTAAGAAAAGGCACTCCGGGTGCAGTTTCCGTCTACTCAAAAAGTAATTTGCAGAAGCACTACAAAAGTGTCATCTCAAACTATGCTTTCGAAGTACACAAGTGACACATCATGATATCCATGAGCCATAGCAAGATGCTTCCAGGCCAGCAACTCCTCAATAAATGAACAGAGCTGCAGTGGCAGGAGAAAGCTTTATGATCACATGCCAACAGCCACCAGGTTATAAGCTCATTCATAGCACATCACAAATTAAAAGACAAGGGACAGGACAAAAGTTAAGCAAATTGTGCTTTTCTACTGCACCAGCGGAATGTTTTTATTCTGAATAGATTTTTATAATAATAGTTTTCTTAGAACCCTGCATTTAGCATATTAGAGGAAAACTTACCTGGAAAACTCTAGCACATTAAGAATTTCAAAGGTTTTCTCTTTCCCCAGCTACAAAAGAAAACAAAAGAAAGCGTGTACTATTATAAGTACAATCTGCATTATATTCTTACAAGTGCAAACACGTGAGCTGATCAGGAGTCGTTGTCCCACATTGCAGTGTAAATAAATGTGGCAATGGCTCCCTCCGCTGGTTAAAGGATGCAGAGCCCTATTTAATTAATTTCATTCAACATCCAGTACTGTGGCATCCCTCATTTACTACTGCTAAACCATTAGAGGGAATATCCTTTCTGAGTAAGCATGCCCTGAAAGCTAAGCTGCAGATTTAGTTGCAACTGTCATCAACTAAGAGACATATTACAGGCTACGGGCATTTTTCCAAGTTTAAGAAAGCATGCCCTCCAGATTTAGTTTACAATAACCTTTGAGCAACCCGCCTTAGTATTTCTTTTATTTGAACTCCCAAGAATATGAATTATATTTTTTGTGGCAAAATAAAAAAAGTTAACTGAGGAGAAATTCCTGTTATCACCAACATCTCTCTGCTGGGGCTGAGCAGGAACAACCTGAGGAAGGAGAAAGGTTTTAAACACCTGCCATTCCTGTTGTATAAAACACAGAAGGAGCAGTAGGAGTTAACCAAGTCTTAGAATTCCAGTGGTATTTGTAGCATGTAGTTAAAGAAAGTGCTGAAGTAGAACCTAGTTGTAGTATAGACACATCCAAGACACATTTCAATTCAGCAATATCCCCAAGACTGAAAAGCATCTCCAAACCCTTTTACATGTGCTGTCACTGATATAGGCAATAAGGAGAGACAGGAACCTTGGGAGTAAGAGCTTTTACTGCTGGCTATAGATTAAAAATGCTCCCAGCATTGTATTACGAGGAATATAGAGCTAGGGCAGGTAGGCCTAGCTCTTCCTGCAGAGGAGAGAAGTACCTAGATGCCTCTAGATGACACTGTTCATCTGAAATTCTTCCCCTTCAACAACGAAGCAGTTTAAGAAGTTGTGTAAAGTTTATGACAAGTCCTAGAAGATATGTTTCAAGTGCTTAGCTTGGCAGCATACCAAGAAATTTGAAAGGGAGCACACCTGAAAGGACTAAAATACATTCATTATTCTTAATAAGCACCCCTGAGCTGTATCTATGTGAATCTGGAGCCACTTTAGCTTACACTACAACTTGAGTCTGAATGTGGCCATGAGTTTGAGGCTGCCCATGTCAACTGCAATCCATTAACTACACACCCCTGCATATGCCGCCTGCCAAGCAGATACATTTTCTGCTGAAGATCTTACACGGAAGAAAGAAATGAAACATTTTGAAGAAAAATAACCATTAAATATAATAGTCAGAAAAACTCCTAGACACATAAAGTTCCTTCTAATGTGAGTGTTCCCATCTGTGCTTCCTAGACAAGGGACATATTTTTCAGGCACAGCTGCTGTCATTTCCCATGGAAGCTTGCAACTTCCTACCGCTGATGCCACACAGAGGGGCAAAGGACTTGGCATCTTCAAATAGATTAAGGTAACTTTTCTCAGTGCGCAAAAGCCCTTTGCACATAGAATCCTAAAGGCCCTGGAAAAGGGCCCTCACAGGGACCAGAGAGGACACATTTTTGCTCTCCACGAGCTTGGCAGCCTGTGCCATGTACATCCACCACTTACCGCATCAATGATAACAGAATGTGGAGTCCGTCCTGTGAAGACATAACCAAGTTTTTTTGCTCCTTTCACTAACGCTCCTTCATCTGCCAAAACAACAACAAAAGCTTGAATTTAATCTGGTACGTAAAAGAGGCCTCTAAAATCCATACTTAAATATGGCAGATTGACCAAACAAAATCCCCTTTCCCATGTACTCCCATCCATGCGGATGCTAGAGTAGCTCTGCACATCCTTCCACAAAAACATTCAACATTTTAGTCCTACAAAGGCCATGCAATATCAACTACCTAAATATGGTACTCAATCTGTATAAAATATCCTGTAACTACCAAAACACTAGACTGTATTCTGGTGTAGGTGCTGAACTTTTCCACATGAAAAAGGCGATATACTTGTCCTGAAAGCAAGATCAGTGCTGCGTTACTCTAAATTCCTACAATATGCATTTAGTCCATTTTCTGCTATGAAGGCACTAAGTTCAGATACCATAGAAATACAGCATTGTTTTCCAGAGACTGAGCTGGGCAGTGTTATTAAGAACTCAAATAACAGAGCTGAAATCAGAACCAACACCTGTACCTCTGGTAGATAATTACAGAGCCTTCTTAGCGAGCAAGCCTCATTAAGCACAATCACCATATATGTGGATTTAGTGCTAATTCAAGCAATCCTCTTGTCCCTACAGCTCCCTAAGTCTCCTCACAGTTCATCACACTGACCAGAACTTCCTTACGTGAACTCTTCATCTTCAGACACTCTACTAAGACATCAAAAAGAAATTATGCTGCTTCATAACTCAATACATCACTACAGCAATTCTAGACGTATCTTCACTAACAGAGCCAAACCCAATGGAGAGCTGAGCCCTGCTATTCTTCAATCTGGCCCCACATAGTTCCATCAATACCTCTGTGCTAACTGAAAGGCATAAAAAATGGGTGAAGGGTAGGCCTGAATATGGCCAAGATTCTGAAAGTTTTGGTTGTATTGTGTCATCTATATTATCATGAATATATATTGTGTCATGTCATAAGCAGATACTAGATAAAGAAATTTTGTACTCATGCCAATCATTACTTCCTACACACTCAAAGCCTTTTATCCCTGCAGAAAGAGTAGAAGGTCTGAGGAGAGCAGAAGGGATCTTAAGCCCAGTCTATCTCTAAAAAACCCATCATGGACTACATGGTTTTGTAGGAAGCATTCAAAAGCAGTGTGTACTGATTACAGAAGATGCCAGATCTATTGCTGGCACGGTGGGGGAAATTTTGCTTTCAAAAATCAATGAACTTTAAAATTACCTAGAAGTTTATGAATCTTCCTTCCATCCACCTTTACTCCTTCAACTCATTCCCTTCCCTCCCAAATAATAAAGCAACAACCAACCTGGAGAGGAGGCCTGGTAGATTATTGTATTTCCTTGTCTCTCAGGAACAACAGTATGGCACACAGCCAGCAGCGTGAGGAACTCCTGTATGTGCACAGCTGTGGGCTAGACAGGACACCAGGAGAGTGAAATTCAGCATTACACATGAACTGAGGAAACTGGTCACTAAACTGCAATGATCCCTTCTATACCACACACAAAAAAAAACCAAAAAAACCAAAATATATTGTTCTCCATTTATAGCACTTGTTTTGACCTCAGAACATCCAGATGGCAGAAATCAGGGCTAGCAATGATGAGCTAGAGAGCTAATGATAAAGATCTCATTTAAGTTGCAGAGAGCTGAGAAGACAGAGTACTCCCCCACCCCCCAAACATAAAAGCATTACTTCTTTAGCCCCTCAAGCTTCATATAGGCAAAGACATCTGCCACAAGATGATAAGAATCTAGATTGACAGCAACCCCACCAGAATTAAACTTGCTGCAAGTGTACCCTTAGTAATGAACATCGAGAGCTGAGAGCAGCTGAACAGCCAGTAGAAGGCAACATCATGCGTCCTTCCAAAGGAATACAGCACCCAGGCAATCAATCATAAAATAATCAGTGATCCCCACACATTCAGCATCACGAGAACATGCAACATAAACTACTGTTCCAAAATGCTTGAATAGACACCAGGTCTGCAACTCAGGAAGATGCTCCAGCACTTAAATCACAGGCTTCTGATCAGTGAACTCCAGCAACTACAACTTTTAGTAATGTGAAATTAAGTCACCCATCCCATTCTTGCCTCCTTTCCATCCCTGCCTCTGGAACAAGATTTATATTGTCATAGCATCAGGAACAGCATGCAGATGCCCAGCTCTCAATGTGTTCTACTAACTTGATTCACAATTCACACACATCTTCAGGATGCTTGGCTGAAACAGCTGAAGGGAACACATGGTTCCCCTTCACCAACTCTGCTATATGCATAACATCCACAGGTGGAAGCATCAGTGTCTTCCATCACAGCAGCCATTTGCTCAGTGACTCAGACGTGAACTTAGCAGTTCTACCTTTGCAGAAAGCCTTATCCGACTTTGCAAACTCTCACAGAATTTTTGCACATAAAAATATCATCTAGCTTCCAAAGTTTTCATTAGCATAGCATATGCACTGGCAATATGAAGACTTAATTAGCAGGAAGTAATTATTGTGAAAGCCACAAAGCCATGTCAGCTGGCAAGCACTGTGGCAAAGTGTGTAAACAAAGTAAGCATATCAGAAAGTAGTATAATAAAAATACTGAAGATCCAAGACATATATTCTTGTTTTACTCCATCTACTTTGTCATTAATATTTTCAAAATAACTGTTTCACATGAGACCTTTACCTTTGCATACTGAAACTTTGAAATTGTATGGTCACATCACTAAAACAACAACAGTTGTAGCTTGTGACATCCTGGGTTGCAGAGGCTGTGTCAAAAAAATGGATGTGCGTGTACACACTACTATCTGAGTCCACAGCAAATTACAGTCAAGAGGTTACTGCTGCTGTTATTTCCAGTGAAAGCAATGAAAGTATTATCTCCATATCAAAAGCCACAGCTTGCCAGATTCTCATTACAGCATCTGCTGCTGCAGACCTTTGATGCCCTTCTTAGACTTTTATCACCTAACCCCCTAACAAGCTTTCACAGTATGTGTTCTATCAGCTGGAAACAACCTGTCTCCAGTGATGACATGGATTTTAATCCTTCCTATGTATGTATTTATGTTTTCAAGTCAGCAACATAATTTTCTCCTGTCTTAGTATTTTCACAGCTCTCAATATATTATGGGGCAATCTCCCAATTCTGTTGCAACAGATCACCAGAGGCCCAGCATATCACAACAGATCCTCCACACACCTTTCTCTATTGTGCCAGCACTGACAATTATTTGTTGCACAGCCATGAAACAGGGTAGAGCATTCAAATTGCTACTTTGGACCTGTGAACAGAAAATCTGTTAATGGCTTCTGTGGCAATGCATTGCTTCCAATATGCTGAATTCAACCCCATCACATGACAGAAGCCCCACAGGTTAACTGATTCTGCTTTATCACTTATTTTCCTCTATCAAGTCTCTGAGATCCTAGTTGTCAAATTCTCACTGATGGTCTCATGAGATGCTTCTTGCCTGTTCATGCATTAAGGTCAGCCTTATTTCTTCCTGCCCCATTTTTTAGTTCTCTATTTATCTGTAGTTGGAACAAAGTTTGCATATTTTAGTCTCTTATTCATAAGGCCACAGGCAGTTCTCATTTTAAGTGCCTTCTTGCCTCATTTTACACCTTGTGCGCCAACAACTCTGGATGAAAGCCATTGCTGCTTCCTCTGGTTTAGGTTTTTTTTACCCCAAAGATCTATGAAAAAACTAGCATACAAACATCTACACAACTGATATACTCCAGTGGCTAAATTATTTTGTTTGCTGCCCCTACCAGCTGAGAACCACATGCACATTACAACAGTCTCCTACTTAGGCAAGCAGTTTCTGGATTGTTACCTACAAAGCACTATCCTCCGTGAAAGCCAAGTTTATCTATCTAGTAGGCACAGCATTATCCATTATCAAGCAGACCACTGGTCAGGAAGCTGTATCACAAGTTTTCATCCCTTCATGTTTTCCTCATTTAGAGGAACAAAACACTGAGATAAACCTCAGTGTTTTGGGGAGCAAAGTGCACTGTGCAGAGCTTCATAGCTGCACGTGTGTCACACATGTCCCTATCTGGACTCTTCACTCTGAAGACAAACTACTTTTCTCAACTGTTCTGAGTCTGATAAAATTACAAGGAAGTTGCATGTGAAGTTAAAGATACCATTCATCTTTCTTTTACTTGCAGCAGTATCAGATCAGTGCCTCCATTCACAATATTTCCAGGTGAACAGAACTGACAGTTTTTTGAGCAATTGGCCTAGAAATGGCCAATGGGTTATTAAAGCATAATCTTTAACAAGTTGAGTTCACTAGTATGCATCTAAGTGGCACGTTCTGCCAAGGAAAGCTGTGAAAATGCTAACGTACTTCATTACCAAGGAGAATTCAGATTCACCACCTTAAAAAGATACAAAGTTCCTACCAGTTAGTTCACTAAATGTATCTAGAGAGCAGTGTGGGGATCCAGCCACTTTGAGCACCTCCAGAACAGTGAAGCTAGAGGACTGGGGGAGACCAAGATATTTCAGACTGAAAGGACACATAACCAGATTTTGAATATTAAGAGAGCTAAATGCAAGTTTATCTTGTCCAAAGCCAGTGAGATATGACCTATAATTAAAGATACTGCCTTGCACTCGAACAAAAGTACCAAAGTCCCACGCACAATAAGAACAAAAGCAAACAAGAGAAAAATATATCGCATCAAGCTCTAACAATTTAATTATGAGCTATAAAATGACATGATGTTTGGACAGTTTTCCAGCAACAGTTACTTTCTGAATTAGAGCCTCCCATTTGTTCAGGTGATGAGAGCCTGTTTTTCCCCCTACTGTATTTCAAATCCCAGTTTGTCATCCCAGTTAGCCATTACTTGTTTTTCTGGTTCTGCTTTCCTAAGGAATCAAGAATCAGCTGATGATAGCTGTCATTTCAACAAAGCTTGATGGGATAATAGCCTCAGCTCCCACACACTACATAAAAACAAGCAGACATGTTGGTGAGGTCTGAACAAACACTTTCAGTGTGGTAAAGGCTCCACATTAGCGCAACAGTTGTCTGTTCTGCCTGGCCAGCAGCTAAAATACTCATCACATAACTCATACATCTGCAGCTATACCATGTTTGCTGCTTCTTGGCGAAGAGAATTTGGAGGCCACAGAAGGAAGCTCATATGTAAATTGAAATTCACAAATGAAGTTCAGAGAGAATCCAGGGAGATATAGGAGTCCAGGATGAGAACAAAGTTTTGTTAGCTCCTTCACTTCTTGACTTCTTCCCTGTTCTCCTATCATAAGTGTAAAATATAACCCTGCATCAAACAGCCTTGTATCTCCATGCTGAATTCATTCACAGCACTGGCTGTGAATGCAACTGGCAAGCACCAAGATAAAGACCATCTAGCATATTCACCAAACATTCCTTCTAGCCTTAGAAAAAAATAAGAAAAGTTCAGGTTTTTGCTAAGAGTTTAAGCCCTTTTCTCTGCAGAAACAAGACAGCATCAGACACTTGGTACACCTGCACAGTTCATCCAACAAAAGCCGATAGAAAGAAAAAGCACAGGCAGACAAACCCAGGTACTCGCTTCCACATTAAAATTCCAGAGCAGCCAAGAGAAACCTCCATGTGTTTTCAAGACAGGTTATTTTTCCCTGGAACATTTCCTACAGGGCAATAATTCTTTAACTGCTGCTCCAAATGGACTTGGCTATCAGTCAGCCCTTACACACCAGAGGCCAAGAAGAGCTATGAAATTTAGAGTGATACAGGATGCTAAAAACTTTCCTAGCAGATGGAAGACAGTCTCATAAGTACAAGTACATATTTTTTTTATTTTCAACCTGGAAAGAAAATTACTTGGCACTGAGACAGTTCTAAACCAACACTTGTGACTGAAAAAAAAAAAAGATTAAAATCTTCAAGACCAGAGCAATGAGTGCTTAATGAGCGTTTGTAAGAGATCACATTTACAGCTTCAGCTGCAAAAGGGCAAATGCTTAGAGGGAATTAATTGCCTGAATACAGCACCATCTAACCTCACTAGGCAGCTTGTGCTAGAACACTTCAGTTTTTTCACCTCAGCTCACGAAATGAGTAGAAATTGTCAGACATCTGCAAATGCCATCTGCAGCTATCTATTAGCTGTGAAAATTAAGATAATACAGATTTTTAGATAGAAAGAAGCAGTTCATGTATCTTAGCAGCTGACCTAATGCAAAAAAAAGCTAGAAAGACCTTTTCCCCTACCACTGGACTGGAATTCAGCCCTCCTCTCACTCACAGCCTGACAAATACACCTGAAAGTGACAAGCAAACTGCATTCCCATGCCTTGTGTTACATCACCACTTGCCAGAGGGTGGCACCCACTCCTCCAGTACAGTCAGGCTCTGAAAAGTATCTTTGGCCTTCATAAGGAACCTCTCATTAGCCAGAAGTTTCCCCACTGATTGTCTGAGGGCTGAGTTTGCCCAATCTGCTCAGCCCAACAATCAGCTGTGCGATGACAGCACTGTGTCCGTTTAAATGGCAGCAAAAAGCAAACCCGATATCAAAGGGCTCCATGTACAAGACTTGTGAGCTGTCTAGACTAAATGGCACTTAAGGAAGCTACCAAAATCCCTTATTTGCCTGCTACAACAGCATATATTCTATAAAGCAGATGAAACAGAACTACACAAAACAGAAACTACGCAGAGAAGATCAAATAATTAGGTAACCCAAAAATAACAAGCCATCTCAAGGCTAGATGAGAAATAACATCTCACAGCTCATTTGAGATACATCCCTTCTGTTGAGTCTATTAAAATATACCAAAGCATTTTTCTGTATGCATACCTAAAGCAGCAGCCAGAAAGAGCTCAAACACATTTCATCTACAGCCTACACCTAAACCAGAATGAATACCTGGAGTCAGCACCTGCCCTAAGCCACAACTGTAGCCATAAATGAGCAAACAGGACACAAAGGAATAGGCTGCAAGTCACATACAGTGGGAAATCCTTCCAGTGTACATGATCACAAAAGGCACATAGGAAACCAAGGCACTGTCCTGAGAGGTGATCTTGCTGGAGGTAAGAGCATAGGAGCCACCTTTACACTCCATCACCCTGAGGAACATCTAGTGCCACACCAAGTCATTAAGAAATTCCTTTCAGGCACTCCCACCGTGCTGCATTTAAGTGCTGCACAGCCAAACAGAAAGCAAAGCTTTCTCACAACAGCATATTGCAACTATATTTTAGATGCACATACTAAACTTAACCAGGCCAGTTAGAGAAGCTATACTGTCTAAGGAGAGCAATCAGCTGATTGAGTTTGTGCTTGCCAATGCTCAGACCCCATACTGGGAGGCAGCCTGCAGAGAACAAGGGTCATACTTTTTGGCAAATGAATTCATTGTCTGGTGTCCAGTCAGACACTTCACAGCCACATGATTTCCAAATAAACAATGAACTGACACTGTAAAGATTAGGTCCCTTTAGGACTCAACAGCTAGGCTAAGATTACTAATCAGTAAGGCTCATGCTAAGCTCGATTTTGCAATTAAGTCCCATTTCTTCTATCCTTTACATAACTAGAATTCTAAACACTTGCAATACTTAAAACATGGCTCATACTAGAGCCACCTTGCAATGCTATAGATTAATGTTAAAAATGGTATTTTAAGAGTATAGATATCTGAACACCCTAAGTTGTTTTTCTTTTAAAGAATCATAATTTCTATCATCACTTATTACAAAGCATTATCTTCCATATACAACAGCATACATGAAGCTGCCTTATAGGTAGCTGTATTCACATCAATGCCATTGCTTCTCTAATTCAATTGTAAGACAAGTGGGCAGAAAGGCGTTGGAGGGAGCTATTTTGATTCCAATTTATCCCCTCTGTGCTTGCATGACACACTCACAGAGCAGACTTAATCACACAAATAGATATGTTCAGCATTCAATTCCAGACAAGCCTAGAATAGAGCATTTAAGAGGCATGATATTCAAAGAGCAGACTTACATGATCATTTTCAATGTTTTGCAGCAGTCTTGGGTCATCAAATTCACACGATTCACTGGTGGAAGGAGGTAACTGGCTGCAGAGCAAAAGAAGTATATTCAAACAAGTGGTAACATTGCCAATCTTAGTACTTCATCTTTTTTTCTGGTGAAGCAAATTTAAAAAGCAAAGTAAGACTCCAGTGTCCTTGAAAGCATTGTGAAAAGATCATGAGTAATGCAGAAAGTGCTGAAAATAAGCACCAGCAAGAAACCCAAAATGGTTATGGTTGACAGTGTATTTCAGAAGATTCAAGTACCGATGGCACCTCCTGGGACAGATGGAGCAACAACAACTTTTAAGCATATTTAAGACAAATGGATTTCAGGGCAGCTTCAGGGCTTATAAAACATATCAAAGTTCAATATCCGTAAGCTTCCCCCAGTCAGAGCATTTTGCTTCAAGCTGACCCTTGGAGGATTTTAAGTCTGAGTACTCCAAATAAGTACCTGGAAGATACTTTCACAGAACTGACTAGAAAAGAAAGGTAGAAGGAAAGAAAATATGGTGATGAAAGAAACAGCAATATTCTGGAAGAAAAGAGGAATTCATAGAAATTACATCTCAGCAGAAGAAGAGACATATTTTATCACCTTCCTAAGAGTTAAAAAAGAGGTAGACCAGTGGAGAAGCCTAGCTTAGCTCATCACCAAGTGCTTTTCTAAGAGCATTCAGTGTTTACCTGTTTCTTGGGTGGGAATTCACTTCTTGCCGTTCAAATATTTGTGATTCAAATATATTTGCCATTCAAACCCATGTCAGCCTTCTCTGGCTCTTCCTCCCACTTCCCAATAGTGTCAACATGCTACACTGACACCTGTGTAACACCTCTGGGTTTTCACTCGTTTCTGTGGAATGGGACAGACTCACCTCTATTCAATAAAGTCCTGAATAAAAATGAATAGCATTCTCTGGACACAATATGCCTATGTACCAAGCTCTCTCCCCATTTAATTACTAAAACACAGCATTTCAATAAAGAAGTCCCTTTTCTTCTTATTTTCAGGTCTGAGCTCAGTGATTGCAGAGCAACATTCAGGCTGCAGCTAGGGGTAAGGTTCCTGTAAAGTAGGTTACTTTTAGCTTTTTACTTGACTGTCTGCAATTATAAATAAGCACTGCATTAGCATCGAAGCCACCCCAGCCACTGCCTATTCCTCACCCCTTCACATACCATCTCTCTCTATGCAGAAGAGTAGATCCATCACCACCCACTAGCTCTGCATTAGGCTCCCACTGAAAGACCATTTTACTCAAACACATTCCTCCCTTGGGCTTCATCCAGTCCCAGATTGGAAAGCAGTCTTTATATAGATTGTACCCACTCTGCTATACAGAACACAAACATCTTGGAATGTATTTACCTGAAGTCTTCTGATGAACGTTCTCTTTCCAACTCAGGAAAGTGACTGAGGATTATAAAAAGGAAAAAAAGAACATTTATTCCACTTCAGTTAAAAAAAAATAGGTAGAAGGCAAAGAGTAATGAGTCATCACTCAAAAACATATGCTGGAACCATGGGTTCAGCTGTTCATACATCTGAATCAAGTTTTATGCTTTTTGAGATATCTAATTTAGCTACCATGAAATTCAAAGGTTAACTTGCACTGAGATCTTAAGACTATCCATTTAAAATGAAGCAAATACAAAGATGTAGATGACTCAAAGGGATCCTTTTGACAGAACAGAATAAAACCATTAAGTAGGTATCCCTCCTGAGCAAGGAATATTAAACTCTATAATTGCAATTACACTGTTCTAAAAAAAATTCTGGTTCTTCTCAAGTCACAAAAAGTATTACTGATAATTGCCATCCTTGGGCTGCAACTTCTTCCCTCTTGAAAGGCCGGAGGTTATTTAGCACTTCTGATTTTGTTTAAATCATGAGCATCTAAGTCAAGAAGCAAGTTTCTTTGCTTCGTGTGAAGTACTCACCAGGTTTGACTTTCATAATTTGTGCTGCAGGACATGAAAATGTAACTATTAATTAAGAGCAGAATATATACTAGAATATAAATTGAAGAACAGAATGTTCCAATCCTTTTCCAATAAAAAAAATTGTACCAGTAGTAAGGACACATTAAGCTACAGAGCTTCTAAAACGTCATACCTACCCATATGTCACTCCAGCAATACTGCATTTCTTAAAGTTCATGATATTGCATGTGAGAGTACCTGTTTTATCAGAAAACAGGTATTTTACCTGGAAGGAAAAAAAACAAGTCTGATTTTCAACTTCCATAGTAACAAAACTCAAAGCAGAAAACAAGAAGATGCTCTGGGACATATTGCTCAAATGTCACAATATTGGCCAATGCAGGATTCTCACCAGCTTGATTTGTCTACCAAATCTACAGAAAAACAATCAGGAAAATTATTTAATTGTATTAATTCTTTAACTGTAAATGTGGAAGAGCTTAAATAGTAGCTATCAATTGCCAAGGCTCTAGTGTGGTCACCACAGATGTACTTGCTTGTACTATTTGGACATTTAGCAAATGTTTCAACTGTACTAATCTCAAAGAGAAAGACTGGAAATGGGAACAAAGACTCCTGGGTTGTTGAAGGATCATCGGAATTTTAGACACTGAAGAAATTCTGTGTTTCAAAGATCACCAAGATTATTTGGGTTTTATTTTTTCCCTCCCTGCAATCAAGGAATATGCTAGAGTAAGCGCAACTGATATTCTGCAGGCAAACAAAGCTGCTTTTTCTGATATCCAATCATCAACAGTCCTGAAGTGCACAACACACTGCCACAGTCAGCACCGCCCAAATTAATAATCCCTTAATGGAAACAATCACTGTAAGGTAGAACTTGGAGGCAATCCCAACAAACCAACATAACTTCTTGGAGCATTAGCAGATTTGAAATTCCTACCTTCAATGGGCCACAACAGACCAAAGATAATTGCAAATTCATAACACACAGCTGTACCTTTCTACCAGGTAAGACTTTCAACCAGCAACATGTAGGAAGGGACCGTGCTAACCTAAGAGTTAGACAACCTAAAGACCAAAATATTTTGCCTGGAGTTAGAAGAAGCTTTTTCTCAATAATTGCCATTCAGTTCAAGACAATAATAATTGCCATTCACTTGTAAGGTGATCCTTTAGCTGTGGACTACCCTGCTACTGAACACAGCATTGGAAATGGAATCTTTGCAATTTAGAAGTCAAAATGGGTACCCAAACATCTCAGGAATTTTAATTCATTAACAATTTCACCATAAAACAAAAACATAAAGGTCATCTGTGAACTTGTAATTCAATTAATGAATCAAAAAATTCAGCCTAGTTACACACAATCACCAGCAAGCCATTTCTGAAAATAACATATGGGCCACCAACATACATTATGCCACACATCCTTCACTTCAGGCAAAAAATAGAGCCATAATTTGGAGCTTGATAACTTCACATCAAACTGATTTAAATAAAAATTAAATTTCAGCATTCATAAGAAAAATGCCAATCAGATTAGCCAGGAAGAATATTGACTACTCCCCTACTGAGCAGAACATAATAATAAACATTTTAAATACATAAATGTTGTCTCCAGTACTAAATTCAGGCAAGTTATGAAGTTCATGCAGTTAAGTTACAGACCTATAACCTTGATGGTCAAGGAAAAAAGCTAGCATTCCTCAATGGTACTACAAAATTCCAATAGCTAAGTCATATTTTCCTGTAAGTTTGTTTTGGGAAGCCCTTCCAGTTTGAAGAAAAGCTAGTGGCAGAATAAACAAATCTACACCAACTAGAAATTAATATACAGTTATCTTTATCTGTAAGGAAACTACAAATGCTTGAAGGAACACAATATCTAAATTAGGAACACAACTTTTTTTTGACTTGCATCTCCTGTTAAGTACTCAGACACATCAAGAACTAATAACACATTCTGGGCGGTTGGTCTGCTCCTCCGCCAAGCTAGCCCTGTACATTCTGTTCTGGTATAGACAGGCAAAACCACAGAGGATCTAATCCAACACAATTGAGAATAAAGTCAGTTTAGAGTGAACATAAGGAAAAATTATCATTCCCAAGCATAAAACTACATATATGACATTACATTTAATCCTGTGATATCTCATTATTTCACTTGCAAGACTCAGATTAGAGAAAAAAGTAATGTCCCATTAACCCAGCCACAGAGCAACAGAATAAAGCAGATTTGTACATCTTGCTCTCCTTTGCCCTTGACAGAATGTCACAATCATGACATTTAAGAAAATGTTATCTTACCTGCCCAAGCTCCTCATTAAGATTTGAGGTTCTGGCCATTGCAGGTGTATCTGTTTCAGGGTAATACATATCTATGTCCTTAAATGAGAGCAAAATTAAGACTTATATTATACCAATTAAGCACTTAAGTCTCTGTTCTTCTTTTAGTCAGCTCCAACTTGGCTTGAGCATTTTAATGCCATGAGTGGTGCTCCGAATGCTTGAGACAAACATCATCTCAGGAAGAATATGGATGCCACCTGCCCAAAGCATATCTCCATACTACGTGAGAAAAGCCTGATTCAACTACAGGTAGTTAATAAATTAATGGTACAACGGTAAGAAACATAATCTAGTACAGTAGAAAGTAAATCATGCTTTAGCCATGGTCACCATAGGTATTCAGTACAACAAACAGTTGCTTTAGCCACATCTATGACTGGAGAGACCATTTTAGTGGCTCCATGAAATAAAACTTCTTCTGTTACTACATTTTTTTATGATAGTAAAAAAACCAGCAGCTACACAAACCAAAGCAACTTCTCCAGTATGCATCTCTACTACATTATAAGCAGCTCAGAGAACAGACATGAAATTTCACTTACATGTATTTCATAGGAACTTTCGACATTACTCAAAGTCCAAGGATTAATGCATATCAACACAAGGTGTTCATCTTGGTTTTGTCTGACTTAAGAGACATCACCACAGTATTTTTGGCCCAGAACTTGAGAAAGACATTTTGAAGTCAAAGCTTCTCTAAACAGAAGGATCACTGTTTGGTTGTATGAGGTAGCACAGCTCATCTCCTTACAAAAACATTATGGTCCAAACTGGAAGTGGCCTTAAGGCCAGTCTCAGGATTTAAAAACAAAAAGAGAAAAAAACCAAGAATAAACCCCACAGCTTCAAATAAGTCTAGTCTTTCTCTCTGCTGTGTCTGAGAGAGGCTATAAGATACTGAAGAGTTTTCAAAAGATAATTACTGAACGTGAATCAGCAGAGAGACCTCCTTCAACCAAGAGCTGAGACTTCCCTCTCATCCTAAAAGCTTAAAATATGTCACCATTTTCACACAGGACTTTCCTGTGACTAGATCTTTAAATTTCCTCTGAAACACAGAACTAATATAGAATAAATCCTCTGAGCTTCCCCCTGCCTCTCCCAGAAGTTGCATCAGAAAAGTAATTAGAAAATCTCGCAACGATGTTAAGTGGGTTTTTATTTTAAATCTCAACATCCAGAGCTGAGATACATTCATTCTTACCACTTACCCAATTTATAAAAAGAGCCTGAGTAAACTTGACAACTTCCAATGTCACCAGAAGGCTGATCGGAATAAGGTTGTTGTACAAGATTATAAATGTCAGCAGATTGTATCCAAAGTTGACAGACAGCATTTCTGTAACAGAAAGACACAGGACATCAGCAGACACAAATTTAAGTGTTACAGGGGCAAATAATCTTTATGCAATTGGCCTAATCAGATTTAGAAATGCTAAAATAATCAGTGTATTGATGTGTGGCGTAAGGGACATTTTAATATTGACTTCAATAGAATAGAGATAAAACACCCACAGAACACATGCCTAAATCCACAGCATATTATATCAGGTGAAGAAGGGCAAGGTTGGTGAGGCTATATATTACAGAACAGAACTCTTTCTGAACAATTTTTGCAAGACAGATGGTGAGAATTACAATAGTCCCCACTACAACACTAATTTTGACATTTATCTGATGTGTCAACTGCCCAATTAAGAGTCACCAATGTCACTAGTAATAGAACCATCTTTCAGAAAGCGCCTATTCGTCTCAGCAGAGTTAGGAAACAAAAAATAAGTACTAAAACTACTTGTAAAATCTGACATCATTGTCAGAACTGAGAATTTACCCATCTCTTTAGTATGAGAAGTTGTCTGCCAAACAGTTGCCTAGTATATAACCTAAGGCACCCTGCTCAGGCAAAGAAGATGTTATTAACGGTGACAACATTAGACCACTTGTCCAAAAAAGTCTGCAATCACAATTGGTCCTAAAGGGAAGGGAAGCATTTATAGACAGCCACCAGGAATGTACAAGGCTCAGCAGAGACACAGGATGAAGGCTTCTGTTCATGGTGCTGTCCACAGCCTCTAATGACAATCCAAGTCTCCACATTTGTATGCTCTTCACTTCCCTAGGAACTCAGAGAGGCACCTCAGACAGCACACAGAACAGACAGTGACCCAGCACAACCGGGTCAGAGTCCACAACTAAGATTTTTCTGCATCACAAGTTAATTAGAAGTCAGGGGAGCAAACTAAGACAAAATCAGAGGAAATCACTGAAGCCTAATGAAGAGTTTGGACAAAGACACCTCCAAGTGTGACTACACCCTAATTCTGTATCTTTGATAAGTTTACAAAAAGCAGAAGCACACTTGGTAGTGGAACATTTTCCAATACAATTTTTACAAAAATGAGACATTTAACCAGAATTTAACATCTACCTGCCTAACCTGAAAAAGTGAATTTCCTGTCTGTGGAAGTTACAGAAGCTATAAAAATTGTGCATTAAATTTACAAAAAGACATCTATACAGACCATTATGCCATCCTAGTCGATTGCAAATTGCACTTGTTTTACACTGCAAGTTCAAGAGTTCATTCCATTCATCTTTTCCAATACTACTTTCATCATTGGAAGGCACAAATTAAAACTTACTCATTAAAAAACAAGAGGGAGAGCAGGCAAGAAATTTTGAAAGTTGCTGACACTGCGACTAGAAGACATCGTAACTACCAAAACCCCGAGTCAAAAGGGGCATTTCCATGCTCTTCCTATGTGATTTTTTTTTCATTACTATCATAACTACAATCCTTAAACTGCAGAAGATACACATGCCATCTGTTTTGCATCATCAGCAGACAAGCCATTTGCAGTTTGTGATAACTGTCTTAAGATCTGCATCTCAAAATGCTTTTATCACCACATTTTACACCTAATGTAACCTCCCCAAAAGTCTACTGGGGATTATTTCATTGTTCATGTCCATCTTTGCTAATGAACTAATAAATTTGAGGACTACGAATGAAATCAAATAAAGCCTTTCAAATAACCATGCTGAGAGATCACTTTTCTCACAACTAAATAACAGAAGCCAAAGACAGAAACTTCACCCAATAAATAACAATTGTAACATTTGGCATTTCAGTTTTTTCTAAAAGAGCAGATCAACATTTCTGACTGAAAAAAGTCACAGAAATCCTTTGGATCTGTATGTAAGAATAAAGTTGAAGTCAGCATCATCAGACTGATACTCACCATCCTGCAGTCAGCCAGACACACATAAGGTTGCAGTACATAACCTCCTCTGAGAAAAGAATTGTGTACAGTATCTCCACAGAGATGTAAGAAGTGAACACCAGATATCCAAGAATAACTCTTTCCCCCTTTTCTGTTTCTGCCTTGCTCCTTGGGTGCTAGCCCAGTGATATTTACCTAACCTTTACAAGCCTCACTGGGAAGCTCACTATGTCTGCCCATGCTCAACCAGAAAAAAAAAATAGGTCATCAAAAATTACCAGGATGTGGGTTTTCTTGTTTTTCTGTCTTATTTCAAGCATTCATTTAGTGAAGCTAAGAGCCTGGCTGGCCCTACAGTCTGATACATCCCTGGCTCAGTGCCTGCATACTCACTGTTGGAGCCAAGGTACCAGACGACTTCGCCATGTGTTCTGTTCCATAATAAGGCACCTACAGAACTCACAAGGGCCATTACCAGGAGAATACAGAACAAAACCAGGATCTGCATGTTGGTCACTTTCTCCACATTTGATCTCTTCAGAGGTGCTTTGGTTGAATTCTAAACACCAGCAGGGAAAAATAAAGAGAAAGAACCTGGCATTGGCTTATACAAGAGAAAACTGCAGAAGTAAACCCAACCCAGTCTTTACTATCAGAGTCCTTCAGGGCACCTGCTATCCATGCCACTGATGGTCAACAGCAATAAGCAACACATCCATGCTGCTGGTCTCCCCAGGCACTCCCTGCCATTAAGGCAATACAGGACTCCAATATTAATCTAATTATCTCCATGATTATTACTATGTCCTCAGCTGTTATGCCTAAGTTTTAAATGTTGTCCAGGTGTCAGATGAACTAAGATGAAAGTTAGTTATCCTTACATTTTGAATTGCTTTCAAATCCTTCAGTGTTTGCACAAGCAAACTAAATACAATGGTATTCCTCAAGGCATCCAGGCCTTAAACAACTATAATGAGCCAAGCCATCTCATAAAATCAAGTCAATGACAACAAGAACACAGGAAAGATGACCAACTTCTATCAAAACATGCTCTTAATCCCCTTAAAAGCTTTACCTGCATGAGTTTTGTATCATGTCCTGTGTACACAACAATACCCAAGACCCACTGCGTGTTTCTCAGTTGTGCACCTCTCAGCAAGATCTGGTCTGGGCCAACAGGAACTGGGCTACAAAGCAAAAAGTTCATGTATCTTTCAGTTCTTAGTAACACTTTAAAGAAAGTAATTCTACTCTCAGCCTTACTCCCCAATTAATAATTTAAAACACCACAAGAGGAGAAGAATGTAATAGCAATATAATGAGCTTAGATTTCCCACACAACTGAAGAAAGCACTGAAACTTCTGTATGTCTAATTCCTGCTAAAGCACGGTGGGACAAAGCTGCTCCAGTTAACTAAAACTTGAGAACTTACATGGCAGCCATAAACAAGCCTATTCTGCACTTGACCTTGGCTAGTATATTCTCTCTCACATGAAGGACAAAGAAGCATCACATGTGCAAAGAGACCATCCATTTCAAGCACACTGTATCACACACACCATTAAACAAGCATTTGAGAAAATCTACCCACATGTGTACTACCCACACGACTTTCAAGTGGGACACAAGTGATCATATGCTATTCTTGCACCAAGCTGCCCAAGGAATATAGGTCTTGTGAGGGAAAACAGGTACAGCCAAATGAAACATGTCAGTTCCTACCTACCTTTCCAATTCTGTGAATTCAAGTACTAAAACTATGCACAGTTGTAAAAATCAAAGTCACACTGACAAAGCCCCCAGGTTCTGGGATCATTTTTTTTTAATACGCCTGACCTTGGTGCAACCTTTGGCTCTAGCTGAAAGGGAAAGGTTTCCATTTCATCTGTGTATCTCATGTAACAAGAAGGCCCTAAAATCCCCAATCAATTCCTTGACTCCTTCTCTTTAGATGCACCTTTTAATAAAATATCACCATTAATCACAAAGAAATCAATACACTCAGAAGACTCCATACAAAGACTGAACTATCTTATACTGGCAGAAACTGTGATTAATAATTATTAATTATTACCCTCTTCTTCACCAGCAAAAACATATATGTGCTCAGAGTTACAGACTAGAAGAACACAGGAAACATCTTTCCTAACCAAATCAATCCATGGTATTGTGATCAAGTCAATACCTTTGACCATCTAAGCGCAGGTTTCCAGTGAAGTCATAGAGATGGCGGTTGGGTCCTTCGCACTCTATTCTCCCAGACACTTTCATCAATTCTTCCCTGGACTGGAGACTAGCAGTTTGAGACAAACCCTGCACAGACCAGTTCAAAGGAGATTCTTGTCAAAAACAGTTATTAGAAGGCAATCTACAAAAATGTACTTTCTTTTAATATCCACAAAACAAAATGTAGTCAAATCTGCATCAAATCTGCAGTGGTTTATTGGGAGGGATCCTTTTTTGGTTTGCCGGTGGGGTTTTTGTTGTTACTTTTTGGGGGTTGGTTTTTGTTGTTATGTTGGGGAGGAGGTGTTGATTTATTTGATATACAATATCTCTTTCCTGCAAGGAAGATTCATTATGAATCCATGAACCTGCTAACAAGAGTGAAATGCTCTACAGCTGTAATACCTACATGATCTTTCTTTAACCAAGAGGAAAGTACCATCTACCAAGCCTGAAGCTAGACATGTGCAGGAGGAAGTAGGAGACAAGCATTATAAACAGGCCTGCCTTTTTTCTCAAAGTACAGCTCCACTGAGGTGTTATGGCTGCTAAATGTAGTCATTCTCAAGTGTGGTCTCTCTTGGGCCATTGCAGCCAACATGCTCCCATCCTACTCAAGACTAATGATCAGCCTGTCATGCATCTGCAACCTAATGTACTCCACATCTGATGTATGTACAGAACCCCACCGCTGTTTTATCAACAGAAGAATCAACTGCGTTTTTCTTTTGCCAGAATTTGACTGCGACACCTCAAGCCAGAGCAAGGCCATTTTTTTAAGTGTGTCCTGATGCAAATAAAATCTTACAGGAGCTCAAGATCTTACTTAGTAGGCTGACCTGGAGCAGTAAATCACACTTCTACAAATAAAGAAGAAGCAAATGTAGCTTTTTAAAAACAAAAAAATCCTAATTTCAAAATCCTAATCTAAATTCTTTTTTTATGAAAGTAGCAAAGATTAACTATTATTAAACACTACAATCAACAGTACTTTAACAAAACTAGAAAGATCCAAATAAATATTTTACTTACCACAAAGAGATACCAAATTTACTTAAACATATAAAAGATCCTTTTCAGCTTCTACCCCAGCATAATGCTCATAAAAAATGGTACTTGTGACAAACTGCAACTCTCATCACAAACATAGCTCATATTTTTTCTTTATGTACAATACTTAATTGAACTGAACCTTCAGCAAAACACATCCAAGATCTGTGTGATTTTTCTTTGTGGGCTTAAAATATTTGATTCAGGCTCATTCCTTATACTTGCACATGATGCATTACTAATTGGGTTTGTTGAAAAGGCAGCTAACAGCCACCTAGAGAAAGATGCATTAAAAAAAAAGCACTTGTATTGCTGTCATGCAAGCTAGATGTTGCTTCACAGCTAATACTAAATACTCAAAAGAAAAATTAAAATATGAAATTCAGTTTGTTATACCTGTCGTATTTTAAGATTCGTCTCCCCATCGAGATTAGCTGTTTCAATGTAGCACATGGCTTGTGGTTCACTGTAAGGAGTGTAAGATGTTCAATATTAAAACTCAGTACTTGTTTGTACACTACTTTTGCACTAATATAGTCCACAACAGATTTCCTCAGTGCACTGCAGAGGATAGAAAATCATACTGGTGATATAGAACTATGAAAGAGCCAGCTGAAAGGGCACATTTAACAGAGAAATCTTTGGATATAAACATGGTCATACAACAAACTGCAGAGAAAATTCAGTCTAAATCAGAAGATTAGTAAGAATTTAACAGGTCATAATAAACTTAGACACCTAAAATGGATTCTTTTGAATTGCAATCCATTAAATTACTTCAGATTGCAAGAGCTGTGGATGAAATACCAAGTATTGAACAGTATAAAAAGGGGATATGTTTGGTTGAAGATGGCAACGCTCTCTACCACTGAATTCTGTCTATGAACCGAACACACAAAAGATCAACTCTGCAAGGCCACCTTAAAGCAGAGGGGCTTGTGGGAGGTACATCTAAAGTCAGTGCTAAACAGCTTTCTTTTGAGCATGAGAAAAAGGTTCATTAGGATTGAGGGCTGCGATCTGTATCTTCCAGGTATGTTTCTGCCCTTACCAATGGGGACAAAAATCCCTCACAGAACTAAACTGTCTATTAGTAAAGCTCTTATCAAAGGAGCTCTGCATAGGCAGCTGCTGCCATAAGGAAGGGTACTTCTACCAGATCATTTCCTGACATACCACTCAAGATTTAAAACCTCTGTATGGCACCACCAAAACTCTTTCTACCAACTGTCTTGTCAGGCTTCTAAGGAATATCACTTTCCATCTGGATTCAAAAAAGTGTGTCTTTATCATGTTGCTTCTCATACTCTTGATAAATTGCTACGTTTTTTCCCAAAGTAACCAATTGCTTCAACACCAAATGTACTCAATCAGCAGAATAGTCAGTAATAAAGGCTCCTTAGGACAACAATAATTAAAAAATGGACAGGTACATTTACAACACGGTAAGAAGTTAGATTACACTCTACAATTAATTTTTCTTTAAGAAAAAAAAAAAAAAAGGTTGAGGCTGTTCTTTGTCTCCTCCTGCACAGGAAATTTCAATCTGAATCCAAGAAATACACAAGTTAGAGTCCAGCTTGATTCCAATTTTACCTCTGTCAAACACCTTATCTACTACAAGTGAAGTGGTTAGTGGTTAGCTCAGGAGGAAGACCTTTTGCATTACAATTCCTCTCATTTCCACAGAAATGGTATGAACTGTGGAAATGAGAAATGTGGAAGTGTTTCTGTGCAAAGTTGTGTTTGAATTAAAATACTTTTTCCTTCATGTAAATTCATCTTTATATAAAATTCATTTGACGTCACCTTTTTATTCTTTTCCTGTATAGTAAAGACAAAGACAACTGTCGATTTCACCTCTGACAATCAGCTCAGACACACAAAAAAAAAATCAACATATGCAAGAAAAAGAACCCACCCCCTTCAGAACATGAAGAGCTTTCTGGTGAACTGAGGACATTTAGTACTGACATTAAAGGAATCACAGGAATAATACCAATTATAAAGCAAACTGCCATAGAAAGTGCTATTTATTTCAAGCAAACCTTCTTCCAAATCAACATGCTTTGGGTTAAATTCTCTAATTATTATGTGGTTATCAATGTCAGCAGGTTAGTAGAATGTAGAACAAAAAGCTGGCCCACACAGTTAAGAAATAAGTCAGAAAGGGTTTTTAGTATAACGCATTAGACAAGTTCTTAAGTAAAATATTTTTCAATGCTGAAACAGAAAATTACTGATGTCCAAATTCAGCCTAACTGCATATTAAGTTGACAACTGCTTATTTGAGACTTGGGATTTATTTTAAAAAATATAATACCAAACACCATGGAATGAAGGCACTGCTGTCCTTCATCATGTGGCAATTCAAAAAGGCTGAGCTTCTGCATATAGTTTTGAAAATAATGAAACCTCCCAGGAACAGAAAAGACAAGAAGGATGGAGCAGAAAATACAGGAGCTGGGAAAACAAGCTCCCTTAAAAGTTGGGTCACATAAGAGAACCACAACCAAGAGATCAGAGCAATCTGCAGTCATTGTTGAAAAGCACACAGGAGGGAATTAAGAGCATAGTGTCATAATACTTGGCTATTAGAAGCATGTATAACAACAGGAGCTGCGCTGTTGTTTCTTGCTTAAACCCCACCTGTCCAAGCAAACTATGGTCTTGATTTGGCCTCCAGTTTTCTACAGGATCTAGAACCTAGACTAGCATTCAACACTTTTTAGGAACTAAGAGACCTCAACAAATTAGAAGGCTGGGCAACCACCAACCACATGAAGTTTAACAAAGGTAAGTACTGGATTCTACATCTGGGACAGGGCAACCCTGGATACATGGGCAGACTGGGGAATGAGATGAGGGAGAGCAGCCCCACAGAAAGGGACCTGGGGGTCCTGATCAATGGTAAGTTGAACATGAACTAGCAGTGCTCTGGCAGCCAGGAGGGCCAAGCGTGTGCTGGGGGGCATCAGGAAGTTGTCCCATGTTAGAAACTAAACCAAGCAGGACTCAACAGGTTACTATTGCTACCATGCTAGAGATGGGCCATACATGTGCTGTATCCAAGAGAAGTAGCGAACAAATGAAGTCCAGAAGCTATTTTGTTACTTGATGCCAGTTGGACTAGCCTATCGGATCTATTACTTGAAAGAGAAATCTTTCCTGCCCCTCAGGAAGATGTGCTGAATACTCAGTGGAACTAAATACTCAGTGGAATTAACTGGAAGAAAACTTTAACTTCCTTAAGAGGAGGGATTTGCAGAAGGCCATAGAATCACTGATAGCATGAAGTTTGTGTAAAGGTTCTCCAATTTTCTAACAAGCTTACCAATACAGAGTATTATGTACCTGTAATCCATAAAGTGAAGTCTTGAAAAAGCCTCATTTTAGAAGAGCCTATCAACAATGATACATGAATCAATGCCTAGTAAAGCCACGTTTTGTCACTGTTGAAATTTGATTTTAGATGTGGAATAGAATTAGTGCTATCTGATGTCTGGCTTTATTAATAGCAAATACAGAGATTCAAGTCCTCTGCACCTCAGTTCATCAGACAAATCACTTCCACACCCATTCAGGATACCTGGTAGATATTATGATCATGTCTGCTGGAAGATGTTGCCCATTGGTGACCTTCACAATATCGCCTACTGCTACCTGTGGTGGTCAGGAGTACAGTAGCATGGAAGAGAAAAACAAACAGTTCGCTTGTCTGGAATGTTAGTTTGTTATTTTCTTTCACCCAGTCAGAAGAACAGCATCATGCACAGAACATCTAGAGACAGCACTTCTGAAAGTCAGAGTACTTTTCACTGCAAGTTTGGAAATATCAAAGCCTTCCCTTTTCTGAATGCAAAGTTAACAAAGTCACTCTCTAGAGAAAAAAGGTAAATATACTCAATTAGAAATTGTGAACCTCTGTGGCTTACATTTCATAAAAAAAAAAAAAACTTTTTTCTACGATTCTGCCATTATCCAAATTTAGGGGTATTCTTCAGTCTTATTTAATTTTTTTCCCCAGTAAAAAAGTTAATCTTTAAAACTTATCTTCCTTAAGTATCAAGAGTTTTCTCCTATCCTTACCTTGTATTACTTACCTACACAATAACCACTATAATTTTCTCCTAATTTTCCTTAGATGCACTGCTTGTACTAGACACTAGCAAATAGTATCATCCCTATGGATCCATAACATAATCCTGTTCGTCCCTGACTTACAGTTACATGAGATATGCAGAGTTCCGAATTCTGGAATAATTTGTCTCCTCCTACAGAGGCTTAAGTCTTTCCAGCACCTTGAATTAGTCACACATGCAACGGACTTTCATTCTAAAAAGAGTCAAGCAGCACTCTCAAAACAGTAAACCAGGTTTGCCTGATAAGCATGAGGCTGCTTAATGCCAGTGCACCAGTGAGAATCTGAAATAGGCTTAAAATACTTTTAAGACATTAATTTATAAAAATGGAAACAGATGGTATGTTTGAGCAAGTATATTCATTAGTTTTACTCAGATACCACTAAAAATAAATCCCCTACCAATTTCAGCACAAAAAAATAAGGTCAGAAGTCTGCCTTAAAGTGATCCAGGGGGGTAATAAAGAGCCATTATTCCCTAACAATAAATGGAAGTCTGGATGACATACAGATACAGATACAGGTCAAATCAATAAGTGCCTAAGGGTAGAAAAAAACCCATATTTCCAGCTAAGTCTTTCAATTTGCTATCGATTCTACAAAAATAAGACTTGGAATAGCATAAACAGGAACTAACTGTAGCCACCAGAGTCCCTGGCGATCTTCAGTTTCTACGACAGCCTAACACTTCAGCAGGACTCCTTTTACGTACCTTAAGACTGATCTCATTTCTCAGAGGTTTTTAAAAGGGTTTTAAAATTACTGGATAAGAGAGCTAATTTTATCCTTTTGAAAGCATTAAGAGCCACAACTTGATCTATACATCCTAAGACATTTCAGCAACTTCCAAGTCTTAGAAATAAAGTTCACCAGACCCTGGCCAAGGGCTTCACATAACATGAATCCCAAGTGCCTCAGGTAACCACAGGGCTTGTGTTTCTTACTTGAGCAAGCAGCTTACTAATTAGTCTCAAAGCCTAGGGACTTTCTAGCACAGGCAGCAAAGTAAGTCTCTGTTAGACTTGCAGGGGAGTTTCAGCATTGCAGTGAAAGTTACTCTTCCAGGGGGACTAAAAACAAAATACTGTTCATAGTTTAAGTATTAACTGCACAAGCAAAAACACAACAGTTCATTAACATTTGACTGTAACAGTATCAGGATCTAAAAATAGGTACTCAGGTGCCTTGCCTTGCTCAGGGCAATTTTGACTACTGGAACAGAAAGGACCGTTCCCACCCTCTCACCCCAAGTGACAGAATTTTCATGTATACATTAATTTTAAGCCTCCTAATTCATCTAGGCAAGAGTAATTCTTGAGCACTTGCTTTCCCTCCCATCGTCAGGTTTTATTTATTTACCTCTTTCCACATAATGTTCTGCCACATCCCATTTCTTAGAACTAGAAAGAAAGTTTAAAGTTTAAAGTTAGATTACAGAACAAATAGCCATGATGCAAACAAATTTCAAAACAACTGTATCAGCAGCAGCAAACACTGACCAGAACAGGAACCAACACAAAAATCAGAAATATATTTGTCAGAAACCAGAACTTTTGTTCACAGCTGTGGGCATGTGAACCAAGGAAAGAAGAAGAATCTGGCCTTAATATTTACATAATTTTTATCACCTGTCAGACAACAGTTGGTGGCCTGATTTCTTCATGGCATCGCTTCATACTATCACACAGACGGGCAGCATTGTTTCTTGCTTGGGAAATGACCTTCCTTAAAACAAAGGGCATTACTGCCCACTGTCAATCACCTTTACTCTGTGATTTATCACAGAATTTTCATTTCTCATCTTTCTCCTTTTGTTCATAATATTTTTACTCTGGCACATCCAACTTCACTGTCACTACCAGTGGCCCATATAAAGCTGAGGCTTAATTGCCAAGTAGGCTCAAAGTCCTGCTGAACAGCATCAGCCTTGGCAGAAGGAGAATCCTAACTGCTTAAATTCACATTGAAACAAGAAAAATAAAACAAGGTATTAAAACAGGCCTTGGTTTCTGTAATGTTCCAGTTCTACACTGTTGTCTTCAACACAGTTTTTGGCCATTCCCTTCCATCCAAGTACTTCCTCTGGGTGATTCTACACCATTCCAGCCAAAATAGTAAGGTCAAATATGTCCAGTTATTGCTGAGTTAACCAAGTCCAGTCCACGTCTGAGCACAGCAGGTTCACTTCCATTGGATGCAGCTGCAGCCAGTTTTCAAACGTGTTCAAAAAGTGCTGTGTGCAACAACAGCTCTGCTTAGTTCAGAACTCAGGAGAAGGCCTGAATCCCAAGTGAAAAGCCAGATACCTGCAGCCTTGACTCAAACCCTCAGAGTGGAGCTGCAGCACTCAGCATCTCCTATGCTGTGGTTTATACAGCTCCCTATTCCACTAGAAAGTTTTGGAGGTGTTTCAGTAAACATTCAATTGACATTGCTGTATGTTCACACACAAAGGTATTTTTGCAGCTCAAAGTGCTATGGACTTGGTCTAGCAGACAATCTACTTCGGAAAACAATTCCACTTAATACTTACTGAAATCAATTTACCTATTAAAATTAAACAGCCATGCGAATTACTGAAGCTATTTTCTTACTGTTCTATTACTGAACTATTTTCTTTTAAACTCATAATCCCAGAGCCTAAAGAGAAAGCTCCATTAGACATAAAACAGTTTTGAAATTTTGGGGTTGCAATTTCACACTTCCTACTCTGCTTAACTCAGTTTTATAGGAGTGCTTCAAAGGGCAGAAAAGGACAGGTCGTCTCTAGAGTATTTATAGGAGGGTAAAACAGATGAATTATTCATTGTCAAAAGGTATTTGGTTAAAAGTAAGAACAAGTACCTAAAAAGACTGCTTGAACTCAAAAAGAGAGTTTCAATATAAACCTTCTATCCAGGGCTTTCCAAGACCAAAACCCTGCTCTAGATGTAGGATTTAATGCTGTCATTTGCATCCAGACATGTAGGGCCATTTGAAGTGAAGATCCTGAAGGGCAAGCATCTCCCATCAGTTTTGTTCCAGAGCCTGCTAGCCCTGTCCTTGTCTACCATTTGAGTTCATCCCATACCATATTAAATGCTTGTTACTTATTCTGTTATTTGACAACGGGAGGATCAATACATCAGAACAGTTATTACTGAGCTCTCTGTATCTATGCAAGGCACTGCTCAGGGACTTCATTTGGCATTATATGGACTCTGGCCCCTAGATTCAAGATCATCACCACAGACATCATGTGAAGCCATCCAAGACATAAAAAACACTGGCTCAGAGCCTAAACACGCTCCAGCTCCTAATGCAAATGTACAGGGCTTACCTGGGGCAGAACTTCAATTCTAGTTTGCTCCAGAGGGAATTTAATTCCTACATACCAAAGCCACTCTGCAAAGCAAGCTGATGTTTTCAATGGCAAATTTAATACAGGAAAGGCACTGCTGCTCTAAAACACTAAACAAGATAAACGTAAAGCCTGCATGACTGCTGCTGCAGTAAGCAACTGACCATTGCAGGCAGTGGAGTTCAAGAGACAGCCAAGCAGAGCACAGGAATCCACATCTCAGTGCGCTCAAATGCTCCCTATACTGAATGCATTGATTAGACACCACTTAGCTATAAGAGGAACCTAAACACACACAAAGAACCTAAATTTAATTCATCTTAATCCCGCTCTGAACCTAAGTTCTCTCTTCATTCTGGTAATACATGTCTCAAGAATAAGCCTCTTTAGCCTCCCTCTTAAGAAGTAGGAGGATACAGTTTTAAGCATCAGATTGAAAATTTATTTAGAGTATTCAAATGCAAAAAATAAAATCTGAACTCAAGTAATTTTTCAAGTGCTACGTTCCACTTAGCTCCATTAGGACACCTTGTGTTCTTTAAAGTTGTTTCTCTGCAGTTACTTACTCTGCAGTGACAAACTTCTCTTGAAGTGTTTGTTGGCACACATTCTCTACCTGCCTCTGCAACCTCTGAAACAGCCATCTTTCATATAACCTATAACAAGGTCTGTTGTGCTACAGCCACTTAACTGCCAATTTCTTATGACTAACATAGTGTTCTTGCACTGGAAACATCCCTCAGACTCTTGTAGAGACATCACCTAGGAGAACTGATAAAGCAATGCTTTCTGATGTGTATTAATATACAATCTTCATGACCAACCCAAATTTTTAAGCGCCAAACACAGTGAAAATAACAGGCATAATGTTTGCAGGACTATCTGAAGCATGCAGCTAGCAGATTTCTCACTTCCCCGTGTTCCTCGAAGTGTTCCTCTAGCTTTTGACGCTTTAGATATTTGTGCTTGGGAGGAACGGGCTCTACACAGAGCTCAAGTCCCTGGATTCCTGCTTCACCTGCACATTTGCACAGGGGAGTGGAAGAGGAGCTGTCCAACGTGGGAACACAGAGTTGCCTTGACTATGGCATAGAACAATCACAGGGTGGCCATAAACAAAACCTTCCTATTTTCTGCACAGGTTTTCAGTTAAGGGACATGAAGAAAATTACAATGATGTCCTCAGATACACAGTGCCAACCACTGTCCACACATTAGGGATATATGCAAGCATTTAGTGGATATCAGTGTCAAATTCTCTTTCAGTGACACATCAGCAAAGCAAAGCTACAAAATCCCCAGACTTCTTATATTTAAAGGGCAGCAGCATTTACAAAAATTACTTAAAGTTCTTTTGACACCAGCTTTTAATGTTTATGGGGGGTTTGTTGGCTTTTTTAAATTCTGGATGTTTTGATGTTGGGTTTGAGGTTACAATAATTAGGACGGAGTTTGGTAGGGAAAAAATTGCTTGATTTTCTTGGAGGGGCTCAGAACTATCTAACTTTGGACAACCTTGAAATTACATGAACTTATAAATTCTAAAAATCCTCCAAATGCCTCACCCCTCAGTGTCAGACCATGAGGCATCAGTTTGAAACATCTGGCAAAGTAAAATCCTCAGTTACTGGTAAGTACGTAGTGCACAAAATACGCATTCCTCACCATCATGACAGTTAAAGCAATCGAATTGTTCAAAAGTAAGTATTCACTATTTGCACTGTAAATACTTAAAGATTGTTTAGTCTTACCTACTGTTTTCTTTTTATTCACTGCACTGTCTGCCTTATGCCTTTTCTGCAAGGAAACAAAACATTTCATTACAGCTCATTACAATTCATCACAAATTCCAAAACCGTCAGAGCTAAAAATACGACAAACTACAAGATGATACATTAGGTCCTTTTTGCCTTTATGGCTTTTTTGGGCTTTAAGTCACAGATCATCTAAATCCAAATGACTTGTAGAAGAGTGTAATTATAAACTTCAAAGTGAGAATCCCTTGTGGGAACTCAGGCAATGTACCTGTATCAATAGCAAAAAGTCTCCAAAGCTGAGTTTTTTTGAAGAAAACAAAAGGAACAATAAGGACCACTATCTTTAGATGGCAGATATACTATAAATTCCATGTGCTGTTGTTCCAATCGATATCCAAATTATTTTATTTATTACTACTTTGCAAAGCAGAAAAACCTCATTCTGATGTAAAGTACACCAGCAACTTAGTGCAGATTTTCACCAAAACAGTCTGCTCTGTCCTCAAGTTGCTTGCCTTCCCCTAAACCCATTTTCAAGACCATCTGAAAAGGCCACACACTTGTCAAGACTCTAGTGTCTCTCCAACACAAGCATTACTAAGCAAGTTTAAAGAGGGAGAAACAAGTGTCCTGATTTCTACTGTTCTCTCGTTCATCAACTAAAATGAAAACACTTATTTATATCAGTGTGTTGCAGAAATTCTACTCAAGTTCAGAGCTTTGAAAGTCAAAAGGATATTTTGCTTCTCTTGAGCAATGACTCTATAGACTGCAGAGATGCATGGCTTTATGGTATTTTATACATTTTTTTGAAACCTTTGGTCTGTAGTACAGCCTTCCCCATAATCATACTTACATAGTCTTCTATGATTTCTTTGATGCCAGCAACTGTTAAAATAAATAGCAATGGCACCAAGGTGGTATATCTTCCTGTTGGAGAGACATCTGGAATTTGCTGTGAACAGAGGGAAAAGAGATCCATTTTATATTTGTATTTAAAATTAATTTCCAGTAAATCTGGAATTTTATGCAAAGCTGTCAGAAGAGCAAATGCAAAGCTGTCCAATTTGTGGCTGGCTGACAGACATAAAATTTCAGTGGCTGAACTAGTCTGCAGTCTCAGGAGGTTTGAAGAAACTCTATCGCAGAGTTTAAAGATATAGTAGTTGTACATGCCTTTTATTCTATTTCTCCTCTCTTCACAAGAAAATTATGCAAACAATACAATTCACATGGAAGTAATGGTAATCTGGACTACCTAAGCAGACAGCAGTTTCACAAGAACTCACACTTTCTTTTCTCACCTCCATGTTTTATGACACTATTTATTTTTACTTTTTAAGAATAAAAGAGGCTTGACTTCACATTGAAAGAAGTTGTCCTCCAATTTCTGTTTTCAACTACATATCCCATTTTATTTTAACAATAAAAGTAACATCTACCTCGTTATCATTTCAGTTTACAAACAAGGCAAAGCAATGAAACAATACCTGCAGTAAGGCAATGAAGAGGAAGAATGCATTTGCAGCTTTTCTTATCTGCTCATACAGGAATCGAGGTAGAAATGTCACCACACTGTACTTGGCTGTGCTGCAGGTCAGAAGATTTTTATCTTAGTACTTCATCAGAATATCAGACAGAGATCATGACCAAAAAGTCTAAAAGCCAATGTTAGGAAGCAGTTCAAAGACAACAAAGTAAAGACATATTCAGAATATGGAGGAAGCAATTGCTTTAGCTATGATAAGGAGCTGTACCAAAGAAAAGAGATCTCACACAGACCAGAAGGCTGTGGGGCCCTGCTACATCTGTTACTTGTCACTATTACCTCTGTTACTGGATGAACTATCAGAGAATTCACCATCCATCCAAATTTCAGCACCATGAAAGGGCAATCATTCATTTCAGTTCCAAGCACTTGATCAGGGGTTTACACCTCATCAAAACATGGAACTTAAATGTTGGGGGAGGCAGAGCTGAATCTGATAGAAATCAGAAATTATGCAATGGATTTTTAAAATGTCTCATTTCCCACTTCAGAACCACTTAGCTATGAAAAATCCTCTAAAACAATATACATTTTTTCAGATTAATTTTTTCTGGCTTTTTTCCTATTATATATATATGCACACACGTACATAAATATTGTAACATTATGTATAACTGAATTATAACTACTGTTTCTTCTGTCTTAAAACAAAAACATACTGCCTTAAACAAAAGCTAATTAGACTTAATCACCTGAGTAATTTCTTATCATCTTCACATCAAATCCATAATGGGCATGAATACATCATCAGGGAAAGAGTCCAAGATGACAGGATAATTTAACCATTAGCATAGAACCTTCACCTACTGAACTACTGGCCATCAGCATGAATTGGAGTTTGAATAACTAAGCACTTAGAGCTCAATATGTCTTGCAAAGGCTCTACAAGCAGTGACAGGAATTTTGAGGCATCATTATGTTTGGTTGCTTTGGTTTTGGGTTTTGGTTTCATTCTGGGTTTTTTTTTGTTTGTGCTTTGTTGAGGTTTGGTTTTCTTTAAGTAAGTCTTCCATTTCCAAGGAACTGAGAACACTAAGATACTTGAAGAAAAAAGAAAATTTCCAACTACTGTTTTACTGAGGTTTCCTAACAGTGTCAAGAACACCTTTCCATTATATCTAGTCCTCTCTCTCCCACCAATAAGCATTCCAGATCAACTGAAGTGCACAGCATTACTGTTCAAGAACCATAAAGCAGTGGGACAATCAAATGCTTCAGCTACATGATCTGTCTTTCACAATAGAGTGCTGCTATACATAGAATTCTTCCTACACTGATCCACAGGCAGCTACATTCAGGGGGCTCTGTTACCTCTGTATGGACAAGGTTGGAGAACCACATTTTCCAACTTATTTACTTGAACCATCTTTTCCTTCTTGTCTGCTCCATCCCCATCTCCAAACCATCTAACCAGACACTGCTGCATCTTTCAAAATCAAATAGTAACAAGATGTAACGTAGCATAGTTACAATAAGCTCTATTTTGAACACTAGACAAGACGTAGTGGAGCAAGTTTGAAAAAAAAAAAAACCAAAAGAAAACAAAAAAACCAAGATCAATTTAGAAAGCAATTAAAATGCATCTTATCTTGGAAACTTGTCCAGTTTCCTCTCCAAGCAACTAGAAATCCTTCCCTGTTGCTACTAGCTCACCAGAATCAATTATTTAAACATTCAATATGATACTTTACAGAAATTTCAGGTGGTTGGACTTCATAATGGATCATATCTAATAAGCCAACTGAATGAAATCATACATTTGTTTAAAGTATGCAGGTTTAAAGCATGTAACATAGTCCAGTTATTATATAAATGAAGTTAGTTCCTCCAAATGCTGTTAATTCCTTCCAACTCTAATTATTTTTTTTTTGTTTTAAGCCACATTTGCTTGATCTCATGTGTAATAACCTTACTTCAATACAGAACATAATTAAACACACATCCCAGAATTACCTTGTGACTTACAAATGTGGGTTAATCAAGTTCACGCTTTAGACCCAGAAGTGAACTCTCCAAGCAGTACTAATTGCCATCAAGCAATGGCAGATTTTATATTAGAATAGTATTCCTCTAGGTATCACATTGTCATGATTATATTAACACAAGAATTTGACTGCAACCGAGCTGAAACATTTATTAACACCATTCTATCACCTACCAATTCTACAGCTAGCTGGCTCAAACATGATTCTTACTCTAACAATTATGTTAATACCAACACAATGAGGCTTTTTGAAAGAGGTTGCCTACAGAAAATGGGTACAGCTCTAATTAGAGGCAAGCACAGTTACCTGTTACTATACAGAGCAGGAACAGCAACCACAAGAAGAAATAAAAGAACATACAGTTTTATTCAAAACAACAACTTGTTACAAAAACCCAACTAGCAGTCTTAGCTGGGCAGGAGCATGCAACTGATTTGCATGTGAAAAACAGTTCTTTAAATTATAAATACAATAAATATTTTTAAATAACATAAAAAAGCCTTGTGCTTCCTCCCAACAGACAGATGTGCTGCAGACAACTTCAAGCTGATCAAAGCTCAGGAAACTTAAAATCTGCAGATGAACAGATAAAACTTCAGTCAACTCACTCACACCACAGGTTTTTTTGGTCACTAAAAATAAATAACTGGCAGGTTAGCTCTCTGCCCAGCCCCAATCAGAGGTATCTTAACTACAATATGAGGTCTGCAGCTCACAGAACAGGTTGAGACAGGTAAAGCAGGAAAGCACACAGAGGAAAACAAACAACAAACTGGTTTTTCCTAAAGCAACAGCTGTTACCTATGCAAATCTTGCTTAACTACACAAGTTTAAATGTTGAACAGGTGTGCAAACATTAGATGTCTCCTCTACACCTGTAAGTTAATTCACATAAGTCGTGTTTCAAGTTACGCTACTGTGCAAGTCAGGAGGAACAGTACCAAACCCTGTTAAACAAATTAATTTGGATGCACCTGAGTACAGCTGGAAGAATCTGGCCACACTGTTTCTAGGACAGTGCAGCAAACTTTCTGAAAGCAATCTCTATAATTTGGAAAAAGTTAGTGTCATTTATTACCATATTACTAAAGTACCAAGGATTACCTAGTTAGTTTAATAACACTCAAATGAAAAGTAGTAAACTGCTCTGAGAAACTCTGTAGTAAACTGCTCTGTAGAAACTCTGAGAACTAAACTTCTCCAGTGTAGTTTCTCTATTCATTAATCTGTATTTCTTGCACAGTCACTACTATTGTTGCCTTTGTCCTGTTTCCCAAAAACATTTTATAAACTCATTTCACTTTACTGAACCATCCTTGAAGAGGCAAAAGCTGTCAGTAACAGAGGCAGAGCAGTTACTTCCTTGAGACATGTCTGTGTGTTGGCAACACGCAACTGAACACAACTCTGCACTTTTCCAGTCGGCCCTCTAAAGCACATCCACCCCTTCCTTTAGAATGACAACTCTGAGACAAAATTCACCTTCAGGATACTCATAATTAAGAAAAAAAGACCTCCTTGAGACACATATGGTCGTATTTCCAGGGATTGCAAGTACAACAAACTGTCTGTTCCTAGACAGCACCCACACAAACCCATGCCACAGTTCACATACTTGAAGTAGTCTCTAAGAGCTGAAGAAAGAGTATCACCTCATGTTGATGCTTTTAACACACACCAATTTGCAGGAGCAAATGCTACAAAAGCCGGGTAACAGACACCTGTACCACAGCAAAGGGGCTGGGTAATTACAGTGAACATTACAGACTTGAACTCATCTCTCACCGAACAGGCTTTGTTTCCATTAACATGTACAGAAGATCAGATGTCCTGTTACAGAGAAGAAAATAACATGGAAAGTCAAGCAGATCATCTTGGGTTTAAGACCTTAAATATGGTCTTTAGCATGATGTATGCATGCTACAGTCCTGCTAGGCACATGACACTTTTAATAGCAAGACTGACATCAGCATCTGACATTCTGCTAAAGCTCTCAAGTATAGAAGCGTTATAAGCTACCTCCAGACAGTCACCATTGCAGCAGAAGGCACAGCAGCCAACTTTACATTTTTCAAGTGCTATTAAAAGAAAAAAACAATTATTACACTGAGTACAGGGAAAGCTCATTTATAGGAATACCTCACCAACAAATTGCTGCCATGTACAATGCTGAAGAGGTTGTTGTAAACCCAAGTGTCATGAACAAGGTTCTTAGTAGTTGCCGCACATGACAGTGAAAGGTCATCTACCTCCCTGAACACAGGGAAGATTGTGCACTTTGTTGAAACTTGCTAAAGAGACAAAAATTAACTGTAGACAATTTTTTAAAAAAATACATCATGAGGGCTTATAAGAAGCAAATATTTATATGCCTATGAAATGATTATTGGTTGACTGAAAATTAGGTTCTAAATACCCATTGTTGGGTTTTATAATAGGGAACAACTTCTGCCTGAACAAATGCAGCCCCCCATCCGATCAAAGGGCCTTGGTCTGCCAGATTAATCCTCAAGACTGTAGTTCTTACAGAGGAAGACTGCAGCCCAGCAAGGGTTTCACCACTCTCTTCATGGCCTGTATGCTGCTGTCAGGTAAGAAAAGGGTGCATAAATACTCCAGAGACTTTGAGACAATCCCTGAGCTCGGGGCAGAACACTGGAGTGTGAAAGGGGTAGGATTTCTTGCACAGTAAAATGCGCAACTGGAATACTGCAACGCATTATTGCTTAAAGCTTGCCAGAGCAAGAAAAAAAAATAGCCAAGATTCATCACATTGTATCTGTCAACCAGCTCTGTAAGAACCACTGTCCATAGTCCAAGCCCCTATTTTATTTCCATTTGCCCTGCATCGGCTACAGTTTCCCCATTATAGCAAAGACATTTTATATACACAAGTTCCTATATATTTTATATACATTTTATATACACAAGTGTCAAGAGAGGGAACAGGTTTAAGGCACATTCTTCTGCTTAGCTACTGAAACATCAAACCATGAAAGATTTCCCATCGAAGCTGCAGCAAAAGTGTAGAAGATGAATCTGTTGTCTGAAATTATCCACACAATGAAACTGATTGAGAGTATTCAAATGCATTAGAATTAAACAATTTTAACTTTGACTGAAAACAATTCTAGCAGATTCCAACTGAAGAAAACTTATCAGTGGGATAGCTGTCATCATAAGCACCTCATCACCTCCCCACATTTCTTATTTCTTCATTTCTTGTATAGGCTTCTACCAGAACTAACTAAAGGCACTACTCTTTGGAAAACTTGTTCTTCCCCTCATTTGTTACAGGTGGAACTGATCACCTCTTAGAATCCCTGAGCCATCTCAAATTATTTGATTTGCAGGAAAATTATTGTTTCATACAAGTTCAAAATAATCAGGACATACTAATCCAGCCTAGTAATCACCCTGAAGGTCACATTGCGTTAGAACTTCTTTTAGGGGGGCCACAATGTTTTGGGTCTGCAGCAATAAGAAAACAAAACTCTTCAGAAGTTTATTCAAGTTAAATTCAAGGTCTCATATATAAACAAATTAAGAAAACAAATATATAGGAGCAAACAGCTGTCAGCTAGACAACCAAGAACTAAGGCTGAGAAGTGTTTTACACAAGGGAAAATCTAAATTAGTATAGACATTTCAGATCATTCTTACATCATTATTTTCTAGTCATGTGCATCCTGAGTGTCGCATCCTACATCAACACCTAGTGAAAAGGTAGGGTGCTAAGCGCAATACTCACTGATTACCACTGCTTGAGCAGGCAAGTCCTGTTTTCTACCCCTAGGCAGAAGCTCCCCTTCAGAAGGAAAACGTTCAGGCTGACAAACCCACCCTGGCTGAGCTACCTGCACTTCCTCAGAAGCTGCATCAGTATCAAGCTCATCTCCAAGGGTTTGAATTCAGCTGCTATCCTTACACAGACCACTGTTAAGACAAAAGGACATGAAATTGCACGAGGAACTCTTGCTCACTGAAGCGCAACAGCCCCATTACTTTCTAGTTCATTAAGGACAACTCCTATCCAAATAAGGATTTTTCAGGATTTCTGACCAAAAGTACCTTGTTCCACACTGCCCCAGTATCACAGCTCTACTGCCATACATAGGTAGCAGAAGACTACAACAGCTAATGTAAATGATGTTAATTACCAAAGAAGATACTGCTTCCAATAGGAAAGTCTGCCACAGCAGTGCAGTCTTAATACAGAGCAGGCATTGCCACAACTGCTTACGCTCACTTTAACCTGAAAACCAGACCACGTGTCACATTTAAATAGAAGCATGAACACTTTTGCTTCAAAGTCCAGTACCCTGGAGGCTTTTACTAAAGCATGCAAACAGAAAAGGCCTTTCCATGAGTCTTCTATTCATGAAATACCTACAAAACGGGGAACAGATTCCTGGCTATTTTTCAGTAACAAACGCATTAAACAAAGACTCTGTGGCAACAGTACTAGAAGCTCTGAAGGCATGATATTGTTTCAGCATACATGTGAGGTCACCACTACTGTAATATACCCTTGTTTTGCAGTAGCCCTGCTGGCAAGTACAACTCAATAAAAATAGAGCTGACCAGTTAACCTCAAAAGTCTATTGTAAAGATACTTTACTAACAGAGTAAGTTTAGTACAACACCTTTAGTTACTGTGCAAACACAGAATAGTCTTTACTTAAACATAAAGCATTGATAAGAAGATGACCAAAAAAAAATTAAAACCCAAACAAGTCACATAAGCTAGCCAGCTGTCTAAAAGCCAGAGTGCTAGCTTCAGTTTTAAAAGCAATTTTTAACTCTCAATGTCACCACAACTTAAGCAGTGTTTATTTTAGTACAAGCAGGGGGCTGGTAGAAGAAATTAATGTTTAGTTAATATTGAGAGAAATGTAATTATCTTCACAACCCACAGAAACCATGTGGAATGCAGTTATTATAGTTATTAAACTCTATTTAGGTCACTTAAGATAATTTTTTGCTCTTCTACCTTTTTCTACAGACCACTAGCAGTCAGTGAGATATAAAAAGAAAAAAAAAAAAAAGGACCCATTCTAATTCACCTACTGTATTGCTACTGCTGATTTATGAAATTCATCATTATAAAAACTAACAGAACAATTTCAGGATACCAGAGAGCTTGGCACAGCAGGTAAAAGAGCATTAGAACTCCCACATCTAGAAGCTTCATCTAGGCAAAATTCAACAGTTTAACTGTCACAGTGCTCTTGCCCTGGGAATAGCCCAACTAAGACCAAAGATGCAGCAGCTTCAAATATATTGGTACACTGTAAACACCACACCAAACATACAGTACCAGGTATTTGTAGTGAATTTTAATGTCTAAAAGAATTGTTCTATAGCTATACCCAAAACTTCTTCATTGTGATAGACTGCGGTATCAGCAACAGCTACACTGCAGGAAACAAGTTCTTGCTTATTTTAAAAAGTACGTTACACCAAGTAATTTTCTTCGCTTAAAAATGGCAAATGCCTAAACTGAGAAGAGTTAGGGGATAAGGTTAACATGTAATTAAGACTTGAACCATTCAGATTATAATACATCCCTTCTCTGAAGAATTTCAAAATGCTATTCTGCAGTCAGGCAAGCAATCTGTTCACATGACAACAAAAGAGTATTTCAAATGTAATACAAACACAATAAAACAAATGGCCAGTGCCTGAACTCTACCAAGAATAAACAGAAATACAGGCAGTTTCACCTAAAGAACACAGCTATATTTTAGTGCAAGACGAATGCTGGGCTATACCACTAAATGCAGATAAATCCACCAGCAAATAGCAGACTAAAATCCTCATTTTCAGCCACAGACCATAGTGAACACTTCTCGGGTTACAAGAGTCAATACCAATTGGTTAATGACACCAGCAACTCCTATTTCAGCAGCAGGGACTCACTAAGCACCAGTGAGAACCTCCCCACACATTCAAAAAGCATTAACACCTCTTAATCACAACTGGCTTGTACAACAGCTACCCATAAGCCAAAAAAGCAACGTGCTTAGCTTCATTTAGTGCAACACACGGGAAATAAAAAGAAGAGTAAAGATTGTGTTTATGGTTTTGTCACTAGCAAGCATACTGCACACACTAATGGGACAGCCTGGGACTACAGATAAACAGTAGTCTAATGCAGAACTTCTATTAGAAGCCTTGTTACAGTTTTCAGTGCTAAATTCCCCAGTGGAAGTGCTTCCACCTTATGAGACAAGAAATTAATTCTCACCTGTTTACTTGAGTTTTAAGACCCTGTACAGTTTACAAGGAAACACTGAAGACTTTTTGCTCATTACCTTTTCTAACAGCATTTAACTTTTGTCTTTATGGAAGACAAATTTCCAAACTGAGGATTTTGTGGATAGCAGAATGCAATTTTGGGACCTCCCTACCAGATCAAGCCATAAAAGTCTGTTTTGATAATAAGCTTTCAAACAAGGCTTTTGGATTCAAGATCCATTAAAAACAAACAAGTTGAATTCTGCCCTTCCTGAGTATTGCTCTGCCTGACCTGCCACTCAAGCCACAAACTGGGACCGAACTTGGGGTCCTGATTCAGATGCAAGTGAGATTCACACCAGGATGCAACACCAGGAACAGTAGGACATTACCTAGACCAACATTCACAAGAGCAACCCCAACGTACTTGAAAAGTTTGGAAACAATTTCTCATGTCCTTAAAGCTATCTCAGCACACTTGTTCTTCCTGGATGAATAAGCCAGAAGTCCAACTTCCCTTGCATGAACTTAAAACATGCAACAACTGAGGGGCTTAAATAATTTAAATGGATTTTTACTGCGTGCACTGGAAGAAATTTATATAGTACTATTATACATTCAGAACAAGACACGTCAAAGCAGATACTTGTTTTACTATGAAAAGTAAACGATTTTTTACATCAAGGAACTATTTACATAATAACAAAACTTATAGAACATTCTCATTTCAAGTAAAACATCCAATCTTCACCAAAGATACATTTGAAAAAGTGTTCTTGCCATTACATGGGTCATCTCAGAAGTATTAAGACAGCATTCAAGTCCCTATCACCACACTCCACCAGTATCCCTTTCATCTTACAGGGCAATAGGGAAGCTTCTTTCCTATCTTGTTGTGGGTTGACCTTGGCTGGACACCTGCTGCTCCCTGATCTGTTCTATTTTTCCTCTTCTCAGCAGGACAAGAGATGGAGAAATATCATAGAAAAAACTCATGGGTCAAGATAAAGGCAGTTTAATAAAGCGAAGGTCACAGAGAGAAGCAAAGGACAACAAAAAACTCATTGCCTACTTCCCACTGGCAGGCATGTGCCGCCACTTCCCAGGAATTAGGGCTTCAGTGCGCAGAGTGGTTGCTCTGGAGCACAAATGGTGCAGTAAGTGATTCAGAGCTGTGTAGAGAGTGACTGGAAATTTCCCCAGCATAAATGTTTCATTTCTTACTGGACTTAAAAGTACAGAAATGCTGGTTAAAGAGACAAGTGTTTACGTTACATGTGCTGAATATGTCTAAACAGGTACTAGTTAGCTTTCATAAAAACAAACATTTCATACCGCAATACAGCCGTTTTGGATGAAGTAGTAACATTTGATCATTTTTTATGTATTTCAAAACTTCTAAAATGTTTTGGCTGAAAACAGTATATCATTTACCTTTTATTAAAAGGTCCAAAAAGTAACACATACAGAAAGTTTTTCAAACTGAACCAAGCATTACTAAAAACAGCTTCTGATGCAGGCAGAAGAGGGGTTTCTACAGATGTAATCACTGCTGCTACACTACAATAAACAGTGACAGCCATATGTTAAGGGCCAAGCTAAATCCAACCTACAACCCATAGCACTATGTTCTGAAATAGTTTGTGCAGAGAAATGATCAATGTTTTTTTGTGTTCTTGGAATTTTGTAACAATCTCATTTACCCTGGTAAGACTGAGAAAAAAAAGAAACACTTCTTCTTTCTATATCCTCACACCTCAAGACTTCTGGAAGTGTTAGTGCCATCTTGCCATCCAATTAATTTTTGCAATAGCACTACATACTACTTAGAACTGGTATTAAGAGAATTATCCATTTTTCTTAACTTATGCAAAATTAGTTTGTCTTTATGCTCCCACATGCATTGGAATTCATTTTTACCAGTGCTTCTCTTCCCACAAAAAGTTAAGCAGCTAAGATGTTTAGAACATTTTTCATAAAAAGCCATATCACTAACCTACCCTCCTCCAGGCAATGCACTTCCATTTTTTGCTGTATTTCACTTTGTTTTCACTAAGCTTTTCACACTACCCTTAATTTAGAAAATTTCCTATGAACGTTTACAAATTCCCTGTGATTCAGAGACTCCTCGATGACTACCAAAAATATGACAGTCAGAACCCACACAATTTAAAACAAGCTAGTTTATTATTTTCAGTTTCATTTTCCAAAAGCCCTTATGTACAGGAGTTTACATGCTTACCCAGCATCTTGCTCTGTGGTACACTGACGCTTCCTAAAGAGACAAAGCATCTGCAAATCCAAGAGTACAGAGAAATTCTGCGCTGAATGAATTTCCAAAGGGGAATACAGTTAAGTAAGAAAGTCCAAAGGCAATAGAGAACTGCAGCTCCTCAAGAGAAACTCCAACATCCTTAAGTAACTAAATAACCAACCAGGCATGCTCCACACAAGGCCTCCTTCCTCAGATATTACAAGCTCAGATCACCTTTGCCTTCAGTCCCATCAGGCTGAGAGAAGAAAACTAATCCAGATGAGGGAAAGAGCACAGGCAATGCCTGTCACCCTTTAAAAGTAAAAAGATCAAAGCTTTCTCACTAAGCAGCAGCAAATCATTATAAAGTCAACTTAATTTCCAAGTGACACTAAGGAGCTAAGATTCCTAATCAGGTAATAAAAGTATCTCTACTTTGCTATTACACTACCTGCACTTTGTCTTACCCCTCACATACCAATATTTCTCATGACTCAAATTTTGCCAGTCAGGAGGCAAAGATGCAAAAAGGTATTGAGAAATTTGTACAGTTATCAGGGGATGGTTTCCAGACAGCAAATAGGGTACAACCTCTTCAGAACAGGAACAAGTCCTGAGAGAAGTAGCAGAGTCACACACTCCTTTTCTATAATATTTAGCCAGATAAGAACAGAATCCCATCTGAAAAACCTAAACTACAGATTCTGCCAACCCTCTATTGCCCGCTTTTCCTTCTTAAAGCAGGAAAAGCACAAATAGATGATGCACAGGAAACTGTTAAACTCATCCCTCAATTAGTCGAGGTAAAATAAAGCAAGAAAACATCCATTGTTGGCTACCCACATAGAATAAGGAAGACACTGAGAAAATGTATCATTTTAACTGCTCCTAAACCAGACACTTCCCCAGACAAGTATGTAACTCATCAAAGTTAAGGAGAAAATCATCTATAAAGAAGTTACTGCGGTCCCAGAACACCAGCACCCTTCCAGAGGATATTCTTAGATCTGCCCTTGATAACACACACAATAAACCAGATAATGGAAATCATCAATTCTGCAGCATATAAAACTCCCCTCTTTTCATAGAAGCGCTCATTGTGTAAATTGTTCTTAGAACAATAACCCAAACATCTGCATTAACGAACAGGAGCCTGGTAAATAACGATCCTCCTTAGTCATGACAGGAGCCATCTGTTCATCCAGCTAACCTCAGGCAAGTGTGGCAAGCACCACCACAACTTGCTTACGTTATGCATCCTCATATTTCATGTTTCAGTCCATGTTATTTGTGTTTCCAAACTGAAACAACATGGCATTAATCATACCTCTAGAAATATTAATACACATACACACACCTACATTAAAGGCTTCAAACAGTAAAGAAAATCACCTCTGGTCTTCAATTCAAAGATACAAGTGGACCATAGCCCTTTATGTATAGGGATACCCGCTTGTAGTTTCTATAGTCATTCTGTTACACACATGCTCTCTTTCCTTCCTTCCATATTCTATACATTTTTTATACACTTAGCCTAGTTGTTCTTTCAACCAAATGCTACTTTTTAAGGGGATACTTCGAATTTACTGGATTCTACACAAAACTCCCAGTAAATTTTCACGGGTTAACCCTTGCATCCAGAAATACTTGAATAGGTCCTTTATGCCAAAATTCAGCATCCTACCGAAGTGAACACTTTCTTGTGCATCTTACCCACGCAGCTCTACCAGCTCCCTGCTCTCACCACTGTCGAGGGAAGCAGATCATCCCTTGCTGCTGCTGGATTTCCCCGTGCAGTGGCCAGACGCGGTACCCATCGCCGACAACAAACGCACCCACCTCGGCAGAGACAGCTTTATTGTGTTGAAAACTGGCGTGGGCACGATCGAGAGGCACGAAAGAGGGACCCGAGCCCTCCCAGCCCACGGCTGCGGCGTGTGCGGGCTGCCGCCTGGAAAGGGAGAAGTGGGGACTGCTCCGTACCTGACCCAGTTGTCGCGGAACTTGCTCTGCTGGGGCTGGTTCAAGTAAATGGTGCGGGCTGGTGCCTCGTCCAGATCCGCCGCGGACGTGGCTCCGGACATCTCATCATCCGCCTTCTTATAGCCCGAGGTGGAACAAACAGGTCCTGCAAGGAGAGCGCGTAGAGGAGGCGGTCAGCGAAGGGCCGCACCCAGCGGAGCCGGGCCGGAATCTCCCGGAGCCGTGGCCGCTCTCGGCGGGGCCGCGCCGCGGGGAAGGGCCGCGGGTGGGCGGCGGCTGCCAGCGCGCCCTGCCCGGTGTTTACCACGGCAGCGGCTGTAAATAATGTGTGTCCGGCGAGGGGGCGGCGGGGCCGGCCGCAGCCAGCTGGTGGCGGGGACAGAGCGGGGCCCGCGCCCCCCGCCCCGCGGGGATGGGCTGAGCCCCGCCCCGGGAGCGCCGCCCCTCGCTCCCGCCCGTGCCAGCGCTGCTCTCGCCGGGAGCCGCCGAGGGGCCTCCCCGCGCCCCGGGTCCGCCGCCTCCCAGCCTCCCGTGGGAGGGAGACAAGCAGCATCCCCCGCACCGCCGCGGGGCTCCGGCTCCGCTCGGCTCCTTGGCGCTGGGCGCCCGCGCAGCGCATCCCGAGCGGCAGAGCCCAGAGCCGCCCTCAGGGAGCAGCGCAGCACTCCCGCCCGAGCTCGCCCAGAGCCCCGTGGGGGGAGCGAGCCGCCTTCCCCGCGCCGCAGGCACCGTACGGGAGGGAGTCTGTCCCTACATCTAAGCCTCATTTGTCAGACCGAATTGACAAAAAGACTTCACTTACACGTGCAGCGTCAAAGCTTAAAGTCTTTTTCATCTCCCACGGGTCTGGAGTGAATTGAATTCTATAATCATTGTTTACCTTTACATTAAAAGAATGTGAAAACACGAGGGATAGGAGCTAACTATTTCCTCTGTCGAGCCTCAGAACGTTACCAAAGTTGTGGACACAGATTTAGTGCTTTCCCTCTCTTCTGAGCCATGGAAATACCTTAAGTTAGTTGAGCTTTAAATATATTAGATAAGAATTTATCAGTTTATTCAATAAGCCATGGTTTTATAAGCTAGCAGAGGTAGCTCTTGACAAGAGCAAGACAACTTGTTTCAAAAGAATGTAGTAAAGGTGTTAGGCTAGCATTGAGAACTTCATTTAAAGGTTAACAGAAGCAATAAACTGTACTGTAAAGCTGTAAAGCAATAAAACTACTGTAAAGCCGAATCTATTTCTGATTTCTGTGGGAAACTAACGTGGTACTGGTACAAGCTGATCTGATCAGACAGTGGCCAAAAAGGACTGGCACAACGAATAGAAGAGGCCCCTGAAATTATATCCTCCTTAACTAAAGCTTGAAGAAAAACTTTCCGTCATAGGCAACCCTAGCATATTGAACACTTAGGCACTTGTTCTGTATGAAAATCTGTTCTGATTAACAGAATATACTTTTAGGCTAACATCCTACTCATCCCAGGCTTAGTCAAAGCTTGGTTCTCTTTTGGCAGTGCAAACAGGCTCGGTATCCTCCACGCGTTCAGCCACTGGAGGGCACCGTTACCCATTGCTCGTACACCACGGTCACGCACACAACCTTGGCGGGCCGGGGAGCCGCCCAATAAAGTCGATGTAATTAACGGGGCTGATGTGCTTTTAACAGCACCGCCTCTTGCCCAAGGCAAGTGTTGCACCCTGTCAGGTCATACTTGGGATACATTAAGCTGACTTCTAAATTCCAGGCTAATTAATTGATTTTCTTTCAATGCAGTTGACACCAATTCAGACAGCAAAAATATGCCAACTCGATAATTTCTACTTTGTGAAAAAAGACAAATTCAGAAAGTGAAATATCAAGACTATACACTATGCAAGGTTATGCTATTATGATACTGTATCAAGTTACTCAGCCTGAAGAAGCTTGCCATGACACAAAAGACACTCAGGCTTGCTGAGTGGATATTTTCCCCTTCAGAAAAACAGAAGTAAATGCACTACTGGATATTTGTTGTCCTTTCCCATTGATTTCACGTTGTGTAACTGCAAAGGCGATCAAACAACAATACTCTTAAGAGCATTAAGTGCAAGGAAGCAGCTTTCATCAGTTTTCCTAATCAAGTGCCAAAACAGAAGTGCAATTATGCTAGAACAAACAAAAACTTTTTGCTTTTTTTCTGGAGACCTTACTTATTTTGGGTTTTTCTAATAACTTCCACTAATGCTTGAAATACTCCCACTGATTAGTTCTCCTTGCTGCAAAGTATTCTGAAACTGTCCCACAACTTTCAGGATTAACTGAGACAATACAGATGATAAAGTTCAGAGGCATTTAGGTTTAATTAATGCACTATGCTTTTGGCTGCTCTCTCCAAGGCAGGTGCCTCAAGGACAATTTGTCTCATTTTTTAGATGCACTGAAATATTTTCAAAGCACACTTATGAGTGTGTGGAAACAGCTGTAATAAGGTTTTGGGTTCTGAAAGTGGCTCAAGTCAGCTGCTTCAACTCTTAGTGGAATAAGGCTCATTTTGGAAGATTATCCAATAATCCTGCTCATCAGGAATGCCTTCTACCTCCCTCCCCTGGTACTAAGCAGATCATACCAAAAAGCCTGCAGACAGTAGCCTTTACTAGTGCCTGTAGATCCTCTCCCTTCCCTACATTCACAAAAATCAAGGAGCCCTGAGTTTCTGAGGGCTTCCTGGTGGGCAGGAGTCCTGGGCTTACACCCCCTTCAGGAGTATCCCCTTCAAGGACACCTGACCACATGCAGACCATCACTTCAGCCATGCAAAAGAACTTCACCTCTGTTTCTTTTCTCAGAAAGGCTGTGGATAAACACAGCAGACGTGGCCACCTTCAGCAGTTGGGGAACTTGAAAACTGAAAGCTCAGCAGCTCTTATTCACAGTACTGTTTACTTCTCTGTATCCAGAGAAATTAGACTCATTGGCATGCCCTAAAGTGAAGTCAACTTTTCACTGGGGCATGGTGTCTCCCACACAAGACTTGCACCTTTCCTGTTATTCACCCAAGGACTTGCAACACTGCCATGCAATTAATTTTGCATAAAAGTATCCATGCTTCAATTAGTATTAATAACAGACAACTGTGTCTCATGCCTCTTCATTTAGCATGTTTAGCTACATCAGATTTTGAATGTTGTAATTACATTGATCTTAAGTCTGCACCACAGAATTGCTTAGGTTGGAAAAGACCTTCAAGATCCTCAAGTCCAGCTATGACCCCAGCACTGCCAAGTCTACCACTATACCATGTCTCAAAGCACTACATCTACCTGTTCATTAAGCATCTTCAAGGATGATAACTCAGCTACTTAGACCCTTGCAGAATTGAAACATTGTCCCAATACATCTTGCTTCAATTCTGTGGCATAAGACACTTTCTCCAGTTTAATACTGTTTCCCTCTGTGCTTTAGAAGTTCAATGAGTCAGACTTGAATTATAAACTCCCTTATAAAAAGGCCATTCACTTCTTCAAGGCTCTTACTTCACACTATTTAACGAGGTTTCTTCTAAAAAAAGATGGGATTAAAGCTTGACAAAAATAAAGAGATTTTATAGTCTTCCATCATCATTAAGAGAAACCAGACTTGATGCCAACTAATTCACATGGCATTTATTATCACTGAAAAGCAATGAATTATGGTTTAATACTCTTACATCACTGGACCTGCAAAGATGACATTTTCCACGTGTATCTGTCTCCTTAATGTCTGCTCAGTAATAGTCATAGCTTCTGTATGACTGAGTAAATAAAGTGTTGTGAATTCTGTACTATTTTGAAAGATGAGTCACTTGGAATGCTTGCCAACTGTCAGAAGTCACAAGAGAAATCATGCTGAAATTTTATCACTTTTCTCTTAGTAGAGTGGATTAGCCAGCTCGTTACTACTTCCAACTTGGTAACAAGCTTGATTGCTCTAACATGTGTTCCATTTTCAAGAACAACTGATTATAGACCAGTTAAGCCCCTCGCCAAAACAGCAGAACCACAAGCTGTGAGAAACAGCTGGTTTGCACAGAAGTTCACCAAACAGGCTTCATATAATTTAAAACTAAAGCAAAGTTAAGAGGGTTTACAGTCAAGAATCATACTTCTGGTTCTGCACACTGTTTGCAGGACTAGGATCTAGCACAACAAAGAGCTAAAGTACACCAAGTAAAGAAGCTGCCCTCACTTGAGTAGAGTTGGAGTACAATATCCAGAGGTCCTCTTACCTCAAGTACTCTATCATTCTAGGCTTAGACAGCCACAAGTCAATGTTTAAGTAGTCATTGCGAGTTCCCTGTATGCCCCCAACTGTACTAAGGGGCAGTTTTGAATTGAGACATGAAAAACAGCTTTCCTAGCCAAAACCTCCAAACTTTCTAATGTACAGAAAACATGTCTTTTTTGTTATTGGTTAAGCCTCAAAGAAAGAGGTGCTAAGAGCCATATTTAGAGATGTGGCAGATAAGTTTGGACTTTTCCTTGCACTGAAATGCAAATTTGGCTCTTGACAAGCTACCAAGACTCAGTAACACCACTTGCTTGAGATTAGATTTTTTCACAGAATTACCATCACAAACTCAGTTCCAAACACCACATGAGGAGTGCACATGAGTTCTGCACTTCAGGATTGTCAACAAGTTCATAAAGAAACAGTGACTTTGAAACTCAGTTAAATGAGCTAGTTTTATTCCAAATATATTATTTCTTTCACTATTTCTGTGGCTGCCTTATCTGTTCAACAGAAATGTAGTTGAAAGTTCATCTAGAAACACACAAAATAGGAATTCAAAGAGACAGCACAGCATGCTGTCCACAGGAATTACAGGGCATGAACTTCAGATACCAGGTCCTCCAGGAGAGATTTGTTCAATAGGACTGGGATATCTTAACCTTGTGTTACAATGAGTACATGTGGAAAAAAACCACTGATGAACAAAGTTAAGGTTTCAACTTTTAGGAATTTAGAAAACTGCCACAGTGTTCAACAGTGTAACATTGTATGCAAACATTCTGACATCCTCACGTCTAAACAAAGAGATCTTGAAAATTTCACAGTGCAGCTTTTATTTGCTAGGTCTTCTGTTATCAAAAGTAATTTCCAAAGTAATTTTAAACATGCTTCCTTCACTGTAGATATATGTCCTGTGAAGTAACATGTCTTTAGATCATCTGCATGCCAATACCAGAGTTCATAATAGAAGCAGCCTTGAAGTTAATAAAGAGTTGCAAAACAACCTCTCAGTTCTCTCAAGAATCATGTAAGAATTGTTCTAAGTTACTGGAGATTGTGGCTCTTTCATTTGTTAAAGGAGAAGCAAATACAACACAATATCCCTGCCCAAATCATATTACCCGAAATCTTAGTAAAGTAGGTTCCATCAAGAAATGAAGCCATTTCCTAAAAGTTAAATTTAGTAGGTGGGTTCTTAGATGTGTTTTACTGTGAACCGTTTAAGTTCTGTTAACAGCACCATGGATGTTACAAATATTTATCCATCAGAAAGTTAAAGCTTTCAGGTAACGAGTTAACAAGTGTGGTACCCAATTAACTTTGATCATGAAAATATGAACAAATTCTGCCAATTTTAAAAGGCGGTTAGAAAGCTTTTCTCAGCTTTCCCCAGAGAGTGCCTTGCAGTTTGAGGCCAACCGGAATTTCTGTTTACTAAAAATGATCTTCTATACATAATAGTAACAAGTGTAGGATTTCTACAGGGATGCAGAAGTTGAGTAGGAAAAATGAGCAGACTAAAATACTGTACATTTTCACTTGGCACTTCAACTGGCTAGCAGTATCTAATCAGCTTAGAGGGTTAAGAGTGCTTCCATCTAGGATAACAAGGAGGCAGTGACAAATTCCAGGGACAGAAGATGGTTGTTAGCTTCAACACACACAATGCATGAGAACACATGTACAGCAACCTTCAGACTAGCACCAGGGAATGCTGCTCATGCTGGAAGCAAGGGCTCTCTGTTCACCTCCATCATTTCAGGCATTAGAAGCCCTACAACAGTCTTGCACACGAATAGGATGAAGTGCTTGCTACCACGCAACACTAGAAGCGGACAACAAATCAGTACAGTTAGTTACTGAAATGCTACTGCAGATATCTGACTGCTCAGTCAGTTCACGCCCCTCTGCTCACCAGCTTGTGCAGCAAGACACATCAACAGCATTACATGCAGTTCCAGGGAAGGGACCATTTTTCTTGCAGCCTAAAAACAATATGAAAGAGAAAAGCCGGAAGTAAACTCGGGTCTGACATTTTAATTTGTAGGTACTTGGTCCAAATACCTTCATTGCTGATTTGGATTTTCAGGGGTTCTTAGGGTTTGGGGGATCTTTTTTCTTTTTCGGTTTTGTTTTGGGTTTGTTTTTTGGTGTTTTTTTTAAATAGTTGTATGTAGAAAAACTGCAAAGCTAGTAAGTGAGTAAAAGATGTGACTTAAAAGATTAGTATCAGATTAGAGTTCTTCACATAAGATTTTATCTTTAAAAGTTAACTTGAATCTGTTGACAGCTAAACTGATAGTGAAAAACCTTGTATTCAGCTCAACCAACTTGACATCACTATGAAACAGTCCTACTGTGAGCCAAAGTTGGGAAAATGGGAGTTAAAGCTCTTGGATAACTCTGTTCAAATCAGAGCACAGAGACATCCATACCTTTGTAACAGATATTTTACAGATGCACCGCAAGAAAGAACAGCTATTTTATGCACAGCAGAAAATCAGTTTTGAAGATGGGATTTGTTTTCTGTGCAAGATACAGACCAAAAAACAAAGTGAGACCCAGATGGAGACAGTAGCTCCAAAATAATATTAAGAGCAAATGAAGCTTCAGATGCACAAAAGACCGAGCAAAAGAACATCATTCTCTGGATTCCAGGATGCAAAGAGGAAGTTGTCATCAATCAAACTGGCAGATATTGCACAGGAAAACAAACAGACACAAGCCTGTAACTTCACTCCTTTTCTCTTTAGAGCAATGTGTTGATTTTCAAAATTACCAGGACCAAGAAGGTTATTGTTGGACAGGGAAGTTAGCCAATGGTATAATATTCACAGATTTCTAGCATCTCACAGTGTGCTTCAAGGACCCGTGCCAAGAATGTTGCTATGAAATGGAAGCTCAGCTAATCAGAAGAAAATTTTGGATATACTGACCAATCCAAGCAGGACCAACCTGCCCATGGGATGTAGCTAAAGAAGAACAGCAGTGTTGCAGTAAACACAGAGATACAGTGCAGGTGGATCAGCAGCACACAGACAATTGTGTTAACACACACACAGCATCAGTAGCTCTCCCTTCACTAAACTGCATCCATTTATGAAAGACTTTTTGTAGCCTCAGCTGATGCAAAAGCAACAGTTGAGGTTAAAGAAACTAGGAAAATCAGATCTCCATTTGCTTGGCCCTATTAATGTTAAGCCTAAACAGGAATAGTATATGCCTTGTGAAGTTTAGTCACTTTTCTTGTGTTTATCTCAGATTTAAGCTAAATTTAACAACACTAAAAAAGGTCTTTTTGAATAATCTAACTAGAAAGTTCTTAACTCTGAGAAATTCAAAGCACAAAGCACTGCTGCTTTTGAGGAGCAGCCTCCAATTGTAAATGGAATTGCATGCCACAGAGACAGCTGGAGCCCGGTATTTTTGTACATGCCCAAATTCATTTGAATGAAGTAGCTAATGTTGTCACAAATAGACAAAACAGATTCCCAGCAGAATGTTAGTGATTTCAGAGAACTAAACAGCAGCAGCCAGATTTATGCTACCTCAGGAATTCAGCAGAAACTGTATGCAAAGGAGATTTAGATGCACTGTCACACACAAATACTAGAGTTTCTAGAGCCAGAACAGAACTCTTACTGGGAGAACAGATAAGAAACAGATCCACCCATTAAAATTCACCTACCTCTGTTTGAATAACAGATATTATTCAAAGCAAAAAAATCAGTTGGCAGAATACTAAGGTATGGGAAAGCAAAGGTGCCTAGGGTTACCTGTGGTCTAAGTTCAAGTGTCCGTGGTACATTTCTTTTTGCTTCTGGAAATGACAAAATAAAGGCCTAATGTTTCCATTCTCTCTAACAATCCTCTTATGCAGCCTTGGTGACCACAAGAAGAATAGCACTTGGCCTAAAATAGCTCTTCTACATCTCCCAAGTAATTTTGTACCTCCTCACTTAATGTCAAAACCAAGCAGCTTCTGCTGATACTGCTGAACTAATAACACTGCACATGAGCTATTCTTACTCTGCCCCAAGCTTCATAGCCACAACTGTCAGCTAAATTCCAAGGAAGAACGTCTATCAATAGTAAGTAAAAAAGTTAATTCCTTTCTTCCCCTGCCCCAGCTTAGAGACCAAGTTTACAAAAACATTAGGGGAAGTAGTAATTTACATCAGTTAAAACAAGTGATTTGTTGTTAGTTTTAAGTTCCCATATTGCATTGGACAAAAATATTGTTCTTAGAAGCTTTGCTCTTATTCTGTTATTTCCTTCTGTTCTCCAAACTCACTTGTGTATTTGCTAGCAGTTTGCCACCGCAACTTGGACTTCAAGCACAGTTTTTTTGGTATATACAACATGTGTCTGATTTATAGGAACCAATGGCCTGATGCCTGAAAAAATAAATTTCAGGCAGCATATAAATTGGATCTAATAGCCTGACACAAAGTTGAATACTCACCTTCAGCAGCTACTGCTCAAGACCAGAATTTTAAATAGCCAAACATTGCAGTTCCAGTAAATTCAAGGAATCTCCCAAGCTATTACTAAAACCCCTCAAGTTCAAATCTAAACACTTCCTGTGAAATAGCTTTTTTCAAAGTTCTTCAGACAATTTGCACTTCTCAGACTCAGCGTCAACTCTGAAAATTGAGTTCCACATGTTCCAGGTTTCCAACAACTTCTCAGGTACTATAAAGACACAAAGGTTTCTAAAAAAAGTCATCCATTTTTTTTCCCAAACAACAACACATGAACAAGCCCCAAAAGAAACAGCAGGCAGGCAGTTTTGAAGGAGGTAACAGAGGCATTGGTTCAGTGAGAACTAAATATACCAGGCACTAGTGTTCTCTCTTTGGGGTTACTTGGTTTTGACACTCTGGAGAACAAGGTTTCTGCTATTGGCAATGCCACATCACCACTTCACTGCTCTTTTCACAAATTACTATTATGTTTAATTCCTGGATTAGCATGGCCTACCAACTGTCAGTCGAGTTCAAAACACATGTGCACACATTAGAAAACAGTGAACAAATATTCAGCACCCGAGACCGTGTGGAGGGCACTGGATTTAGAACTACACATTTAACATAACCTAGAAGCATTTTCACACATAAGGCAACAGTGCAAATGCAGATTCATTGGGCAAAACATGAAAACACATTGTGCTCATTCTTTGTGAACTTCCAGCCTCTGAGATAAAAACTTTTTTTGAAGTTTCTTTTGAATTTTCTGCTCCAAAAAAAACTTTCTATACAAAGGAAAAAAAAAAAAAAGCCACAAGCCATTGCATTTGACAATGCACAACAGTAACTCTACTCTCTTCTTCCAGTCTCACTATTTGAAGTTCCCAAAACGTATCAGAGATTTGATTGCTAAAACGGTTTTTAAAAAGTGAACATGAGGTCGCAGAAGCTACAGCTAAGATGGATTCTTATACTTCAAAAAAAGAATGAGAACGTCTCCTGTGAATAAACCCACTGCTCAAGGAAGATCCTGGAATTTCAGCACTTTTCTCAGATACACCTTGGTTTACCATAACTAGTAATCCCATTTGTGGGCCATGTACATGACTACCAAGTACAGCATATCTGCTGTGTGATTAGTGGTATATTTCAAAAGCAGATATCAGGAGTCTCCTTAGCACAACTGACAGTCACAGCTAATCCTTAGAAGAAAGCAGCTGCAGCCTTTTTGCCTCACACCTTTGAGGCTTGCTTCCCTGTATTAATATTGGTTGAAGCTAAAAATATCCTTGGCACATCATAATTCTATTAGCATTCTGACACCCAAGTGCTTTTTTCCTTTCTGTCATGCATCTGTTCTATAACAATTTATAAACAGCTTAAAGCATATCAGCTGCAAGCACAGCTGATCTTGATTTCTAAGAGAACAATTTAAACAAGAAAAATAAATGGCTTTCCATTATATGCTCATGATTTAAAGCTGTTTTCTTCTACTAAAAGCCTGTTTCTTCTACTAGAGGCCTATAACAGTGGCTTCTAGCCAATACTAGATTAGGAAGATTTACAGCATACATAGTGATCTTTTGCTCTAAAGCATTCCCAAAGCTCTTGTTCTTAATTCTGTCCACCCCCAGTTCAGTGTAACACACTACAAAAGCAGCTGCCCACTGTACAGTTACCTAGACAGAAGCATCTCTTCCAGCGATGGCACAGAGACATGTTCATTCCTTCTTGCACTGGCTGCATGGAGATGAAAACGGCAGTAGTCTTTCAAAGATCTGTACAGCATTAGCAGGTCTCAAAGCTGATTAAAGTGATCCCCATGGTAATCTGTGAAATATATGTTTGCACTTTCAAACTGCTCCACACTGGATTCACAGAAGCCAAGTGTGCACTAGGCTCCTGTGTATGCCTATGCACAAAGAGCTCTGGTTTTCACTGAAAATTCACAGATTCTAATACATTTCATCTAAAAAAAAAAAAAATTCAACATCATCCTGTATTTCAGCACTCGAAACAATGATCTGTCCAGTTCCTGGACTCCATCCCCTCCTTCCCACCTCTTCCAGGTTTCAAAGCACAATTTCTCAATCCTAGGTTCTGTTCCTACCAGAGATGCTATCTGTGATGCTACAGGTCATGAGAGCCATTCACCTCTGCAGGTTATTTTTAACTTACTTTTCTTAGCTTCTGAATAATCTTTATAGCAAAATACTTTGCTGTCAAATAAAAAGGTTAAAAATTATTTCAGCTATCACTTCAGCCAATAAGAAGCCCTCTCCTTTCAGAAAAGGAAGAGTAATTTTCATTTTCTCTTCAGCCCTAGTAACCCCATTATTATGTGCCTCTCTTTAAAACCATATCTACTTTCGTTGGGAACATCTTGGATAATCATGACTATTAATCCTATTTATGGGTTGTGTACATAACTATGAAACACTAAGAACAGCTTTTCAGGGTCCTTCCTCCCTAGCTCCCTTCTTCCCATTGCCCCCTCCAAACTGCTTGCTTGTTTTCTAGATAGGGAAGAGAAAAGAAAACAGCAGCTTGTTTAAGCCTCAGAAGACAGCTACAGGAAGAATCAAGGATTTGGCTTTTTGAACTGTATCAGGAGTGATCATCCCAGCAAAGCACTGGATCTGTAGAAGATTTACCTCTGGCCATGAGACCCACTTGAGTGGGATATATTCTGTTTTCATCAAGGGAGAACAGTTCCACCAGGAAAGCTGTGTGCTCTGAGAAAGCCAGCCCACATCAGCAAGGGAGATGGGAAGAACCGTTACTGGCTGTTAACTGCCAGCAACTGCACCTTGTCCAGTTCGGCCTTTCTGAAGCTACCAGCACCCCAACATTACACCATCAGCTGTGGGTTTCGTTCTGTTTATGCCTGTGTGCAGCCAGGCTTCAGATATGAGTGGTATATCAAGCCCATCTCTTTCCACCAACAGGAAGCTGCGTGCATCACCTGTCAAATGGCACAACAAAGGCTGGCAAGAGATAATCACGTAAGGGGTATCAAATATTTATGAGCAAGATAATGACAGGAAACCACGGAAGACACTGCTACCTACAACTAAGTGCTTTTTCCTCAGGAGAGGAAGGTAACTCTAAAATTTTAGGTGCTCTTATTCAGCTTTCATTAGGGAACATGTTGCATAATGCATGAGGAAAACATCTGAGAACAGTGTTTGAGAACATTATCTATTCCCTACACAGATGAATCCACAAGCAGATAATGTTGTGTCTGTTTGTCCTCTGCATATATTTGTACTTTAATTTCCTTACTAAAAATATGATAAAAGCTCACCAGCTGGCTAGCCTAGCCTTGCTCAAATGAGCAGCTCCCTACTATGGGACATGCGAATGAATGAGCTGTCTTGAACCCAAACCTCTTATCTCACCCTTTCCAGGTCCATGAGGTCTGACAGCAGACTGCAGAGGCACCTCCAACACTTCTAGAGAAGAGCATGGGAATAGCACCAGAGTGGCCAGGGCCAAAATTGGCCAGGAAGGCTGTTGTCCTGGGCTCCCACTCACACCCTACAGCCACATCCTAGACATTATAGCCACACCAACTCTACCTTATTTCAAAGTTTCCTAGATCTCCTTGCATCCTCCAATGGCTTGTGCAGATCCCTCTGAGCTCCTCGCACAGTGAGCAGAACATATATAACCCATACACAGGATACTCAAGAACCATTAGGATGCATTTTAAGCCAGTGCTGTTGGCATATTTACCATCAAGTATGCTGCCTTGCCTGCTTTTTATTATTGGAAATCCCTTCCATGCATAATGCTGAGTATCACTGATTCAGTGCTGGCAGCTCCAGGCATTGACAAAAATGAGTCAGACATCAAACCATTACAAAAGCTTTTTTTAGACATCATGTTCAGAGTCTTGAGATTTGAGTCTTGGTTTTGTTCCTTAAAAAAAAAAAGTCTGTGCTCATCCCTGACCCTTTAAAGTAAATATATCACATGCTTGATTACAGCTTGATTGTTCTGCAATGCAGGCTCCTCTCCCCACACACTACTTGAAAGGGAGCTAGAAGCTCAACATAAGGCTACTCAGAAGTATCATGAAAGGTGGAAGTACTTGCATTTTCCTTTAATGCTGAAGATAAAGTTCATCTCTGATGTAATAGATGTTTTTGCATGAAGTTTAGGGAAAACTTTCCAAGTACAAGTCATCCTGAGTCCAACATTTATTCTAGTAAAATAGTCTCGAAAATAAGTTTCTTTTCTTGTGTCTTCCATAACAGGTTTTTGCTAGTTAAGTATACCTAGGGTGCATATGAAAGGACTAGAAGGATTAAAAACAGAAACTTACAAACAGAACAGAAAGATGGATAAAGCCTCAACCCATTCCTTCAACCCAGAAACTGTTCTGAGCAAACACCTGAGCAAACTTATTAACACACAGAGAACGACTAAATATCCAATCAGTTTATTAAACAAAAAAAACCAGTTGTATCTAAATGTATACACTTGTATCCTAAAGTCACTTTGTGACTGTCATTGTCTTGTTTATCCTGACAATCAGAACCACATGCTAGGAGATAAGAAGGAATGCCCAGCTGAAATGATTCACTAAGAATGTACCAGCTAACAGCAAATATTTTAGATAGTTACCAACATAAGCACATGAAAAAGAAATCTCTAACCACCTAATTCACAAGTGTTCACACAATCTCAACACGTTCATCCACCACCACAGGTTTCCTTTTGTGCTCCTAAATTTCCAAGTCTCTAAAGGAGAAAAAATTTATTAAAGAAATACAAAAACTGCAGTCCAACTGCAAATATGTAAATAGCCAGAGTTAACACTGGGCTTGTTTTTTTGTTTGCTTTTTGTTGCTGTGTTTTAGGTTTTTTTAAAGCTAACAAAATTGTAAGCAATTTTTTCTTACTTGCATGATCTAAGTTTCACATCAAAACTACTGCAGGACAGTGTCTCTGTGCTGAAACACATCTCCAAGGGCACATTAGGAAGGAGCCTAAATATGCTGACCCCAGCAGTGAAATAGGGGCCTGATTTACTACTACTCCTGGTCACAGGAGTTAGGAGCAAAACAGAGGCTGTTTGTCCGAGACCCCTGAACAGGAGCTCATCTAGACAATATTCCACCTCAGTAGTTAGTCCTGACCCTTCCCCAGTACACACACTTCTCAGCAATGAAATGGATAGGTGATTTTGAGTAATTTGCTGTGGAACTTCTTCAGTTTAAAGATGAAGATTAGGTCTTAATCTCTCAAATTCTGACAGATCCCTCCATATCTAGCAAGAGCCCAGGTCAGAGCTGAACAGAATTGTTCAAGTCAATTTTATGCAAGCTTCTTTCAGAGCATATTGTCCAATCACCAAATACTCTCTTTAGCAGTCTATTTTCAATATAATGCAGTTATAGATTAAGTTGATGTTTCTTTCTTAGCAACTGATCAAGTTAGCAAAATTCAGGACTAAAGCTGAGCGTATCCTAGAGAAGATGGCTGCAGAGACAGATCTGAAGACATGGGTTGAGCATCAAGATGTCAACTTGTTTTCAGAAGTTTTCTACTCCATCTTTGGTTTGACCTTTATAGGTGAAATGCAAATACTTCTGGAGGCTAGAAATGTATTTTTGACAGAGTTCAACATCAGTTTAACTGTTGGAAGTCCTAGCAAAAGGAAATTTTACTTCTGCAGAGAGTAAGTGATCTGTGCTCCTCAAAGAAGACTACTCTCTAGAGAAGTTTAAACTGCTTAACCCTAACAGAATTCAGACTTTAAGCCAATCCTCTGCCTACACCCTCAAATACATGATCTCTGTATGCTGAGCACCTGTAGCACCTTCATTCCACACACAGTAACTACTGGAATGTGTATCTAGCACTGGAAGCCAGCAAAGCACCCACAGCTACAAGCAGAGCTCAGAATGCTGTGAGCTGTTTAAAAACAAGTTTTGCCCAATTAATAACTTGCAATAAAGCAAATATCACTTCATTCTCTGTACTTCAGTGTAGAAAGCGAGTCAATACATTGGCCAGGTTCCTGGCAAGCCAGTGAGAAGGACTACAAGCAAGAAACCAAATACCACAGCTGGCTTAAATGCCTTTGTTCCTACTCTGGTGACTTCATGAGTACTGGCCACAAACCACACTAATTAGCAATTACTCAAGTCTTGTACAGCTAATGATTTCTCAAATCTGGAATGTACTTCTCTGCAGTTGCATTTAGACATAAATTTTATGTGTTATGTAACAATTTGTATTTTTAGCATCTTATAACAGAAATATGACATGGTTTAAATATTAAGTTAGAATGCTCATGTTTTAATAATTTTAAAGTAAATTTGGTCATCAAATTGACTTTTGTCTCCAAAATTCATGGGATTTTTGTTGGGATGAACTGACAAGTTTTCCATTCATTACACCTCACCATCCCATCCACTATTAGCTTAACTTCTATTACATTCTAAAAGGTTAAAAAGCTTCAGCATGCTGACTCAAAACAGATCAGATTGGTAGGGGTAGCATCTAATTACAAGATTTAATCCCTTCTGCCCAAGGCTGCTGGTTAGAGAACAGAGTGGTGGAAACATTGGAAAAACAGCTCTTGTAGCATCAGTTTGTCAGTATATTCAATTGGTTTAAGATAATGATACAGTTGTATCAAATCCCACTAGTTCAGCTCAATACTCTGAGTCAGGAAACCAGCTTTTCATATACAGGTAATAAGCAGGGTAGTAACTGCTACTGTCACTTGCATTTCAGAGTATTTTCCAGCCAAAAACTCAGGCATAACGAATTTCTATTCCATTGTTCTCAGCTGGATGTTTTTAAGATCAGAAACCTGCTCTTTGTCCTCCTCCAGGATTCACCCCTTCAAAATTTATATAAAGCACCCGTTCAAAAGAGCCCTGAAGTAACACTTGCATTGAGCACCAGTCTTAAGCTTGCACAATGGCAAACATTGACAGATGTGGACAGAACTGCCTACTGGGTCAGAAAGACCATTCTTCTAACAGGCATTTGTTAATAATGAAAGAGTAGCTGTAGGTTCTTTTTTAAATAATTTCCCTAGCTTGTACAATCAAAGACTCATGTTCCCTACCATAGACTGGTAAAGGAATTCATTCTCAGAGCAGCTCAGATCTAGGGAGCCATCAAATAACTTCATATTTGAGAATTTAACCTCAAATAATTTAGTAAGAGAATTTTCAGTTTATTTTTATCAAATCATCTTGAAGCTGCTGATTGGATGCTTTAAATCAGGAAATTGTAAACACATGTATGCAAATGCATGGAGTACAAACAAGAAAAATCAATTTCCAGTCTCTTACTCTGTTGTACTACAATGTTGTTTGAATAAGATTAAGATCTCTTAATCCTGATGGGATTAGTGATAAATCAGCCAATTCATGTTTATGGAATTTTAATGGAGAAAAGCATAAAAATCTTGACTTCATGATGGTGCACCAAAGCCCATACTGCCATAAGATCTACAGAATACTCAGCTTTTCATATATCTGTGATATTTATTCAAATATATATTAAAATCACTACACATGAGATTCATCACAAGCCAGTAACCTGCTAAAAGGAAGCCTTCCTAAATTTCCCCCTCTGAAAAAATTAGTTCAAATACTTCCTTTTCAAAAGGTTAAGGGAAGAAAGCAAATTCCAATTGTTTTTTTTTCTAGAGCAAACCGGGAGACTAAAAAAAACAGCCAAGTTACGCTACCTTGTTTTGCTTTGACTAACACTGAAGGTACTGTATCCCATTTGCCACCAGTCTTTGTCTCAGATCCCACAGCAGCCTAGACTTAAATTTCAGATTGAAGAAAAAAATAAAACATTGCAGCTTGGAGAAGTTTGCTACTTTGTATAACTTAGACCTCCCAAGTCGTTGACATCTCTCATTAGAAATCCAGCAAGACAATGAAACATTAATTCATGTCAAAAATTTTAGTTCAAGCTTCAATCTCAAGGCTCATAGCAAGAAGCACACCAAGTCCCACAACAGGGATAGAACTGTGGCCTGAAGCCCCCACAACTTGCTGAAAGAAAAGCACCTTGCTGAAGCATGGTTTTTCACTACTATTCACAGAAAAACAGAAGTGCACCATAAAATTAAGCACACCCTGCAGATGTACACGTACCACCAACTGAGCTGCTTGCCTACCACTCACTACACAAGTATGCCTCCTTAGAGGCTTATGGTTCAGCTCTAAATACTGCCCCATCTGTACATATTGAAGTGCAGCTATTATCATTTAAAAAAATCATTTTTAAGATACCTGGCATGCAAAGGAAAACCAGCTTTCCATAAAGCTACATTTCTTTCTAGATTATCTTAGTACTACCTACACCAAGTGAACTTGAAGTGTACAAAGTGCTTTCCTTTCCAGAAACAAGTATTCATCAAGCAATCACAGTCAAAATTAAAGCACAAACCATCAATTTTATCTTTACAGAAAATATGAAAGAGGGTAACAATCAATCACTCATATTCCTATTTTAGTGGCTAGAAAAACTCAGACACCAACAAGTATCACAGGATGAGTCTCTGATCTTAAAGTACTCCAAAATGGTCTTCCTGTGTTGAAAAGTAGGAAAAGCTGGATCACCTCTATTCCCATGTTTCCATGGTGTGACAGACATAGGAGCTAATTGCACCTCCAAAGCCACTTTTGTACTTGTACTGCCAGACCACCCCTGCCATGTATAGCAGGAATGCAGCACTGTCAGCTCAAGTCATCTGTGACTTCCATGAAGCCATTCGGACTAACACATGACCCATTCTTCAAACACGGATGTACAAACATTCCTGGGAGGACAGAAAAAAAGAAACTCGCAACAAGAACAAATTAGGTCCTAAATTTCACTAGCAAGACAACCAACTTCTCACTCACCTTCATCCAGAAAGAATCACCCCTTCAGTTAACATTAAAACCAATGCACAGAAAGCCAGCTTTTAAATAAATAGGAGCAATGCCTATTATATATCTATTATCTAAAGATAATACTGAAGAATCACAGTGAACTATTTTCAATATTGTGAACTAATATCCTGTCACCTAACCTGTACTCTACTAACTCAGGCCACCAAATCAAACTAAAGCAGCATGCCTATTAAGAAACAGTCCTTGCAATCCAGTTATCAATGTTTTTGTCTCACTCTTATCAATGCAGTTGCTTCCACACTAAGTAGGCTTTCTTCTTCAGAAAGCCAAGATACTGATGCCAATAAAAAAGATTAAGTACTTGCAAACAGTGTAATACATTCAATAAAGAGAACAGATTTTCTTCTTTCATCCTTTTAATATCCTCTCAAGTGAACACCAATAAAAGCCACATATTCACTATGTTAAGATAATGCTAGTTTGCTCTAAGTAGCCTGAAGCCATTACAGCTTTTTGCATTTATTTGCACTTACATTAAGCCAGCATTAAAAATACTATAGAGTTAATTTAGCTATTTTTTTTCTTTCTAGAGGCAAGAATGCTAAATAGCTATAATAGGAAGAATAAATACATTTTACGATATTTTCTTAGAGTGACAAGATGAAGCAAAGAAATGCATTCTTCATACCCTGTGGCAGTAGCAGGGTGCCACAGGGTATGAAGAGACTAATGCCTTATGACCTATGCCTGAGACTGCTGCCTTATGACAGCCCAAGAACAGAACTCATTTGAAAATTATGAAAAAGGTTTTGTTTTTTTAAATGAAAGGTCACACTAATGCACTAATCCAAAAAGCAAACCACATCATTTACCAATTCTTGCCTAATGAAGCCCTATGGCCTCACTTCTGGTGTCTGTCCAAAGTCTAACCAAGGAGTTAAAGATTCAAAGGTAATACACTATAGTTACAAGCACTGAGACCAAGCACAGCTTCTCTTCTACATGTTCTCAAGAAAGTTAATGCAGCGCCAAGATTCCGCACATGAAAGATGTTCTAATGATGATGAAGCCAGAGGAACTCCCTCATGAGCAATCCTCATCATCTATCAACTCTCTGTTTAGAAATAAACAAACCAACCCAAAGGAATCCACAGCAGGCAAGGAGGCTATAAGGTAAAGACAGCTCTGTTCTGGCAACTGCAGATAAGCAATCTGACCAACTCTTGGGGAAAGTTGGCTTCAGCTACAGCAGGGAGATCTAGAACAGCTCTAACAAAATCCTAATTTGCATCAGATAAAAATCCAGTACTGTGCATCTTGTCATGATTCAACTTCAGTTTCCTTCACCCACTCAAACCAGACTGGTTTGAAACCTGGAAGCCCTATGAATTCATTACACAGCAGCCCTGCTCTAGACACACAGCAGGTACCCTCACAACTTCAGCGCTGACCAAGCCAGCAGGTGAGGAAGAGGAAAGGGAGCATGCAAAATGCACCACTAGCAATACCAATAGCTCAGTGTTCACCGTTCAGACTTGGTTAATGAACTAGGCTGCAGATAATTAATTGAATTTGTCAGAGGCAGATTGACCAGCCAATTGTTTGCTAGGTGGCACCTTGCAACAGCTGACACGTGTGGACAGAGTTGCTCCTACCCTTAATGATGTAAGGTGAGGGTGTCTTGCAGCTAAAAGCAACAGGCATGATCAATAGAGCTGTTAAACTTCCTTCAGCCAATAGCAATCAGATTACACAGACAAGCCCTGTTTTATTAAAATGGAAGTGCACTGAGAAAACAATTTATTCAGGAAATCAGGTTCGTTCTCATGTCTACACACATGGATTGTGGAAGAACTCAGCAGAAGGAAAACACACATTAGAGAAGTACTGTTTCTTCAAAGCAGCCCAGCTGTCATGTAGACACAAGGATGAATATTTTGCCTTGATTGGATACAGGTTGATATCAGTATTGGGGCAAATATTAATACTTAGGAGCAAACAGCAGACTGCAGCTCTTCTGCAAACCAAACCAATGCTGGCCCCTGAGGGAATGGCTATGCACAAAGTGCAGCAAGCTTTGAAACAGTGGGGCTCCCTCAGCACCATTGGGCAACTCCCAACTCACCCTTACTAAATCCCCCCAAAGTCTCATCTGTTACAAACACATTTGTCCAAAACAGCAACGTAACAGCTCCAAACCCAGAAGCCCATGACGTAGAGGAAGTTAGCTAACAACAATCTTCAGGAAGACATTTAAATATATGACCATGGGGGCATACCCTGAGCACATCCATGAGCCACACAAGACAGCTGCAAATACCTTCACAAGAAGACATTTGATTACAAAGTAGGGAACTAAGGTTTAAACAAACTATCTTAAACCTCATGGTCTCAAATCCATAATTTTTTTTTTTTTGCATTGGCAGAACAAAGACTGAGCCAGAAGCAAGAGCGTAAAGGACTGACTGACAGACAGACACAGTCAGACACAAAGTTCACCCCCAGCATTTCTTCAAACCACTTCTGTCTGTATTATAGCAATGTCACACATTGTGCAGAAGACATCAGGGAAGGACCACTTGGAGAAATAAAGTGACAAGTCTACTGCAGAAGCCAGGCCTAATTTTACCTCATCCTGACTCTGTTACATGAAGGTCCTGCTATTTGGCACAGGCATACACATCCAAGCACTCATTTTGGATATTCACATAAGCCTTTGATTTGGCATGGAACAGATCCCATCTGCATTTCTAAGGGCTTTCACTGCTTGCACAAGCCACCACAATGAGCCTACCCAAGAGGGTAACCCAGCATTATACTAAAAGCTCTAAGGATGGAGTGTTAAAATAAGAGCAGCACATTACTCAACTACATCCTTACTATTCTGCTTTTTTGACATTCTCCAAATGTGTTTAAAACAGAACAAAGCAGATAAGAAAAAAATGATGAAGAAATAAAGTCACAGTCCATTCTCTTCAGTGAAGCAACTTTATTTTACATAAAAATCATATCAACTTGTTGATGATGTACTTAGGAAATCAGATGGAAAACATGACTGTGCGGTACCAATACAGAACATATCGTGTCCCATGCCATACAGTTATGTGGCTTATTGTATTCATAAGGGTTCACTACAACTGTTAGTGGGACTGTTAATGGAAGTATTCAAAGGAGGAAATAGGCAACCAATTCATTCTCTCTAATTGCAATATACTTTCAGCTGCCTCATGAAGAATGCAAATGCCTTGCAGAAAACAGCATAGAACTGCTATGTAATAACTAATAAAATTAGTCTACTGTGTCCTTTTTTATCTTCTAGTAATTTGTCTACTTTGATATCTACTAGATACATTGAAGTCTGATATAATGTAGGAACAAAATAACAATGCTGTTATTAATATTGTCTTGTTAATCAGAAAGAAAATTTTAGCCCCCCTTCTGAACAAAGACTGTTCAGCAATCCCACACGATGAAGGGAACACTTCATAACCATGTAGAAGACTACAATGAATCCCAGAACGATGAGCATAATCCACACAGACTGTTCACACTGCTTCCATGAGAGAAACAAGAAATGCTACCCTCAAGCACAGAGGACATCATGGAGCTGACTGTTACCAGCAGAAAGTCGATAAAAATCTCAGGGTAACTACTTTCAGAGCTCTAGCAATAACAGGTACAGGACAGAGGGACTCGGCTGTCCTGTATCACCATCACAGCACAGGGCATGCAGAGAGGTAGCACATTCCTCAGATTCATTTTCTGGCTTTAACAGACATTTTTTTTTTCCCAGCAGCTTCCAGAGGACCTTGGAAACCACCACCTGCCCAAGAGCAGAGTTGAAGCAAGGGGGTGGAAGAATGGATATTTGGATTTCAGGTTTCTTATATTTGGTCCTAGAAGGGTAGTTACTCTACTCCCAGCCTTAAGTACCAGGTGAGGAATCCAGTGTAGAACCTCTCATATTTATTACAACTGATCTGTATCTCCAAGGACTACCAAAGCCAGAACACAGCTAATTATGTTTAGGGCAGCTTAACAAAGACATAACTGCACTAAGCTCAAAACAGTTTTGTGAACTTAATGAAAATCTTCCATGTAGGACAAGTTTATTTTCAGTGTAATGGATGTATGAACAGACCTACAAAACAGAAAATTCAACAGCAGTTCTATGTTTAACCAAGGACAAGAAAAAAAGCTGCCATCACACGCCTCTGCCTGTCCCTGTCAGGAAGGGAGCACTATTGACAGATAAGAGAGGCTTACAGGTTTGCAGTATCAGCCAGTCTTATCTCTGCTCTGCAGCCTTAGCCAGAAGACCAGACCAAGGATGAGAATAAAGCTTATTGAGCTAAAACCTCATGTGGTTTCTTCCTTTTTCCTTTGAAGTGCATCATACGAAAAATATAACTACCAGTTATTTTAATGCTGCAGCCACCTGCTACTGTTATTCCAAAGTCCTATACTACAAGCATAGCTGGAAATGTTTTCCCCAATAAAGTCTTTTTATTTTAAAAATCCCAACCCAGTCAGCCTTCTTATGCTAGTTCCCAAAACAGCTATCTTGTCTGCAGCATCTGTACTGGATGAGTTTTAAAAATACTCTCTCCTCTCACCCACCACCCCCAAAGAGAGCTAATAGTCTCAGTGGCTTGATCTCTAAAAGATACATTATGATGCTCTGACAGATTTTTCTGGTAAACCTATAGACCAGACCCAGAGCTGCTGCAGACCAGTGACAAATCTGACTTTGGCAGAATTATACTGACTGGACCTGCTGAGGCTATGACCATATAGGTCTCCTGCTAGGGTCCACACCAAGATTTTCAGTGCCAAAATATTAAATGTTTGCTTTCTATTGGATCAGGATTCAGCTTGACTTATTGCATAATTTCTGAGATTTAAGTACATTTGTACTGTATCCATCTGTCACTTTTGAGACATTCCAATACCTATCTGCAGTAGACAGAGTTTGATTGCAATTGCCTCTAGAATGAGCGAAGACAAGAATCACAGACCTTTTCAATATTTAATTATCCAGTATTGCATAGGCTGCTGAAAATTTAGCGGAAATTATGTTTATGACTCATGTGCTAGTACTAGAGCAGTTTTTCATTAAAAAGGAGCCCTAGGGAGGAGAAGGAAAAAAAGCCCAAACCAACCAACCACTGCTGAAAGCTGAATCTCACCACCTGGCTGACTCAATTTCCAATAACAGTGCATCCATTCAGGTACAGCAAGCTAGACTTCAGATACTGAGCCCAAAAGTGGTGCTACACCCTTCAGTACAGAATTTCAGACAGCCCTAATCTACAACCATTTCTCCATTTTGTACTCATTGCTTAATTCTTTTTGTGAAAGAGGAGACACCTTTTGAAAGAGAATTAGTCATTCGCACCCCCAATATCAGTTTCACACACACACACTCCCCCCACTTTTTTTTTTTCAATAAAAGATCAAAGCAAATATCTAATTCTCTGAAATAACTACCAGTGACAAATTTCATATAGCAGCTTTTTCTGAAAGTCTAAAAGCCTTATTTCTCTTCACTACACAGACTATTACAGAAGTTAATCACTTATGAACAGAAGTGTCCAACTAATAAGCTTTAATTTGTTATACCATGTTTAGAGGTCATTAGAAATATTACTGAAACAGTATTTTCCACATAGCAGAACTTCAGTGGAGAGAAATGCCTCCCATTCAGTTCCTGTCTTATTACTGGGCTCATTGTTAAAACAACAGTTCCTTACACTAATGAGCCTTACATTTGAATAAATTTGAAAGAGTCTCTAGCATTAAGCAAGTATATCTTTCATTTTTAACACAGTTTACCCAAGAGCTTGTCCACAGCTATGAAGCTGTGTTGAGAGCCCTCATTGAGTGCTCATGTCACACAGCAATACAGGAAAGATTTATGAATTTATAAGGGTTTCCTCTCAAGGCTTAAGTTTTGGCTATACTTTCACCAAGCAATATCTAATCACAGACAAAGGAACAAAATCATTATAATAAAGCAGACATAGGTCTTGCTTACTCCTAGACCTTTATTTTAGCTCTGAAAAAAAAACCTTCCTGTCAAGAAAAGAGGCCTTCAGCTTTTCCATTGAGAAGACTGAAGAAAAGATAAGGATAGTCAGTACCTACCTTAGAGAATCAGAGTTGAACACATCAAAAATAAATTTTTTTCAACAAGTGCAACCTTTCCTCCTTTGAAAGCAACTTACCTGACCCAAATTCAAAGCTATGAGAAAAGACAAGTTTCCTATGTGTTACAGTTTACCTTTCCTAAATCTCTGGAGACATGACCTTCTATTACCTTTTTCCTCTTTTAAAGTCTTCCTATCTGTGTGCATCAGTTTCTCTCACCCACAAATTAGGCATCTGGGGCTTATCAGTGTAAACAGAGTTGCAATAATTGTTATCAGGTAGAACTTGTTACCTAGGTAAATTGGTTTTGTGGCGAGTAGTTAAAGCACAATCTATTGAGTGTTACTCATCACTGTGTTATCCCACCTCAATTAGAGTTTTAAAACAACTTTGTTTCACAGTTTTTTTTTTGTAAGTGTTGGTATTACTACTGCTGTCTTTTACAGATGAGTTTTAATTATTTTTTAATAGTATGCATACTAAAGACTGTAAACAATCAGAAAAAGTTTTTGTATTTTTTTTTCTCCTATTTTAAAGCTTAGTTCGTCTTAATTAACTTGAGTCATTTTTCATAGTTCCTCTTATTGTGAAGCGATTTTCCATTATAGGTGTACATAATAAGAAAACTTCTTGAATATCTCTTCATATCTTTTGGTGCATGAGGTAATTCTAAAGCATCTATTTCTGTTTTGACCTTAGTTTTATCTACTTGCCTTTCTTCTGTTAATCCAATTCTATTTTTGGCTATAGCCTCAGTCACAGCATAGTCTTCTAGTTGAAGCACTGCCAATCTTCTTAATGTAGAACTTCCCTTCCCCCTTCTTCAGCCTCTTAATCAGGCTTCTCAAATTTTAGTCTACAAAATTTGATATATCAATTTTTTACTAGAATTGTTTATGTTAATGTAGAACCATTGTTAATAAATTGTTTAAACAATAAAAAATAATGACAAAAAACCTACAGAAATATAGTTTATAAAATTACCTTATAAAAATAAACCTTCCTAAGAAATAGAGGATTAAATAAAGTCATGTTCAGTTTATTTTGTCCAGATACCAAGGCAGACTTCGTTTCATGAGATCTGACACCACCAAAGCCATATAGCAACTGTGGAAAAAAAAATGGAACTCTACTAGCTATAAACTTACCTAACTAAAGAAATATTTTTGTATATGACCTTCTGTTTCCCAGCACCATACAAACACTATGCGGCAGCCTGTAATCTTCATATTGCCCTGTGAAGTAGATAACTAAAATTCTTCCCTTGCTCTGGAGACATGATAACAAAATACTTGGAGTGAAACAGCTTTATCTCCTCATGAAGACAGGAGCTACCACATAACTACTGCCTTTCTCTACCTCAGTAAATTTTGTGGCTTCTGCTTAGGATACTAATATTTTATTACTGAACACCAGTCCATGTACTAGTTCTGATGAAAATAAAAAATATGGTTGTTTACAGTTGCTGAGTCCCAAATTAATGACAATGTGCACTCCAATAGTACCATCTGCCCTGACTAGACATGAACTGGAATATAGAAATATAAATCTTATTGTCTCATCAGTGGGCAAAACTGTTCTGATTTGATTTGAAGCCTTTAAAAGAATGATGCAGAAATTCAGCAAGATGTTTGTGTCTGTAAAGTGCTGGGTGTCCTAGAAGGGACTTCAGTTTTTGAAAAAGGGAGGAGGTTTCTGGCAGGAAGAAGACCCAAGATTAACTGTTGCCCTTGGTTGTCAGGATTTCTCGGCACAGAAGATGACACTGATAAGAGAGTTTAATGTCTCTGTAAACAACAGTATTCTTAGCAGGAATAGTAAGTATACAAACTCTGGGAATCTGCCTGTCTAATGAACCAAAAAGTACCAAAAGGAATACTAAATTATTTAAATCCCCTGCTCTTTAGCCCTAACACAAAATTGCACTGTCTGAACAAGATCATATTAGTTTTATTATTACAGCTATTTTATTCCCATTTTTCTCTCTTTGGGGTTTTGGCAGAAAACCCTCAAAGGAAATGGTTTAGGTAATTCAGTGGCAGGCCAAAACTTCAGCAAAACCATCCAGTGTTGAGGACTGCAGAGTCTTTTTCTTTGCAGCCCAGTCTTTCTTGACAATGAAAGTTTAAAACTGCTGAAGTCTCTCCAGCAGTGCAGGTTGGGAATACTCAGTGCTCTCTCCCATGCCATGCCAGCCACAGTCCTTTGCATATAACTTGAATTCCTACCAAACCAACACAGCTAAGAACACTTGAGGGAGATAGTACAGAGTCAGAGGTGGAAATGGACTGAGATTTAAGGCAGATGTGTCTCCTGTGATACAAAACAGACTTCCTTGTCAGTGTTTTCAGTAGAGATGCTGCAAATAAACAGGCCTTCTTTGATCTACTGTAGGATCTTGAATTTTGCACATGTCCTAGGAGAGACTGTCACAAGAGAGGGAAAGGTAATGGGACGACGCTGGGCATAGAAGATACTTTGTTCATGGTCTCAACTAAGAGACCCATGAGAGAAGGGCAACCTGGAATGCACTATGGAAAGCTTCATCGGTGTTACTGGGAAATTTTAGTTACAGCACACATCACAATAGGGAGCTCTTGATAAATTGGCATTGGGAACACTGAAAAACACGCCATCCTACTTGTCCCTATTCCAAAACTCAAAACTCAAAA